>NC_071530.1:100627520-100936895 GCF_026979565.1 Vidua chalybeata
TAACAAAAAGTGGATGGCATGAAATCAGTAATGTGAAAGGATATCTTCTAAAGATATGCCAATATCTGAGCTATACAGAATTCACATGTAGGAAATGCATGCAGCTAAATATATACTAGTTTAAGTATAATCTGTTGCAGACAGAAAAGGAAGGTGGGATGTATCAAACAAGTACTTCACTGGTAATAAACGCTGGCTGTCTACCTATGAGAAAAATCCTAAAGCCTATAACTATAGTACATGTATTTAAATACACCTTGAATAATTAAGCTATTTCAGAGCACATTACCTTTAATTTTCAAGCTCAGTGAGAGTTTATAGCAAACTAGTTATAGGTAAGATTATGTTTATGCTAAACTCAGAGAAAAGTGTTGAAAAGGATCAGTAATTCTTGCCTTCTCTTTTAGGTGCTGATATTGCTAATGTTTGTAATGAAGCTGCTTTAATTGCTGCAAGGCATCTCTCAGATGCTATAAACCAGAAGCATTTTGAGCAAGCAATTGAAAGAGTTATTGGAGGTAGGTGAATAGCACCAGTTGTTTCTCAGAAATTGTTATAGGCAACTCCCTTTTTTTATATGTGTAGGAAGCCATGCTTTTGAATCTTTGTCCTCCTCTTTGAGGTTGTTTTCTTTTTCTCCTAAACACACTTGAGATTTAGAAAAGAAGTATCCTGTCGATATTGCTGACTTCTGTAATAGAGGAAGGGGTACAAATTTCATCAGGACACATCTCTAATTTCTTCTTCAAAACAGCAAGAGGAAAAACTGTTTGGATTTAGGGATGCTTTTAACTGCTGTTACCCTGAAGTAGTCTAGAAAAGATTTTTAAAGTTCAAATGTTTTATTTAAATATTTGAATATTCCTAAGAACTTCAATTGAAACTAGAAAGTCTAAGGAAGGAAAAGGTTACACTGAAACCTGGAAGATGTGAATTTCTAAAACTTGCAGGGTTTTGGGGGTGTTTAAACTTTTCCAATAGATCACATGTATGGCCTCTAAGTATTGCTCACCATCTTTGCAAATGAGGTGAAGGATTTCAGAGGAGAAAGTTGTGTCTGAAACTATTAATCAAATTTATTTTACAAAGGTTTGGAAAAGAAAACTCAAGTACTCCAGCCAGAGGAGAAAAAGACAGTAGCATATCACGAGGCAGGGCATGCAGTTGCAGGGTGGTTTTTGGAACATGCTGACCCGCTGTTAAAGGTAAGAAGGTTAATTTGAACTTTTAATTTTAACATTAGCATGGACAACATCTTTTTCTTTGTGGTTTCTCCCCTCCCCCCCCCCCCCCAAATGTTAAGAAGATACTAAAATATATTAAAAAGTAGTGTGTGTCAATTTTAGAGTACATTTTGGTTCATTTCTTGAAACTTTCTTAACTGTTTTCTGACTTAACTGTTACATAGTTTGTAGTATAAATGTCCTTTGAGAGACCTGTTCTTTTCATGGGTCTGCTGCCTTGATGGCTGCTTTTTCTCTGAGGCTTTCAGTACTGATCAGTGGTTTAAATTACTCTTACCAGGTTACACATGTATACTTCAGGAATATAGAAAGCTAAATTTTAGTTTCAATTTGCTTTCTTTTGGGTTCACAGCGTGACAAGTTGAACGTAGAGGACAAAGCATCCCAATCTCCCAAACTTGCTTTAACATTCATAGTTTTGCATAGCTGTGTTTTTAATCTCATCTCAGGCTTAAAAATATTGTACAGTTTACTGCTGGAAGAAAGGTCATTAGTAAATGTGGGAATTCCTTCAACTGTTCAGAATGCTAAAGGTGGAAAAATGCTCTGTTACAGAGTACATAATGCCCAATACATAACATTCAAGGAATTGTGGATTTTAATTAAAATGGTATTTTTAAAAATTTGATACAGTTTTTAGAGAAGATATGTCGGTGGTCTTACCTTTCTTTTCCAGATATTCTAGTAGTTGTTATCCCAGTTTAGAGCTAGCCAGGGCTTTTAAGGATAAAACAGACTGGGGGTAAAACTGTAAACGGAAATAATGCCTGAGTTAAACCTCAAGGGTGAGTATGGTGTAGGTTGTGGTATTAAAAAGTAAGTCACACTGAAGAATGCTTTATGGTTTTTAACACTGTTAGTTGTAGCACTGTTACTTTTGTTTGTAGGTATCTATTATTCCACGTGGTAAAGGACTGGGTTATGCTCAGTATTTGCCCAAAGAACAGTATCTTTATACCAAAGAGCAGCTACTGGACAGAATGTGCATGACTCTGGGAGGACGTGTGTCTGAGCAAATCTTCTTTGGAAGAATTACAACTGGTGCCCAAGATGACTTGAAGAAGGTGACCCAGAGTGCATATGCTCAGGTATGGGCTTCAGTGAGATTTCTTTTTTTCCTTTACCTTCTTCTTTATCTCTGACCTAACTCATATTTTGCTATGCTGCAATTTCATCAGGTGCATCCCTAAGAAACTTTGTTTCAGGAAACACTGTACGAATAAGTGTCATGGTGTTGTTTAGAGATGCTGATGACTCAGATATTTTGAGTCTCACAACAGCAGTCCGTGCATTAGGCTTCAATTACTGCCCTACATCTGCCCACAGGAACATACATGTTGCAGTTGGATCCCATTGGATTCAATTACACATAGGAATTGTTATACTTATTTTAAAATGGAATTTAGTGCTCAGATTTGATCATATCATCCTAAATTTACAATTACCCAGTGTGAAGATTCAGTTTGGATTCACACTTGAAATCCAGACAAACTTGTATGAAAGCACTATTAAGTCCGTTAAGTCTATGTGAATTAAGACATTGGTTTGTGTTTGTATCCTATTAACTAATGTAGATGAGTAACTTAAAATTTTATCAATGCAATGACTCACCTGAGTGTAGCTGTGGGTTACATACAGGTGTGTTACTACATTTCCTGCATCAGGACAAAGGCTGTCATCTCATAAGACACTCACAAGGAGCAAGACATTTTGGAGTACACTTATTTTCCCCTGCACACTTATCCCCAACCCCACCCACTTCCTGATCTCAGGCGTGCTTCTTCTTGTCTCAGTTCTGGAAGGCAATGTGTAATGATACCCTGTAAATTCTATGAGATCTTCAGTGACTCTTGTTCAATTTAGAATTTATAAAATAAGTCTACTTACAGACTTTTGTACATGTCAATCAAAAAGAAAGTATTAAACTTTTCTTAAGAAAGCAGGTCAAGATGCTTGGTTCTAATGGTGAGATCTCTTTGAATTCTGAATATTCATTGTCATACCTATGTGCATCTTGCTAGACTGAGAAGTGCTGCTTTAGTAACCATCAAATTGATAGTAGCCATGGAGTGAATAAATAAATAGCAATTTGAACTGGCTTCTGCCTCTGCTGGAGCAAAATGCAACTTAAAACATCCACATTTGGCAACCAGACAAGTCAGTATTCAGTACTGAGTCAAGCAAGATAAGAATTGTTTTCACATTTGTAGAGGAGTGTCTTGGGATGAGGGGTAGCATATGATTTTTGGACTTGATAGAAAAAACCTTCAAGACCCTCTACTTTAGTACTTAAGTCAGCTTATCTTTATGGGTGAGTAGAATATGCTAAACTTCAGAAGTATTTTGAATTGGCAAAACACTTCCATTTCTGGTAAAGGGTTTTACTGCTTAAGGAAGGCTGAAGTGTTTTTTGTGTAATATCTTAGAATTTAAACAGCAAAGCACTATGCATACCACTAGTAACCACTTTAAAATGCTGTTATTTGTGTCTTTCACTTTAATCAGTTAAAAGAAATAAGTGAAAGTCAATGCACGTGTATTAATTTCAGTGGACTAGAGTTTTCAGGGAAAGGTTGATGTTACAGGAAAAGATCAGGTTATAGCAAAAGGACTTCTTCCTTTCCTTTTTGTTTGCCATATTTTACATCAACATACCCAAAATTCTTGCTGTCTCTCCTTTGTTTGATTTTTTTTTTTTTTTTTCTTCAGATTGTTCAGTTTGGTATGAATGAAAAAGTGGGGCAGATTTCCTTTGATCTCCCTCGTCAGGGAGACATGGTCTTAGAGAAACCTTACAGCGAGGCAACTGCCAGGTTGATAGACGAAGAAGTGCGGTCGCTAATTAACATTGCCTATGAAAGGACATTAAATCTGCTGACTGAGAAGAAAGCAGAAGTGGAGAAGGTGAGCATTACAGTGGTTTTAGCCACTAAGTTCCAGCTGGTAACCAAAATCTGAATTGAACTGAATTAGATTTAAAATAGAGACAGTATATGAGGAACTTTGCTCAAAACGCATTTGATGTAATCTTGAGAATGTGTCACAAGACTTAAGAGAAACCTCCTTTTGTGTTGGAACACCTCTGAGCATCTCACGAGCATGATTTAACATCCCTCCCTGCTTATGCGGTCAATATTCATTTGCAAAGTTGGAGGGAAGAGTCTTCCTGCTAACATAGGGCTTAGTAGATGTGATAGGCAAACTTAAAAACCCAAATATTAAATACCAGGATCCCAATTTTTTGAGCTGAAGAAGCTCTTGTAAGCAGGGAAGTTCATATGACTTCCTTTCTCTGAATTCCTTTTGAGCATTAATAAAAATATCTTTGTCTTCTTCCATTCCTGTCCCTTGGCCACTTGTGATCTGCCTCACTGCAGCCAAGATTCAGCTTGTGCATATTCTCTTTCTTCTTGCCACAAAACCTGATACAGCAAAAGGATAATTTTGTAGGATAGGCATCCAATAGGCTTACTGACAAGGAGACAAGTTTGTATGTGCTCCATAAATCCTGTTGTAGCAGGTCAGCATCCCAAAAGAGATCACTGAATGTGGTTTGTGCTGAACAATGAGCTCACTGACCCAAGGCTGCAAGCTACCCTGGTGCAGTGTTCACACATTGGTATTTTATGTCTAAAATAACGTGTAACACAACAGCAGCCTGACTGAACCATCCCCACTGACTGGAAGGGAACACTTGTTTTCATCTGTCATTTACTGTCTTGCATCGGGAGCCTTTTGGCAGAAGCAAAAATCGTCTGTTCTGAAGCAACAATAAAAGCAACAGTGACCCACAGTGAGGGCACTTTGCTTAATCTTAAAAGCAGGATTAAAAATAAAATTGTATTTGTGCTTCCTAAAAATGCTCAAGGGGGGAGAAGAATCTTGTATCTGGTGAACTCTGAACAACCTGTTTTTTCTATCAAAATTAATCCATGCCAAACTAACTGCCTTAACAAACTCTTCCAAATAGGACAGCCATCTTAGGTATTTGATATGTATGATGTAACTTGTTGTGCTATTCCAGGTTGCCCTGCGGCTTCTGGAGAAGGAAGTGCTTGATAAAAGCGACATGCTAGACTTGCTTGGCCCAAGACCGTTTGCAGAAAAGTCTACTTATGAAGAATTTGTGGAAGGTACAGGAAGTTTGGATGAGGATACTTCACTACCAGAAGGCCTTAAAGACTGGAACAAAGAGCGTGAAAAAGAAAAAGAGGAGACAACAGATGAACAGGTCGCTAGGCAGATCAGAGGAGGGATGCCATTTTAACTGTGAAGCGTGTGCCCATGGTGACTTGCACTCTGGAAGAGAAACAAACTCACCTAGTTTGTGCTTCAAAACAAAAAAATATTTATTCAACCAAACTGTATTAGGGATGGGTGGAAGAGTGATCTTTTGGGATAAGATACGGATGTTCTGCTTCTGATGTACGTGTGTGAGATCATCAGTTCCCTGGTAAAAGGTGATCATCTTTTGTTTGCCAGCTGGAGAAGCATACAAGGAATTCGAGCTGCAGTGGAACGCCAGAACTGAGCCTCTCAAGCGCTGGAACAGTTCAGATTCATGCACAGATTTTGTGGCACTGGGTTTTTTTTTTTTCCAAACATCTGTAAGCTTACAAAAATCAAAGGGTTTTTTGATTATTTATCTAAACTATACCTGTATGTGACCTGTTTCCAAAAAGAAAAAGAATCATACAAAGTGCATTGTCAAATGTGAAAGTCTGGTTGTACAAAGTACTAGCTTTGCAAAACTATCAGCTCTTTCATCTGACCTGTTCCCCTTCGCCTCATTTTGATTTTAGAGTTTGTCTACAAAGAACTGCCATGTAAGTTGACAGTGAAACTGAACACTTACTTAAATATCTTAAAATGTATTCATGGTTCAGTGTCTTAAATTAAGTCTGAAACTGTTTGGCTCCTGCAGTTTTACCAGTCAGTTTTTTACAGAGTTCTGTAAACTATTGAACATATGAATGTGATGTGTAAATACAGTTTGAGTCAATAAAACAGTACTTTTCTGAACTAAGCTGTCCCTTTTTTTTTTTTTTTTTTTTTTTTTTTCTAGTTTCTGGGTATAGAACTCAGAACAATGCAAAACTCTGTTAATACAGGCTAAAATTGTGTTCACAAATACAAGCAGCAACCAAAACCAAAGGTGATAAAGCAGATTGTCAGAGTTTCATACTCATTTGCTCATCAAAAACTATAGGGAAAAAGCTATGGGGATTTTTCCTTGCTTAGTTGAATACAGTTGTTTTAGTAATCTGCTTCTTGTTGTCTGCTGCCTGCTAATGATTCATTAGTTGGAGAATTCAGCTGTTCAAAAATTCATGGCCTTTCTCCTCCTCCCAGCAGAAGACAGGGAAGCATGGGTGGAGCAGTGGTTGAGGGAGGGAAGGAAAATGAACTGATCTTCTCTGCTGTACCAAAAATCCTTTAAGCGTAATGAGTCAGAGGGCAGGTTAAAAGGATAACTAGTGACTGATTCCATCTGTATGTTGCAACATACTGGAAAACAGTGGGATGACAAAGGAAAAAGTTTATCTAAAAGTTTAGACCCTTGGTTATAAATGTATTTGAATTAATTTTTTTATGGAAATTATTCTTTTGGATTTTCTTTTTCTTCATGACGTAACTTCTTCCATCTGTGATATTACATGGCTTTACAGTGGAATGAGGGAAACAGAGCAAATATGGCTGTTTTGGGCATATTTACTGGACATTTTTAGTTGTTAAACACTTCTATTTATCCCTATTGCATTTGTTAAAGAATGAATTATAAACAAGAAAGCAGCTTGAAAAAAACTAAACTTCATTTCCTTAATTATTGGAGTTGAAGTTTAGAATGATTTATTACAATAGCAAAATTCTTCTATAAAACTCAAATCTTGCACTCAAATCTTGATAAAGCAGTGCTTGATTTCTGTGCTCATGCTCTAGTGTTGTACCTTACATGTATTCTGCATTAATGTCTTGTTTGTTCTTTTCTCATCCTCCAGTTTAGCTGAACACATCTTGTCTGGGATATTCAGTTTTAGCCAGTGCTGAGGACTAGCTGTGCTTATACAGTAAAGGTCAGAGTTCTGTATTTCTTCATTCCTTGCTAAATAAAACCAGCAGAAAACTCAGCAACCAACTACCCAACCCCTAAACCCTTAACCTGACTCTTCACAATGGCACTACCAGACTCTGAAAAAAAACATCTCCAGGAGATGGTTTCTCTTACTCCGTGTTTGTGTCTACTAATAAATTCCACTCCAGTTGCAGCATTTAATCAATAGATGTATGAAAATGGCCTTACCTCTCCTTTACCTTTGCCTCTGTTTTGCTTGCTTAGCCTTACATTAGCAGGTCTTAATATTTTGTGCCAAAAATGGCAGAATTTGGCAGTGTTGGGACTTGGGAATCAAAGATATGGAGAAACAACCAAAAAAATCTGTTTACCCAACCTGCTTCTTTCAAGAGGATTGCTAGCCTCCTTCAACTCCCAAATTTAGGATGTCAGGTGGTTGAACATAAATCAAGAAAATCAAGTTAAGTCTGTGCTGTGGCTGCCAATAATGCCGGATTAATTTTTGTTGCAAGCACACTGAGCAGTGCTGCTTCAGCTACCAGGGGCTTGTGCAGCAGCAAGGGAGTTGCAGCTCCCAAGGCTGGGAGACGGAGCAGGTCTAGACCCTCTTTCCCAAGCTGACTCTGTTCCCAAGGGGAATTGTTTCCTGAGGGATACAAGTGCAAGAGAAGGAATGGAGAGCATAATCTGAGCAGTAATTGTGGGATGCAGAGAAAGCAAGATCCTGAGGTGGTTTGGTTAAGGCAACATGTGCAAGGACTCTCCTGACTGTGAGCTGAGGGCCTGCCCCATTCCTTGCTGGCTTTGCAAAGGATCTGACCTATGGCATTAGATTCCAATTTCTGTCCTGATACCACACCCTCTCCCCAGGCAAGAGCTCGCCCACTCCCAGTTTCCAAGTGGTGTCAGTGGTGTCAGTTGCCATCTTTTCTCCCCAGCCTAGCGTTGACACATGTGTTTGTGTCTGAGCAGTGGGAGCTGCATATCTTCCTGGGGTCTGGCTTGTCCTGGCAGACTCTGCTAGATACTGCTCTGTGGCCAGGTGCAAAGCAGTTGAAAAAGAGAAAAATAGGATGGGAGAAATAAAAGGTGCCAGAGACAAGGCTGAAAAACTAAAGGGGAAATGAAAATCAGACAGGTGAGGACTTTGAGAAGAGTAACAAAGCCAGGTGGGACTCACCTTGGAGATTGCAAAATAAGAGAGAAGCTTCCAAGGAAAAGGCAGGAAGTTATTTGAAAGGAAGTACGACTGAAGGAATTGCTCACTAAACTTGCTACTAAAACAGTTTTCAGTTGTATCTCAGGAAAGGAAGGTGATTAGAGTTGGTTGACAGAAGAAAAACAGGAAGTGTTTGTGCTTCCCACGGCTCTATTACTGCTTATGCACAAGCTGGTCCTCTGATGATCTACTAGAGGATCCTGGGTTCATTATGGTGTGAGGGGTTTTTTCCCCTTAGGATCAGAGGGAAAACCTGTCTCTTTTTTCTAAAGAGAGCATTAGTTTGCCTCTTCCACCTCCACACATTCTAGAAATTCACATCAAACAGTTGCAAGTAAACACATGTGCAAGAATGGGTGAGTGAAAGCAGGACCATTGTGAGGCCTGAATTCCACAGCCTCAGAGTCTGCATTCTGCATTTTGAGTCAAGTGTATGAAATGCAATAAGGAACAGGCTGGTTCACCAAGTTAATAACTCCATTATTTAGCAATGCCAAGATTTCTGGCATTTTTAAAGTTTTAACTTTTTGTTTGTTTGTTTTCACAGAAATACCAGAATTTATGACTTGGACTTAGTTATGAAATCTGTGTTACAACAAAATGCAGTTTCCTACACAATAAGATGGTTAATTCTATTTCATTCAGCAGAAACTATGCTAGTGCTTTAATTGGAAAGACCATGCTACAGCTGTGTGATGGCAGGCTCTGAGCCTGTAAGGCATCCTTCTCCCTTTCAAAGCAAATAGTCAACCATTTACAAAGAATCAACTTCACTTTGTTTAATGGCTTTGCTCCCAATGGATTTTGCTTTGTATTGTCCTGCACAGTAACTTCTCTTCACATTGTACATTGTGTTATAACTATCTCATGCTGTAATTAATACATAGCCACATCTCACATTTATAAAATGCATATTTAAAGGTGCTCTATGGCTATTCATAAATCCTTTAGGCATCACTAGACATAGCAAAGAACATGGCCCTGTGAATTTGCTGACTCCTCTATGATCCTTCTAAAGACAATCAGCTGGGCCCTCCCAAGCTCTGCCTCTGTTGCAAAGCCAGTCTGGCTGGCAATTTCCAGCAACTGTCTCAACCTCTGAAGTCACTTTCTGTGAAAAACTTGTACTTGATTAAAGCTAGTTTAGTTCCATTTCTGTCTGGAATAGCATTGGGCAGACAGCTTCAGGTTATGTGATTAACAGTTGCTTGGTTTATGTACTTCCTAAAGTACTGTCTCATTTCCTGAATCCCAAACTAGCAAAGCATCAACTTGTCAGGAGAAGCAGACCTTTGGAAATTTCACTATGTTTGTAAAGTGCCTTTTTAAATGTTGAGCAACAGTTTTGCTTGGGAAGTGCTTCTGGAAGCAAGAAGAAAAAGCAAGTGTTCTTGAAACATTTTAAGTTTGGATTTCCAGAGGTTTTCTCTTTTGTTTGCTTGTTTTGTTGCCTAGGAACTGGTCTAAATAAGAGACTCCAAGTAGACAGTGTTCTCTGGTAGAGGCTCTCTAATGGAGAAGGGCTGTTTAATTGATATGAGCAGAAACATAAAGCATGCACCGAGGGCAAATGCCCAGCAGTCACTTTGTCAGCTGGCTTAGGCAGAGACCTTTCTGACTTGGCTTTAGTTGGGGCAGATAAACCCATTGTTCATCTTTCATTTTGCCAACTGTTTTGAGTATAGTGGATAAATGCTCTTGTACTTTAAACTTTTACCTGTCCAGTTGTTTTAATCTATCTTGGTAGCAAGACATGCACAGCATCTGTAGGTGTGGTGAACTTACAAACCCAGGTAGTGAGATCTGTTGGCACATAGCCTGTGTCCCCTGTCCCACCATGATCTGTGGAATACCTGGATTTCAGCTACATGGGCTGGGTGAAATACAGTTTGGAATAGCATTAGCAGCTGGTGATAGCCAGGAAAACCAGCAAGATATTGGGGGTGCCACTTTAAACCCCAGGGATTTATGATGAACACATCACAAATGGAGGGATTTCATCTATGTATCAGATACATCTATCAGATTAATCTATAGATCAGATACATCTATCAGATTCATCTATATATCACAGAGATCATCTGTGATTATTCAGCAGCAGCAAGAGATGAAGTCACATCACACAAATCCAGCCTCTAGCCTGCAGCTCACTGGGTATTTATGTAGCATTGACTGCCCAGAACACTTCTGCTTGAGAGTGTACTATTAATTTTTATTTTATTTTTAGAGGACTAGAATCAAATATCACTGTTAACAGTTACTGTACAGAATATCTAAAAAACTTTTTTTTTTTTTTATTATGAATAAATTTTGTTTCCGGCAGTTAAGTATGGTACATTTGGTACAGAATATTTCAAGCTCACAACATTTTCTTACTCATAATTGGATGAAAATAGTGTGGCTCTAATTTGTAAGTTTTCATGCCTATTTTACATCTTCTCTTCTGCAGCTTTAGGGATGACAACCCTAAAGAAAAAAGATCCCAAACTAGATCCACTCAGACTCTTAGGCCAAAGTCTTAACTGAACGCCTTACATTTGTCTCATGAATAGAAATGGCCCAATTTCCAGAAATGCTGAATGTCCTCAGTGATCCAAATGGATTCTGAAGAGCACTTCTAACACCTGAAATTCATGCTCCCTTTTTTATTATTTTTAAACTAAAGTATGGACTTACAAGCCTAATTATCAGAAATCCAGATTTGAGAATTTGGCCTGGAAAAATCTCACGCCTAATTCTTTTATTCATTGATCTCTTCTTCGTCATCTTCAAACGCTTCCTCTCCATCATTTGCTGTTGCTTCTTGGTATTGCTGATATTCTGAAACCAGGTCATTCATGTTGCTTTCTGCTTCTGTAAATTCAATTTCATCCATTCCCTCTCCAGTGAACCAGTGGAGGAAGGCCTTTCTCCTGAACATGGCAGAAAACTGCTCCGAGATCCTTTTGAAGAGCTCCTGGATAGCAGTGCTGTTGCCAATGAAGGTGGAGGCCATCTTGAGGCCACGGGGAGGTATGTCACACACTGCCACCTTGACATTGTTCGGGATCCACTCCACGAAGTAGCTGCTGTTCTTGTTCTGGATGGCCAACATCTGCTCGTCAACCTCCTTCATGGACATGGGGCCGCGGAAGACGGTGGCCACCGTCAAGTACCGGCCGTGCCTTGGGTCACAGGCTGCCATCATGTTTTTGGCATCGAACATCTGCTGGGTGAGCTCTGGGACCGTGAGTGCTCGGTATTGTTGGCTGCCTCGCGCTGTCAAAGGAGCAAAGCCTGGCATGAAAAAGTGAAGGCGTGGGAAGGGGACCATATTTACTGCCAGCTTCCGGAGGTCAGCATTGAGCTGGCCTGGAAAACGCAGGGATGTGGTTACCCCGCTCATGGTGGCGGAGACCAAGTGGTTTAAATCTCCGTAGGTGGGGGTGGTGAGCTTCAAGGTGCGGAAGCAAATGTCATACAGAGCTTCATTGTCAATGCAGTAGGTTTCATCCGTGTTTTCAACCAGCTGGTGGACCGAAAGCGTGGCGTTGTACGGCTCCACCACTGTGTCAGAAACCTTAGGAGAAGGCATGACACTAAAAGTATTCATTATCCTGTCTGGATACTCCTCTCGGATCTTGCTGATGAGTAGGGTTCCCATGCCAGACCCTGTCCCTCCTCCCAGGGAGTGAGTGAGCTGAAATCCTTGCAAGCAATCGCAGTGTTCACTTTCTTTTCTTACTACGTCAAGCACAGAGTCAACCAGCTCTGCTCCTTCTGTATAGTGTCCTTTGGCCCAGTTGTTTCCTGCACCAGTTTGTCCTAAAATAAGATACAACAGGGAAAGAAAATACACAAAATTATTGGCGAGGTTTGGGATTTGCAAGCTAAATGCACTCACATCTGTAACAAAAGCTGCTGTAAATCTGTCAAGTAGATAACTGTGCTCTTCAGTTTTGCCTACAAATATCTCTGTAAGTATCAGCATGAACTTTTTATATAGTCTCTGGCAGTTTTCATTAATGCCTTTGGGTGGATTTTAGGTTTTTTTTTCTTTTTTTTTTTTGGTCATTTTACCTTCCATAAATGCAAAGATGGCCTTAACTCCTTGTTTTGAACACTTTCACACCCCCAGTCCTGATGATTCTGTAAACACAAGATGACTGATATTTAAATGTTTTCTGTCTGTAAGGACCATGATGCATGCAAAGCTAAATCACAAATACATGTATCTCAATGAAAATGAGAGGTTCTTGGACTGTTCTTGTGAGTCAAAGAGAAAACATTGTCATTCAAGAATAAAGCTGGGCTTCAAAATCCTATTTAACTTGTTATAGCAGGAAAAATAGCTTTTTAAATTCATGTTTACCTAGCCTGAATGAAAATATTGATCAACAGAAGCTTCAGGGACATTATTTCTGAAACTTAGAAGTTAAGTGCCTTTTAGGTTTTACTGATTTCCTTACCAACTCACTATTCTTCGGGATATGCAAAATCACTTGGAAAACTGGATTACTGATATTTCAGAAAAGTGATGAGTCCATTCTTTTCTTCCTAAGGCTTCTCTTCTTGTTTCATGTGCCACTTAGTTTATTAAGATAAACAATGTGGATCATTTGCTATTGTCACTGTTTTGTTATTGGTTAGATAACGAGGAGGATTAAATTGAGCAATCAATTTTTTAGTACTGCTCCTCACAGTGTCTACTATGCACATACATTGTGCCACTGAACTCAGGGTACTCCTGGGAGTGGTATTCAGACACAGCAATGGTTTCAGAATTAATTATAGAGCTGGCAAATTCTGTGCTGTTCCCCAAGACCTTCCCCTCCCTTCCCATTACTATTTCTCATTTCAATTCCCACGGCACCATGTTGGTGCCAAACATTTGAACCAGGGAAACTGCTGACTGGGACACTTCTGAAATCCTGTGTACTTTTTTGCACTGCAAAAATGCTTGGTTTCCTCATGGTGTATTTGGTTACTTTATGCATTGTTCTGTATGTTGCTATATTTTTCTCTCTTTGAGCCTAGGGAGCTCAGCACTTCCTGTCCAGCTGGGCAAAGCACAAAGTAATATCCTTCCAGAATTAAATGTTTGTAAGCACCTGCACCCTGCTTGAGCAGATCCCCTACTACAGAGAGGGAAGCACATCAGGATGCACACAGACAAGCAGACATCACTCCAAAAGGCAGAAAGTATTTATCTCCTAATGGACATAAATTCTGATTTTAGGACAACTATCAGCTACTCCTGTGGCAACACTACACTCCATTCACTAGTCAGCCACGTGCCTAGGGTCTCCAGCATTCTCACTGGTGATTTCCTGCTTCTACACCTGGTTATCTTATACTTCCAGAACGACTGGCTCTACAGCACTGTAAGACTACCACAACACATAGCATATAAATGTGCCCTGGAAGCTCCAGCCTTCTTACCCCATGACAATACAGTCTGGAGGTGCCATGGCCCTGACAAGGCTGCCATGAATCTGGAAATCCTGATCATGATCCTGTGAAACTCTACTGGATGCCCTCCACTTACCAGGTGCCTACCTACCTGACCTCTGAAAATCTAATGCAAACACATAGAAATTATCAAATTTCACCAGGGCTAAACTCTCTGGGTGGAAAATGAGCCTATGCCCACAAAACTCAGGACCTGGCAAATTTTTTGCCCATCCTGGAAGCCCATCTCCAGCATCCTGCGTCTGTCATTTGCCAGGATCTAAAGAAGCCTTCATGAAGCAATCCCACAATTTAGCTGCACTCCTGGCACCTCCAGGTCCTTCTATCACTATTTCTTTCTCCAACACACTGTAGGGTTATCACACACGTTCAGGTTGAGCTGCACATGCAGAGAAACCATTTGTCTAACAGTCAATTTATTTTTTAATCCCTAAAATGGCATTTGTTTCCTACAATCTTCTTTCACTCCTCTACTCTCTTCACTGCTCAAAATATAAGATAAACCTGGTAAAAGTGCTCAGTAGCTTGCACATTAACACTTAGAAGTCTGATGTGAACAGCCCTGCTACAGAACTTGCCTTTGACTGCCAGACAGCTATTTTGTGGTTGCCCCCATCAGTTCATACAAATGCAGTTGGAGTGGTATCTCTGTAGCACATCTAGCAAGAGTGTACACAAGAAAAGAACAAAAAATGCAAAAATGTACAAATGAAAACTGGTTAACAGGAGGAGACACATCAGAGTTCGCAGCAGCTCCTGGTGAGCAATTGTGTGCAGTCAGAAGGCCAGGAAGCCTACTGCTCTCATACAGCAGGATTGTTCCACCTGCAGTTCTTCACCTTTTAAATCACTACCATGTCACTGCAGGCATTAAAGAATAAGTATTTTTTTTGTGTCCATCTCAAATTTCTTGCTGGTTTGATATAAAATTCCTGTATCTGGAGTGTGTGACTATGTGCGCAATATACCTGCATGAAATCCTGATTGATGGTCCCATGGTTACTTGCTGTGGAGATGTAGGCACATGCAGGTTTATACAAGCAGAGGTGGAAAACACCCCCACCAGAACAAGCCCATACAGCCTGGGCTACAGCAAGTATGGGACTGCCAATTTCTGCCACAAAATCCTTTGTGGGCCCAGGCCAGAGTTTTAAAAGAGAAAACAAAATGCTTTGTTGGCTTTTGACACAGAAGATCATTACTTCAGCGCTCAGCCATTCTACATTATTCAGCAGGTTGGGAGGACAGTGCCTGATGCTGGCAGGGGCCTCTGACAGATACGAGTCGATCACATGCTGTTGGTTCATTGTTATCTTGGCAGGAAGGGAGTACAGCAAACTGGGCTATTGTTGAAGACATTCTGAATTGATTTTACTCTGGTTTTCCTGGTGTTGTACCAAACTGTAAAGCTCCAGTTCAGGTATTTCCATAGGTCAGGTGAATTCACTTTTAGAGGGTTTGTGTGGTTCGTGCAGGTGAAAGGGAATGAAAGGAAAAACCTGAACACAGAAACAGACTTCATAAAGCTGCCTATGTCTACAGCTTTTCTCCCTAAGCTTACTCCTTAAGTTACATCTTGTAACTTACAGCTCCTTTGGAAGAGACCCTTAACATCACTGCCATGGAGTTTACAGGAGAACAACATGGATAGCATAAAAGATTTAAGTCAAAGACTTAAAGGAACTCTGTATGGCTTTTTCACTCCCCTCTCCAAACCAACAACCCAGATTTAAGTTTGTTTTATACCACCCAAATCATGTTTATCTTTCCTCTGTCTGTCCCTGGCATTGTTCCTTCCTTATGTTAACACAACATACCAAACTGAGTTCCAACCCAAGCATGCCTTGTCAGGAGAAAATGTGTTTGTGGCTAGTGCAGACTTGGAAACCAAAAAGACATGTAAGTTCTCATGGTAGCTTTCATTCAGACTTCCTGTTTCAGCAAGTGGCTCACTTAACTTCCACATGCTGTTTCTCCTTTAGTGCAAAGTGACTGATAATGCTTCAGTACTTTATAAGGATGCTCTGAAAGCATAATGTGCATTTTTAGGCTTAGATGCAAAGTATTACAGAAGTCCAAAGTAAAGCAGTAAAAGTAAAAACCAACCCTCTGCAAGAACATTGCAAAACCAGAACATCCCTACATACTTTTAGACTGTTCCTCATTATGTTAGAAACTAATCCAGTAACTGGCTACATATGTGTTTTCTACATTACAGATTATCTTCTTCCACTGTAACCATACTGCAAGGATATACTGAAAAAGTTTCATTACATAGCCTAAAAACAATTCCACACTCAAGCATTTAATGTGAATTTAAGTGAAGGGTAGTCTGGTTGGTTTGTGGTTGAGGTTTTCCCTCCCCCCCTCCATTTTCTGCAGAATTTCTGTGCATTTTGTTGTGAAGAATTGGCCTCAGGATTTCTCTGGAGTTCATATACATGGAAAGCAAATGTACTTTCTCTGAATACTATAGGAAACTTCCAGCAGTTTGCTAACCAAAGGAATGATCAACAGAGGAATGACTTTTTCACTTAACAGGATGTTTTGACTGACTTACACAATAATTGCAGTTCCATTGTTAGCTATTAGGATTTCTCAGTAGGATCACTTTGGAACAGGGAGATTGAATGCTTTTTGACCATTCACTTGGTAATCAAACAGTTGTTGTAGAACTCTTTTTTAAAGAGAAAACAGTTTTTTAAAGAGAACAGTTTTTTAAAGAGAAACATCCACATACCAAAGATGAAATTATCAGGCCGAAAGAGCTGACCAAAAAGACCAGACCGCACACTATCCATGGTTCCCGGCTCCAAGTCCAGTAAGACTGCTCTTGGTACAAATTTGTGGGCTACAACACAAAGTAAGCATGCCCTTAACGTTCAGAAATAAGCTAACATAGTTACAGCTTTTAATACACATACAGTATTAATAGCTTTTAATACAAATACAGTACAGCTTATATTGTTAGTCTAATATATAGTTCATAAATATGTAAGTACTTCCTATACAGAAAGTCATGGTGGTGAAAAACCCACCTCCATAGGAATAAATCAATTCAGCTTGGAAAACAGACCTGACATAATTTGGACTCTTACAGATTTTACATTTTGTAAGCTCTTTATTAGCAAGAGATATTAGGGAGTTTCTGATTAGAAAAAATGGTTTACTTGTTCCTTTTAAGGAAGTAGGTAATCTTTTCTGTAAATATCAGGGTGAGTGAAGTGCTTATGTTCAAGTTATCCACAAGCTTTTATGTTTGAAGGATTCTCCTCCACTGAAAGAGCTATTTGGTGTACATGGCAAACAGCACACAGTAGTCAGCACATCTACCACAAAGACAAAACAAACAATCTGTGTCAAGTTGAATTTGTTCAAGAAAACTCAGTAAATAATATGAATTAATCCCAGCTGGACAAAAGATGAAACATTCACACTTGCAGACCACAGACCAAAGGACTCCAGATCCCGATTTTACACTGTCAGCACCTTTCAACGGCAGAGGACTCTGAGGACTTGGATGCCTTTTGCCATGTCATTAATGAAACAGTTTGCTATTACCTGTGGCCCAACCCTCTCATTCATGAAAATTAAAGAGAGAGTACTACTAATGTGGGCTCATATAGCCAACCAGTTTAATTTGGAATAATTGAAGAAATGCATTTGGTGAAGTAATCACATATTTGAAGAGCAAACTCCTACTGTAATGTTAAATAATAAACAAACCTCCTCATCCAGACCCTAAGGACAGCCCCCTGTGCCACTTCTCTGTGTCTGGGGAGATAGCACCCAGCCATCTTAATACTTTGTAAGGAAGTAGATAATATTTTCTGTTGAGCTGGGCACAGCTGGGGGGGCTGGTGGCATGTGAGGAGCGTGGCCAGATGTGTAATATGCCTTTATGAGCCCGTCGTCTTCTGATTCCTGTGCCCCTTCCCAGGGAGTCCCCTGTCCCGCACCCCTCCCCGTCCCACACTTACAAGATGATTCATTATAGTAGACATTGATCCTTTCCAGCTGCAGCGCTGAGTCACCGACATAGCCTCCGGCTGGGTCAATGCCATGCTCATCACTTATCACTTCCCAAAACTAAGGGAGGAAAAGCGAGAAGTGGGTTGGGAACTTCCCTGCGCAGCGCCCGGGCCGCTCCCGGCGGCGGTCCCGCGGCAGCTGCCGGATTCCTGGCGTGCCCGCCGCCCCTCCCAGCCCGCGCGGCGGCGGGAGCCGGGCGGGCACCGGGATTCAAACCCAACGGACGAGCGGCGCCCGCGCAGCTCCGCGCCCCGACGGGCTGCGGCGGCTCCGCGCCCGGAGCGGCCGCCCAGACTCTGCCGCCCTCCCCCGCTTCTCGACCGCAGCCTGGCCGACTCGAACAGAAAAATACTTTTAAAAAGCTGTCCCCGTTTGGTTTCGGTACTTCCCAAGGCCTTTTATGGTCACGGGGAGCGGGGCGATGCGCGGTGCCCCGGGCGCGCCCGGCGCCGCTCGGCAGCGGCATCGAAGCACGGGCGGCCGGCGACGGGGAGCGGGGGCGGCCGGCACAGCCCAGCCCAGCCTCGGTGTGCGGCAGCCCCGGGGGTTCCGGCAGCCCCGGGGAACCACCGGGCGCGTCCCCCGGCCGCTCAGAGGCTCCGCGAGAGGCGGGCAGGCGGCGGCTCCCCTTCAGGCTCACCTTGGTCCCGATCTGGTTTCCGCACTGTCCCGCCTGGATGTGCACGATCTCCCTCATGGCTGCACCCCGCTCGCCCCGCCGTGCGCCCGCTGTCCCGCCGCCCAGCCCGGCTGTGCGCGGCGCCGTCCCACCGGGCGGTGCTTTATGGGCTCCGCACCCCCCCGCCGCTCGCCCAGCGGCCGCCCCCGCCCGGCACCGCCCTCGGCACAGGGGCGCGACGCAGCCCGCTGTGTGACACCAGCCCTCTCATTGTCCCCGACGGCAGTGGGGGTCCCTGGGGGGTCCTCCTGGGGGACCAGCGGCAGCTCCCGTCCGTGGTCTGCTTTTCACCCCAAAGCCAGTTCAGCAAACGTGGCTGCGGCATCTTCACCCCCGTGTGGCGGCCGGACATCGTCGCCGTCTCTGTCTCCTGTTCCATGTCCCCCTGCCCCGACAGGCGCGCACGTCGCAGTCTTTGCTGCACAACTCTTCTTCGGTAGAATTTCTTCACAGGAGGAGTGATGAGACATTGGGACAGGCTGCCCAGGGAGGCAGTGGGGATGTTTAAGGGAAGACTGGATGTGGCACTTAGTGCCATGGTCTAGGTGACATGGTAGTGTATAGTCATGGGTTAGATTTGATGATCTCAGAGGTTTTTTCCAACCCAACTGATCCTGTGATTCTGTCATTCTGTGAAGGGGCAAAGGGGCAGAATCCAAAAGGATGGATAGCCCTTCTCTGTGCCTTGTCATCTTCTTCACACAGTTCTTTCCTGATGGTTTTTTTGTTTGTTTGTTTTTGGTTTTTTTTGTTTGGTTGGTTTTTGTTTTTGAGGGTGTTTTTTTTTGTTTGTTTTTGTCTTTGGTGTTTTTGTTTGTTTGTTTGTTTTTTTGTGTGTGTGGTTGGTTTGTTTGGGGTTTTTTGTTTTTTGGGTTGTTGTTTTTTTTTTGTTTTCTTTTGCCAATAAGAGAAGCTTCTGCCTGAAAATTGTAACTGGGACGTCAAGCAGTCTGTGAAGAAACTTTCCTGAGAGCTCATGTCACCACCATACAGAGTATGCCCTGGCATATGCATGGTTTGAAATGCTTGATTTTTAATGGTAGAGGAGATTTTCTTTCCCCTCCAGAGGGGAAGCCACTTCCCACAGCTGCTGAATCTGCCTTATGACCCCTTTGGGTACTGCTGCAGAGTTTCCCAAATAGAGGGTTCCTGCTGTGATATCAACACGACTCTTCCATGGGATGCTGTTGTCTGTATAGCCTATTCCAGTACTTAGCCCTGGTGGGAGACATTCATCTGTCCATGCACATCTCTGCTGCCCGACCCAGTCTCTGCTGTTGTGCAAGAGCAGCCCTGAGGACAGACTTACAGAACCTCCTTATCCACTTGTTGAAAGGTGGCCCAGCTGGGGCTCTTCTGGAGAACAATCTTGGGTGCTTTCTGTAGCTTGAACGTAATCAAGGTAGCCCCCACCAATCAATACATAACCTCCAAATAACCCAAAGTCTGTGTATTGGGAGGCCACCTGCTGCCTGCCTGCCCTTACATTGCTGTGACGTGACCAAAGTCATCTCGACTCTGTGCTCTCACTCCAGCCTTGCCTTTCCATAAATGTTTTCCAGCAGGGAAACATTACAGCTTGCAGCATCTTGCAAATTACCTCGACTAGCACACATGCATCATGCTAGGCTGAGTCAATTCTCTTTCTGACATCAGGGAAGCAGCTGGAAGATCAGGATCAGCATGTTTGCCTTGCAAGCAGCCATTAGCAGAGCACTGGATACTATGTGCCTTTTTCTCTGCCGAAGGACTCAAAATAAGTGTCCTTCTGTGCGTGATCTGCATTTTTGGAAGAGATCCATGAACAAGGCATTGTTCAGCAGCCTGATTAGTGAGGTTGGCTTGGACATTGCCTGAATCTATATGTCCTTGACTATGCCTTCCAGGCCTGGTTTTCCCCACGTTTTGCAAATCCTCCCATTTACTGTTCCTACTTGCCATCCTCTCGCCTGTTGCTGGTATGCCAGTTTTTAAAATCCAGTAGGTCCCCAGATCCAGGCAGTAGTGGTAAGGCTGGGTGTGTGTTCCAAGTAGGCTCATACACATACAGATATAGACATGGCTGGCCACACTGACTGACCCAGGCAGAAAACACAGCACTCACAAAAACAAACAGCATTAATGGCCCCATCCTGTTCCCCTCTCTGGCTCATCAGGACAGAAGCCCATAAATGGAAAACAAATATGTATTTATATACATCTATACAATATGATCCCTCTATAGCTTGTCTGAGATACTAATTTTATTCTGTTGTTAACACCTGGATCCCAGTCTTTCCAGTTTTCGGCATGTGGAAATTTTATCCCAGAGGCCTGCAGTTCCACTCTAGTTGCTGGTAACCAGATCTACAGCTATGAACTGTGGGTCCCTTGTCCAGTGCTGGCTTTAGGACACTCAGCCTGTTCAGTGGATGATCTCTGGATCCCCAGTTGCCTCACAAAGAGATACAAACAGGCAAACAAGTTCCTCTGGTAGCTAGTCCAGAGTTGTGGCCTCACCAGTAGCTGACCCCACCACAGTCTTCTCAGAAGTTTGTTAATGACCACACACAGACAAGCATAGTCACATAATGACTACACACAGGCATGCAGATTCACTCTTGTCTCTCCAGTTGCTGCATTTAAGACACACAGGCCCCCTGTGACTTGTGGCCCCCACCTCTAATTGGTGGCACTCAGGCCACCATACACATATATACACATGGAGTATACATGCAGCTCTCACTCAAAAAAAACAATTAAAATACAGTCTACAAAGACAAGACAGACTGAGATGATCAGGTGCAAGGCATAGCCAGACAAGCGTATTCACCAACAACCTCTTTATACCCAAACGGATCACTTTAGCCCCGTATCCTTTTATTTTTCTATATCAAACTGTCCTTATCCCCTCTTACCCCCACCTTTGAGTTCTCCTTTAAACATCCCAAAAGCTGTCTTGTACAATCTCAAAGATGTTCTTCCCCTCCATCCCCTAGAGATTCCCAGTTCCTGCAGGCAGTAACTCCTCTCTACAGAGTGATCCACAGAGCCTCTCCCACTGACTGGTGGTGATGGGTGTCACACCAGACCCCAGGCTGAACCCTCACTGACAGCAGCCAGGTCAGAGCCTTCTTTTCTCTGGGTGTGCTATTGGATTTCTCCCCCTGCCTGTGTTCCTTTGTGCTCCTTTCCATTTGTGGAGATAAGCCTTGAATCACATAACCCAGCAGAAGGTGAAACCCATACAATGATCTGAATCAAATTATATTTTAAGAATAAAAGTAAAAAGGAGCAAATGGACATAGGTAGGCAGTAAGGGGAAAAAGGTAGCAATGAGAGTGTACTGTAGTAGAGTCTTTAGTCCACGTGCCTTCTGAAGGTTGCATTGCCAATGTCTGTAATCTTTGAAAGATTACTTTGAAGTCTGTTGTTTGTGAGCAGCAGTCAGTCAAACAACATTTAGAGGCCAAAACTTCAGCCAGTTTCCCACACATACAAAGTAACCCACTGAGGTACATAGAAGGCTGTAAAGCTGTGTGCCTGATGGCGGTGAGCAACAGCTTACTCAACAAATTTGCATGTACAGATTTTATAGGTGCATAAATAACTTCTAGTTTTCAGTCACACCTGAATCAACTTGCAGCTTCTCCATGTTTTACTGCTGGTAATTTGAAAGAAGACACTTTTGTTGGTCGCTGAATGTAGATGTACCTTCAAATCCCTTTCATTCATGCTTGTATTTACTTAATAGTTCAGCTGATTTAGGAGGTGAAGGTGCCATTATAACCTGTGTCCATAGAAGGCTGCATATTCTTCTTAAGTTGCCACAGACTTGGTCTGGGATTTTAAAGGTACTTAGGTGTTTCACAATCCTCTTAGGTACTTAACTGTTATGGATTACTTATGGCTGTATTTTAAAACCCCACTAAACACCTCTTGGAAATTTAAGGCATCTAAATTCTCCCTGGGCGCTTCATCTGACTGAGTCCATGAGATTCATTGTATATTTAGGTTGATATAGAAACACACTGTAAATTCTGTACAATGGATTCTCACTTGTTATATTTGGCTCTCTCAGATATCTCTTTATCACATACCTATAATACATATTGACCTCTAACCTTCATAATTTACAGTCTTTTTTTTATTTCCCATTCACTCAATAGGTCAATTTAATACTTAGAGTATGGCTTTTTTTCCCCGTCATGCACAAAACAGGAGAAGAACTTTAAGATTTCCTTTGCAGATTTACTCCCTTCATTGTTGTTCCTTATTTATTTCCTTTTGCAATTTTAATTTCATTTCTGCTGTTAAAAAGAATCAATTAATATATTTAACCTGAAAAATCAGTAAAATGTTACAATAGCTACAAACCACCAGCTCAAGTTTGCAGATTCATCCTCCAGGCAGCCTTTTGAACAATCAGTTTATATGACTTACATCCTCAAAGTATCTTTTGCTCCCATGTGTGAAAGCAAAGCACTAAATTCTAGAAGAGGTCAAAACTTGTGTTTTAGTGAATGGCATGACCATTTATGATAGAGAGGCTATGGATTAAGGAAGATCTGGCTGCTAGGCCATATCTGGATTAGTCTGACATTGCTAGCTGGTAAAAACCCAAGACAGTTTATTTCTACTGGACAACTCTCTGGTGCTCCAATGTGATGGGCTTTAATGTGATGTGATTCTTCATTCCTGATGGTCAGAACTGACAAGGTATCAGACAGTAGCAGCAAATTAAATACTCACACTGATCTTGTGTGAGATCCAGCTGCTTTGAAACAGCTGCACACATTCATAGGATGGGGCCATGGGGGGTTGTAGAGCATTCTGTGTTGTCTTCAGGTTTTCTCATGTTCTCCTTCCTTGTGCACAGCCTAAATAGAAATGGATTTCTACAAGATGATGAATTTCACAGGCAGGACAAAATGTATAAAGTGCCAATGCTGCAGAGTAAAAGGATTTTCCAGTAATAGCAGCTGAAGCAACAGTCATGTCCCACAAAGTCACATGGAAATTTGCTTTAATACCTTGGAAAAAAACCAGCAAAGTTCTTCTGTATTTAACTAGTCATGTGATATGATTGTTAAGCTGCTTCCTGCTTTTCAGGAAACACATTTGAGTTTATATCAGGACTGTTGCTAAGATTATTTCTATTTACTGAAGTTTTTAAGGACTAGAGAGAAATTCATGCCGTAAGAGAGCACTTAACAAGTTAGCTACTATTTTCTTTTTTCAGAATGATAAATTTGCTATATTTTGATATTTAAGAATATGTGCTATAAAGCTTGTTAGCACTTACATTAAATACCAAAGCAATAAATATAATTCACATAGTGGATTTACTCTGACAGCTTGTAGCAGACTAGTAAATGCTACTAAGTCCATGGTGATCTTTAGGAGGAAGGTCCAGTCTAGTTCCTCTTTTCTCTTTAGTCTGAAGAGTTTCTTGCCAGTTAAGAAAGGGGGAAAAATCTTAAATTTTTTTTTTACCTGGCTTCCTGAGAAAACCAAGCATGGGAAGTCATGTTCCTGTTCAGTGTGTACCTGTGTATCTCCACCACTACCTCATCAGCCTCTTATGACAAAATCCACAAGAAGCACATGGGTTACAGAGACACTGCAGCTGCAGATGAATCTAGAAGCAGCTCAAGAACCCAACAAAAACATTTCAAAGGGGAAGTGAGACAGCAAGACATACACACACAGAGAAGTGTATGTCTATTAAGACAAACACCAGACTGCACAGATTTAGCTCAGATGTTTTGGAGTCTGTTATCTGCCCAGATAATCCATTAATTTCATATGGTTCTCAAACAGTTTCTTGCTTTGTCAACCCCCTCCCCTCCACCCCCCCCATTAAACTTTTTGCTGTGGCAGCTGTGGCTTCATAGATTTCCACCTATGCTCAAACACAGTACTCAGGGGGCTGTTTTAATGCCACTCATCTGGCTGCTATCTGTAGCTGTCAATGGAGATACTGCTGATGTTTGTTTTAGCCCACAAGAAGTGATCTGAACTTTGTAATGTTAAAGCAAATGTCACTAAGTCAAGGTGGGAGAAAATTCATTAAGGTGCAAAGTCCAAAAGACTGTGAAGTGACACTGGAGAAATTCTACCATCAGGTCCAAAGGAATTTCTAGCTGCATGTTCACACACTTTTATCACTATTTGACAAAATGGATGGAAAACTTTAACTCCAACCCTGAATATTCATGTGTTTGAGTACAGGTGCTCTTGCACCTTCCAGCACTTATTGTCTTTTGATTTGTAACATATTTTCTGTGCTTTGGAAATGAGTATTTTCTTTCAGCCCTTTGTTTCTCCCCATGCTTAGCCTCAATGCTAACAATTACTCATCCAGGACTTTTTGCACAGATGGTCATAGCGATTTTTATGCAATAGCTGTAGCACCTGGAGTAGTGGAAGCATGTACCTGCCTGTTTTGTCAGGCAGAAATGTGTGTTTGGTGTGGCTGTGTTTTTAACCTCCATTCTAATCGGTCACTTAGCTACACAAACAAACAGAGCCAGAGAATGGGCTGCAGTCAGTGTTCAACAGCCAGTAAAGGAGCCAGTCTAGTGTTTCCTTACAGCTACAACCAAGACCATGGGAATACAAAATTAAGGCAGGCACTCATCTATGTTCAACTCTCCAGCCTCTCTATGCATTAAAGATTTTGGGGAACCAATCTGTTTGGAGGACAGAGTGAAAACACAATTGAGCTGGAATGTGGTGAGTGAGTGGTACAGCTGTAAGAGGAAAATGAATATGAGATATTGACAGCTTGCTTTTGGAGTTTAGTCAGCTCTGAATAGATGCCAATACTATGCAGAGCTTATCAATGACGTCCTGGTATTCTGAGTGTGGGAGAAATCAGAACAAGGACAAAAAGGTCTCTTAACCAGAAGTCATGCTAAAGACTATCAGGAAAAAAAGCATGTTTTGACCAGATGAGTGCATTGATGGCAGCTGGTCCTGATTAGATGGAAGATCTGTCTAACCTAGAATTCCACCTCTGACAGTAGTCAGTGATGGATGCTAGGGAAGGAATATGGTAATGCTCCCCCAGAAATACCCTTCTACATCTGGCAGTCAGTGATTAAGCCTTTGGTGAACCACAGAAAGGATATTTAACAGTTCATTTCAGGTATCCCTGAAATTACATGATTGCTTTTTAACGCAGTTACACTTTCAGCCTCCAAAGTCTCCTGTGGCATTGCCTTCCATGCACAACTGAATTCCATTCTGTGAAGGAGTAGTTCTTTCTGTTGTAAAGCTGACAGCTGAATTGATGCCCCATAACTCTTCTGTTTTGAGGAACAGTGACTACCAGTTCCTAATGAACATTGTAGCTGTGTGTAAGATGAAGGTTTTACTGGTTTTGTTCTTCATTTTGCCTATCTGCCCAAAATTTTCTGAGCTGAAAGTATTACACTAATTAATCTCCCCATGTCTGAGTGTGACCCTGCACTCCTATGATAGTCCTTGCTTATCAGCCTCCTTCACTAGCTGTACTGCAGTGTCTGTGAAATGGGAGTAACAGTATTTAAATCATGGCCGTCATTTTATGCAGGATGCTTCTTGCTCCTGTTTTTATTTATTAATACACCTTTTGTTTGCCCTCTTGGTTGCTGCTGAGCTTTTTCCTTCATTGAGCTGCTCACACTACCTCCAAGATGTCTTTTGAGAGCTAAACTAAATCCTGTCACTGGAAACACAGGGGTTGTTTTTCCTGTGTAATGCAGTTATGCATATTAAATTTCATAAGGTGTTATTTATTCAAATTAGTATAATGAAATACTTCTGAAACTCAGTCCACCTGATAGCTTGATTAACTGTCCTGAAGGTTTTTGTACAATCACAGAGATTTACCAATTTAGTACCTTTCCCCCCCCCCAGATCATTTAGAATTGAGCAGATCAGGTCCAAGCACAATCTATGGATTTCTTCTGGAGTTTTCTTGTCTTTTGTTGCTAAAGCATCTTATCCCATCCAGCTCAGTCTCCTTAACACTCTTGAGTAAAACCCCTTGCAGCAGAGATCTGTACTGCAACCTGCAGGAGGGGAAGGGGAAAGAGAGGTTTAGGTTTTATTGCACAAACTTAACTTTTCATGGTTTTATTCTCTGAGAAAAAAGAAAAAAATCAATAGACCTCTAAGATGAAGGGCTGGAATCCTGTTTAGACTGTCACTTATTTAACACTTACCAAGCAAAGCATGTATTTCAGATGAAATGTGTAGCTTTCCAGGTAAAAGTGATTCATCATGGGAAACACTTATTCTGTAAGAGCAGGTTTGCAACTAAAATCGACTATAATATGCTCCAGTCAGGTCTTGGGTTTCCCAGGTGAGTCACAGTTTTCCTCTTCACCTGTTTTCTCAGGTGATGAGTGGCTCCTGGCTGCCACCCTTCCCTCACCAGCACAGATCCCACTCATCTGTCACACATGTCCAACCCAGACCAGCATACCACTCCTATCCTGCTCCACAGATGATTCTCTCAGATTACATTTGTGAGAAGAGCACCATTCCTCACAAGCCCACAAGCACCAGGACAAGCAGCACAGCACAAGCTGTGGCTGGACAAAGCCTGGCTTATTTTTAACAGCACAGTCCTCAGCACTGTCAGGGCTGGGTGGGTGCAGCCACTGAAGGCACGTGTTCTAAAACTGAATGCACAAAAGCAGCTGAACCATCCCCCTCTGAGCAGGGGACTCCAAGAGTTACCTACTGGGAATTAGGAGAGCAAGCCAGCATTCACACACAGGGAGAACTGAACATTATTTTTCTTAGGAAAGCACTCTGCAGCAGTGGTATTGAGGGTGTTCACCCCTTGCCTTGGACTGCAGCCCGTGAGCAGCATTACCATATTCATGATCCAGAGGCTTTTGAATGCTAGGAATGTAAGAGGTCAGTCTGGCCCAGGGCCAGGACTCAGCCCACTGCTGGCCCAGTGAATAATACACTTCACGGTCACTTTGTTGAACAGAGAACCAGAATGGGGGAGGATATGGGGCTACAATATACACTGGCTGCACAACTGAATGCCACTGCTTTGTGGGAAGGGTGTGGAGACACAGTTGTTGCCTGTGCATGGAAGATTTCCAGAGAGATACATCTCTGTTATGTAAATGTATCTCATTGTGGTGTCCTGACTCTGCTAATGAACAGGGACTTTATGTTACATGTGGTCTGTATGATCTGTCAGGAATAGGGCACAGCTCTAAGTAATCAGAAGTGTCTTAGGACACCAGCTTGGTTAGTATGGAAGACAGTTATGCAAAACGTGCTACAGAAACGAGGAGGCTGATCATTTCTATGTGAAAAGATGAAATAGAGCAAGACAGCCATAAATGTCTTTTTTTCTTATTTTGTATTTGCTTAAACACCTGCCCACCCCCTCATGCCCACCCTTCCTCCTTCTCCCCTCAGTCATGAAGTACTTTTAGTTTGAATGTGGCCAGAGGAGATCTGGAATAGGTGATGGAAGGCCACAAGAAAAACAACATAACAGGTCTCATGTGTAAAGGGGTCATCAGGGCAAGGAATAAAAAAAATAGATGAAGGTATAAAATAATAGCTTGATGCTGGTGACATCAGGCACAGAGAAAAAGAAGAAGAGAATGTAGCAGGTGGAATTTTTCCAGTGAAAGAAAACCAAAATGTCAAAACCAACCAACCAACCAACCAAATCCCCCCTCCTCACTCCAATAAAACCCCCAACTCGAAACTTAACAACCTTTGGAGAGAGAGAGAAGTTGGAGAAAGCAAAGTGACTTGTATCTGTTAGATTGCTACTGCCTTTAGCCATAGCTGGTGCTGCAAGTGACAAAACCTGCTTTGTTTTCACCGATCACAGCTCCTGTGAAAACTGAACAAGGTACCATGGCAGGGCCAGCTAAGACTAGGAGGAATTGAGAGGACTGTTACTAAATTCAGTGATCACAAAGGTGGAACTATTAGAGAGAGTACTTCTCAAGATGAAATATTGATCCTAATGTAGTACGCAGAAAGTGCTTGTAATAATGAGGAAAACCAGCTTGATCATCCCATCAAAAGATGAAATGTTTTTTCTGGGAGACTGGAATATTTGAAGCAGGTGTCTAATACTTTAGATTTCTGGTAAAATGGATTTATTTTTGAATAACCAATAATCTCTGAAAACATGTTGGTTATTCTGGAAGATAGTGACTTTTATTTGGAAAGCAAGATCACTTGGGTGGAAACTGGGACAATGTTCTGCAACTGCTCAAGGCAGCTTTTCTAGGCAACTTCCCTAAGCAGGCAAGAAAGCAAGAAAGCTGCAGCTGGGAGAGCACCTACATTGAGCACATTTTGTACAGGAATCACTGAAATGATGGCATTTGCAATTTAGCTTCTCAGGAATAAAATGGAGTTTACCATAGACTTCAGTTTGTCTAGCCCAGTAATAAATCTGCAGTTCTTCTACTTAAATTAGATTATTTATAGTTTTCTTGTACATTTTCTCCTGATTTTTGAAATGGGAGAAGAGCATTTGAAAACACTCAAAGAAAAAAGAGCAGCAGCAAACCAAGCTACGTACCTATGCAGGGGAAGACGCTTTGTTAATTAGAAGTGTTTTTAACATAAAACATTATGGACTTCATGATGTAATTAAAAATGCGTCATAAGAAATTACCTTTAGGACTTTAAAGGACTTCTTAGATGTCTGAGATTTCTCTGGGTCTATAATAGACTGACTACACACATCATTAAGCCACTGTTTTCTTAAATAGAGTTGTTGTCTGAGGATCTAAGCTTTTTCTTTTTTTTAATGCATGACAATCACATAAATAACCTGTTATAATTGCTACATTACTTAACCCCCCACCTAATCTGTACATAATGTATGCTAATTATTGAAGCATACATTATTGAAGCATTTATAAAAAACTGTTGGTCAATCAATTTTTTATGTTGAAACTGCATAAAATGCATTATCCTGATTCTGGAGTCTATTAAGATATACTTTATTTCTAGTGTTACATTTCATTAGTTGTTTTGTTTTAGGAAACTACTAACAGTACTATTTTAAAGTTCTTTTTCCGGCGATAATTGTTATTTATTAGTAAGTATTTCTAATCAAGAACACATTAGGAGTGGGGCCTACTATGAACAATACAGACTGATGGGTGACCTTAGAAAAACCATGCCCAAGACTGAGCTTAGTAGAGTGAAAATATTAACTTTGTCTTGCACATGGCTGTCTCCGAACATTGCTGTGAAAAGCCATTCAGAAATCACTCCAAAAGATTTGTTTCCAATTTTACTGGCCACCATTAGCACAAACACTTTGGGGTTTTCGCTTATTTTTACTTCCAGTGTGTTTTGTGCTTGTGGTATGTTAAATTTTGCTGTCTGCCAGGCGTGGATGTTTTCTCCAGCATGTTCCACCACAAGCTGCAGAGAATGCTCTGTCTGGCACATGCAGCACTTCCTCACACTTCTTTTCTGACCTTGATGTCTGCAGGTTATCTCCCACGTTTTTTTCAGTCCTTTCTCACAGCTGCTGCACAGAATTTACCTTTTCTTAAATAATGTTTCCACAGAGACACCAGCAGCTAGTCTGAAGGTCTCAGCTTTGGGCAGTGGTGGTTCCTTTCAGAGCCAGATGGAAGGAGCTCTGTATGACACAGAGGCCACTCCCACAGCATCCTTCTCATTCTCAGTGCCAAAGCCTTGCCACTGAACCAAACACAGCTCTATTTTGTGCTTTCCCACAGCAAGAAAACAGACCATGATTCCCTCACAAGAGGGGGAACTGCTCCATTAGTCAAGCTCTGCAGAACTGACCCTTAAGCTAAGGGTCAGTTGTTAGATAGAAGAGCATAGATAGAGATACTTGATAGATAGAGATAGAAGAGATACTTGTTAGATAGAAGAGCAACAGACAAATCACACTTGCATGCTAACCTCCCTCAAGCTTAAGTTAATCCTGAACTAGACAAATATGATATTTCACTAAACTAAATCAATTTTTTCCCTGCAGTCAAATGTCTACTACTCTATCTTTTGGTAAATGACTGCAGAGAGGTTTTGTGAGGCAAAATAAAGAGGTCTTTGATCCTAACAGTGTTTAGTGAACTCCAGAGATCACTGAACCCTTCTATCTCCTCTACTCAGTGTTTTGAAGTCTTTTGCAACTTTTGTAAAAGATGGAGGAAAGCAACCCTTTTGTATGAAAGGAAACAGAGTTTGCACAGTTTCTCTGAGGCCAGAAAGTGAGTCAGCAGTAGGGAGTTAGGAGTTCAGAGCCACAAAATAGTATCCAGTTATTTCACTGCCACAGTCCAGCATTTGGAAATGCTTTGTGCCAGACCATAGATTCATTAATATTAATGATTATTTCAGGAATTATTCTGGAAATTAATACAGACAACATCCAAAGCCACTATGTGATTTGATTTATTAATGGACAATGTTCCTTAAAATTAGCACCACACAGCAGAAAATATTGCCATCACTGAATGCAATTTTCACCCATCTCAGTTTTCACAGCAAGCTAAACTACTGAGATTAAAAATTGTGATGTGGGAAAATACTCTATTTTCCCTTAGCAAAACAACAATCCTTTTACACTTAAAAATATCTTAGCTACATATATGACAATCAGAAAGCAGTGATAAACTCTAAGCCCCACACAGATACTTGCTGATACGTAACTGAAGTGGTATGTTAATCACATTAAGACCTCTAATAAACCTTGGGGCATCAAGTCAAAAATATGCTTTATACTTTGGTTTTAAATTTTTTTTTTTTTTTTTTACTTTTAATTAAGTAGCTTGTGCCTTTAGTTCAAGTGTGATTTCAGGGAAGAAGCACACTGAAATGATTGAGAATTATATTTCTGCCAGATAGGAATTATCATATGAGGTTTCCTTCACATTTAAAATTCAGAAATACCAACATTTCCAAAATTGTGAATACCTACCTCTCTGTACACTTCACTGAAAAAAATTGCAGCTCAAAGTCCAATATTCCTGCTTTTATCTTCCCTCCTCTGTAGGGAAGGGATTCATAATGTTTCCTACAGCATATTTCAAAAGAGTTCAGGAATTTAGACTCTGCTTTTTCCTCTCTTCCTGAACAGAAGGGCTTTCTCCTGAAAGAACCAGAAGGTGCAAGAAAACTTTCATGGGTTTATGAAAGGAAGGAAATGAAGTAATGATAAACTGCACACACACATGAAAGCTACTAGATTCTTCATTCTGGTCGTGAAGAAAGCAACTTTGCTCTATTTGCAGAACATGAGCAGTGCCTGAGTCAACAAGGTCTCCTACTTCAGTGAAAATTCCTTTTTTGGTAACCAGAGAGTAGGACTTGGTGCACTGTTAATAAGTGATGCAAAGCAACAGGCAAAAAGAGTCAGTGCAAACAAGGAGGCAGCAAACACTTTTCACACCTTCTGCACGTCACTGCTCCCAGCCTTGTCTGCAACAGCAACAAGTGCAGGTTAACTGACTTTATGGGAAATAAAACTAAAGTTAAAAATGCCAAGTGGAAAAATCTAGCTGCTTCTCTGCTTTCCTGCAGTTAAAAGCCTCTGTTTTCAGTTTCTGTCTTGCTAGATATACAACACTTATATATCGTTTTCTAAAAGATAGATAATGCCAAAGTTTTTATTTGCTGCCTATGATATACAGCTGAAGTAAAAGCTATTCTTCCTAAGCATTGTTAAAAAAAAAAAAAAAAAAATCAAACTGGTTCCAACTCACAGAATGACAAACTCCTCCAGTTTGACTCAAAGCCAAAACTTTATTTCCAGATAGAAGTTGGTACAGTAGAAAAAAAAATCACCTCCAAATATTAAGCCTGTGAAAGATCCAGATTCAGAAGCAATGAAACAATTTTAGACACAACTTCCAGGACACTTCTCCCATTTTGAGAAAGGATCAAAGCTGAACTATTTTAATTCAAAATGCAAGCAGCTGAACAGAGGGAATTGCTCCAAGATGGAGACTGCTGCACACAGGAACGTCAGCAGCTCAAGTTTTAAGTGTTAAGCTGTTGAAGGAACAGCTGCTTAAAAACATTGCACATTCATAGCAGGTTTGCTTTTCAGATCACTGCTGGATTCCCAGATAGTGCCACAATAAACCATGGTGTGTTAGTCCTGTAACAATTGCCTCTGGCTAGATAAGGCTGGAATTTGGGAACTGCACTGTTCAGACATGCACAAACTTTTGTACTACAGATGTTGAAGCAGCAATTCAAACAAAGCAACAATGAGCTATTCTGGTTGTTTTACCTTCTTTTAATGCTGGTGCTCCCACCACAGGCAACAAAAATATTCATAGAAGCATTTAAGAGATTTTCCTTTCAAGAGGTGTGCTTGTTTTAATAAGTGGTCCTTAAAAGCTGAAGAAATTAATTACCATGTCCTTGTAAAGTCAGTTAAATGCAATTCTTTGACAGGGAAAGAAAGACTTTGGCCAACGATTAACATGGCAACAATCATTTATGCAGGGGGTGTCAAGAAAAATACAGATAAAACAAGGTTATATAAAAATGGAAGCTTTCTCATTACTCCCAGAATAGTTTACTGTTTTCTTCTGAAGGACAGCTGACAGTGCTGCAAGCTCCAGGCATTCTCTCCTGTGAGAAATTAGGAAAGAACAAGTCCTCCCCTTATCTGGAGCAGTATGCCCTCTGCCTCCTCCAGCAAATGCTCAGAAGTAGATGGGAAACAACAGGAATTAGGAAAAAAGACAAAGTTTTTCTTAGCTGTCTATTTATTTGTAATACCATCACTTAAAAGATGGGCAGAGACCGACCAAAAATTGTATCCATCAGTCCCTTTAGCACTTGGGTTTAGGCTGCCTTTCCTCTCAAAAGTGATCTGAAAGATGCAGCTCCAACTGGCATAGCCACACTCATAGTGGGAAGGAAAAAAATAAGCACATGAAGGTGAGATTTGCAGCTAAAAGCAAGAGCAATTTTCCCATGGATCAGTGACCTTTGAAGTGGTCAGACCCAGCTAAGAGGTCAGAATAGATACCACCAACCATGATACTTCATCTTTTCCATCTTTCTGCTTCTCTTTCAGCAAATCAGGTCAGTGCAGTTGGTGCACACAGTTAATGGACTCCTGTCTCAGAGGCATGGCAAGAACTCTGGGGTCCATAGTGGCCTTTTCCCTTTCACTCCCACCGATTTCCTCCCCTGCCCCACTTGTTCTCTCTGCACCAGAGATTCTCTTACTAGGTGGTACCTACTGTCAGGACAGACACAGCTTTCAGCCTTCCTCAAGTTCTTCATGTGCAAGCAAACAAAAACTTCAGAAGCTACACCTGTGAACAACCAAAACTAGGCTTTTTTTCCTTCACCAGTGTGAGTCTGCATTTTGACACAAGATGCCTAAGGGTACTTGTTCTCCAATTTTTCACACTGTTGAGGAAAAGCTTACTGAAAGCTAGGCATAGCAACAGTTCAATAAGCTGCAGGAAGCATTACTTTGTCCTCTGATACAGCTTCTCTTGGGAGACTATAACACCGCAAATATTCACTTTAGACAGTGTCCTGCTGCTCTCCCTGAAACCAAGGGCAAGAAAACATCCAGCATCTCTTACATCTCAAGCCCAACTTGACAACTAGTGTCATCTTGTAACAGTAAAAACTACCAAAGTGGTGGTTTAACCTCTGAAAAAAGCTTCAGCAGGTTGCTTACAAGTCATATTCATGAAACCACAGTAGATTAGTCAATGCTCAGGCAGAACTAGACATCAGATTCATTAAGGAAATGTATCAGGTTCTTCCACTGTGTGAGCTGTAACAACCTGAACATCCTGAAGATTTGAAAAAAAATATAAAGAACTATAATGAAAAGGTTTTATTTGTTTCAAGGGAAGTAAGGCTAAATCTTAACCTTCTGCTTAGTGGTTGCACAATCTCCAATTAGACTTCATGAGAAGAATCAGTCACTGAAGTAGGACTGAAGTTGCACTATGTAGTTCCATTGTCAACAAGAGTAAATAGATAGAGTTCACCTCAATGTCTGCTTCACACTAATGCCAACACTGTTAAGGATTAAAACTAACAAATAAACAAACCCCCACAGTCCCCATGACCTCACCTTACAGCCCAGTCTGTTCAGAATGCAAGTAGACAGCCATGAAAAACAAACAACAACAATAAAACACCAAAACAAACAAAAAAATAACCACACAAAAACCCCCAATATCCTGATTGGTGCAAAAAAGATTCCATTGGTTACAAAGCATTAAAGTTTCCAAGTATACTTATTCTTCATTTTGAATTTCTGGGGCAAAAACCTGCCCTCTCTCTCCTTTTGCCAGATTCTCAGACATTAGGCACCCATTTTTTTGTGGTGTTAAGAGCCTGTGAACGTCCAACACATCATGACTAAGGCCTACAAGCACTCCCAAACAGGAAAAATGCTAGTTCACATCAGTGCACATCCCCCTACTATAACATTGTTACAATCAGAACTGGGAAAGAAAATGTCTTTAAGCAAAAGGATTCGACATCCGAAGCACAGCTGTGGTCACTACTCCCGCCTGGATCTCATGCACATGTCTTCTTCTTCATATTCACCCATCAACTGCAACATATAGGTTCCAGTATAGAGCAGAAACTGTCCAGTTATTTGTGCTGCATGGGATATTAGCTGAATCACTTTCCTGGAAGAAAAGTCATTTGTTTAAGAAAAAAATCACCAGCAAGATTACATTACCCCTTTCCACCCACAACATTATGATGAGCTAAGTCAATATATTTAAAAACCCCTCTCACTCCTTCTCACTTCTGAGAAGGTGGTCTTTTTTGGACCTTCTTTAGAGAAAATACTTGACTGACAGAAAACTATTGACATGTTGGCAGGACATTCAACAAAGCAGACTGACATCCTGCTAAATGCTTACAGGTTTCTGCAAAGCCATTACTTGAACTATCACAGTATCACAGAAAACAGCTTTGGCTGGGAGCAGCATTCCTGCAGCATAAACTCACCTCATGTCTCACCTTTGTCATTCACTAATACAACCCTGTATGTATCTTCAAGCCACAGATCAAACCTGATTAGATCTGAAGCTGAACAATCACATTACAGTGGGTACTCAAAAGCAAAACAGGTGAAGCAGGAAAATTACTGCTGACCAAGCTGCAAGCCTTAAGAATTCTCAGTTCACAACTATTTTATTTTCTAAAAGATTTGACAAAAATCAGCATTCAAGTATATAGTGCTGTGTAAGAATCAGATAACATCAGGTAAGCATCAGAGGTTGACAATGTAAACTGTGCATCTTTACAGGGGACGAGACAGTCACATTTGAATGGTCATTTATTCAGCTTAGTTGTAACTGCATCTTCCATTCTGCAAGAAACAACAGGGATACAAGTACTGAGAGCTACATTTGAGTCTCATCCCCTAGAAGTTAGGAGGGCACTCAAATATGATGCTGAGGCATTGGGAAGCAGTACAAAAATTGGCACCATTCCAAAACTGGAATGGGATCAATTTCTGAAGATACAGAAACCAGATCAGTCTCTCTTCTGAAAAAAAAAAAAAAAAGATTTTCTGAATTCTTGTCTAAGAAAACATGCAGCTGTGAATCCTCTGCTTCTATTCACTTGTCCTTTGAGATTAAGCAGAGAAGGAAAAATCATCTTCCTACAAATTCATTTTAACCCCACTATCATGAAAGGTTTGCAGTTGAAATCCAATGCCTCAACATAGCAAAATACCCTGTACTTAGAGCCTGTGAAGCCTTTAAAGAACACTACCCTTATTCATGCTTCCCACACGTGCCATTGCAGCCTGTTCTTCCTCCACCACACAGAACAGGCCAAGGAGCTTTGCAGTTGCAAAGGAAGCTGCACCTGGTGCTGGGCTTTGGAGCAGCTGCAGGGTGTCACTCGCACACAGGAGCAGTTGCCACTTAAGCCACGGAGCGAGTTATTTGTTGAACTGGACATTTGACCCTTCAGCTGAACACTACAGGGAAACACCACGAGGGGAAATGCACTAATCAGACCTGGCAGGCTTCCAGCCCCTCCCATCACAAACAGCTGCAGCATTTTTCAGTCCTTTCCCTCCACACTCAGCATGTGGGCTCGGGGAGAGGGCATCAGAGTTAGCAATGTGGAACTCATTAGCTGAGGGAGTATACCAGGACCCTGACTTCGTCTGTCCCTGATTTCAACAGCAAGTTGAGACAGGCCATGACACTGTTGTGTTCAAGGGTACCCAAGGTTATGTCTTCTGTCACCCTGTTCTTTGCTGGCAGACTATCATCCCACCCTGACCGTGACACTTCCCTTACAGCTCAACTCTGCAACATAACAGAGCTTCCAGAAGAACTCCACAGCTACTTCAGCTGTTTGCCAGCACCACTCCTTTCTCACCAGCTGCCCTGTCTTGGCAGGAAGGCAGAATTGTCACTTCAAACTCTCCTTAGTAGCACCAGTTCCAGTGCTGATACTCAGTTCCATAGCAGGCAGTCAGAGATCAGAGTTTGTTTTGGCTCGAGAGAGTTTGACAAACATAAGAACTGGAGGAGTGCAGCTGTCCAAGGGCAAACCTCTGCTTTGAAGAAACCCTAATGAAGTCAGTGTTACAGGTGGATCCAGCCTGTAGCTGGATATCACTTCATCCTGACCAGAGAGGAGTCTTGTCTCCAGCCACACCAGCTGTAGCCTGAAAGATTAAGGACCACCCAAGTAGAGTGGCAGAGGTCAGGGAGACTGAAGGACAGGGAACAAGATCAGCATTACAGTGCTACTCTGCATCAGGAGAGGAAGGACTGCTTAAAGACTGCTTCATCTAAAGGCCACATGTCACTCAGGACAAGTCAAAACTTCACTGATGACATACACATCTGTCTGTTAGATCTGGTCCTCAAGTAATAAAATGCAGCACACCATTGTGTCTCAACCAGAATTCTAAAAGTCAGGTAGAGAAATTTGGGCTTGCAGCTTAAACAACTGTCAAAGTACAGCACCTCTGGGAAGGGGTCTGAACTCAGATCTGTACATTGTCTCCTTGAGCCAAGGCAGAACACAGCTGATTGTGACAAGGCACCAACTTTCAGCTCATTGCTGAAAACAGTGAATTGGACAGGTATTATTTTGCCCCTGAATAAGACAGCTTTTCCCAACAGCCAGTTCTACCAAACTCAGAGCCCATAGCAGATCAGTCCTGCAGGAGACAGTGGTCCTTGATGGGTTCCCTTAGCTAGCCTAGAGACCACACCAGCTGGCTTAAGAACAGTGATATCACAGAGTCCTACTACAGATGACAAATCCACATTTGGAGAGCAGAGTGTCATCTCTCTTCCATTTTCCTTTGCCTCCATGTAGCTCTAGGGGTGAATCTGGCAAACAGGAACTGCAGTGTCTGAGCAAGCTTTAAGACCCCTGACATTAGATCTCAAATTCCTTTCATTTCATCCCCTTGAAGTCTCCTCTTCAAAGAGCTTCTTTCCCCAGCCTCCTGCATTCTTCAGACAAACAAGTCAAGGAAGTGTGAGGAAATTCTCTCAGCAGAACAAAGAAACCCTGCTTACACCCTTTCAGTAAATACAAGCTGATTAGAGTTTTGCCTAGGCAGAAACTTCAGATTCCATCATAAAAAGCCATAGGAAGTTTTTTTACCAGTCAGCTATCCACATTACAAAGAAAGAGTCAGCATATTGGCCAGTAGGTAAGAAATAACAAAAATACTGATTTTTATAAACACACCTGCTTCACAGAACTAATAGCAAACAGATTTTTACATTAGCACGTACACCTGCCCAGTAGTGGAAACACTCACCGCAATACACTTTTTGCTCCCATGCATTTGATGTCATACGAGATAGAGTAGATCTCATAGAAGGTTGCCTTGATGTTTAAGCAGCCAATAAAATCCTTAGGGTTCAGTTTGTACAGATCAAATGTGATGTTAGCCACTCCCATTTTCTTCTTTTTTCTCACAGCGACAACTCCATTTTTTGTCTGATTTAAAAAGAGAGAGAGAGTTTGTACCACAACACAGGAAACTACAGCAAGATAACTGTTAACAGTGCAGCTCTTCAGAAGCAGCTTTGCTTATTCCAGTCTTGGGGCTAGTTGTTGGTCAATTCTAAACTAGAATTAAAATCATTAGCACACAGAAGAGGAAGTCTGTAGCTCATGAATTGCTTTTCCAAGTCCTGAACAGGTTTCTGAAGTTTTTCAAACAGACACTAAAGTTCTAGAGTGACAGAGCATCTCCTGAATATTTGTTTTCTGTAGTAGGGCTTCTTCAGAGTACACTGAAGCCACAGGTAATACCACTGGACAATCTTCCTGCTATTTATTTATCCTGGTACATTCTGGCTTCTCTCTGACACAGCAAGGTTAGGCCACCAAATAACCAGGATGACATCAGGTCCTTCTGCTTAGGAACACCATACAGATGAGCACTCGTGGAGACAGCCACAAAGATGACATCTGTGAAAAGTCAGCGACTCATTTCAAAACCTGGATCACAACATCTTTCTTTCCATTAAAAAGAAACACAGGGAGGGAACCACTGCTGACTAGGCCAAGGGTTTAATAATGAGATTTTAGGAGGAAAAGCGAAGGAGAGGGAGCATAGAAAGTCATCTTCCACCTTAAATGCACCCTCCTTTATTGAAAGCAGCCCTTGTCTGCTGCAGGGTGTGTGCTTCAAGAAAGGAAAAACAAAAATAAAACAGCAAAGAGATCCCATATTCACAGAGACATCTAGTGGATACACGGGATCCTCTGCTCAGCACATTCCACTCAAGGTTAACAACCTGGCAGCTGCCAGGCTGTTTTCTGCATGCTAAATGAAGCAATAAAGTTGTGTAAGACTGGGCCTTTTTGTACTTGACACTCCAGCCCTCAGACAATGTCATGATAAGTCAGACAAAGTTAAACACAGCAGTGTATCATTAGCCAGCAATTCTATGCCTGTTTTACTTTGATAATCTCCAAGCTCCAGTAACAGGGTCCCCTATCAACAACAGCTTTGGACACGTATGAGCAGCTGGTGTGCTTGGAAGCATCTCCCCACACCCCTCCCCATTAGCACCCAGAATATTTGGATAAAGCAGGACAGGGCTGGTGCTACACTCCAGGTGATTGGTGAAGCTGTGACAATCCTTCTGCTGTCACTCAGCACATTTTGAAGAGGGGCTGCCTTCAAACTTGGGCTGCTGCAATACCAGACAGGAGACAGGAGAAAGGAGCAAGGTGGAGTCACACCCTGGCTGCAACTCCTTTTCTGCCCTTGGAGCTCATGCCCCAGGTGCAGAGCTTAAAAAATCAGTGAGGTATTTGGGGGAAAAATGTACAGGCTGCCCACACTGCAACATGCAGCACAAATAACTGGACAGTTACTGCTCTATACTGGAACGTATATGTTGCAGTTGATGGGTGAATGCAGAGACTGGGAAAACAGGGCCCTATGATTGAGCTGTACATGTGCAGGCACAAAAATTGTGTCCCTGCTTACAGCCAGCTCTACAGCTGGTAGAAAAAATTCTGATGCCAGCTTTTCAGCAACCACCATCTCATGGAAAAACAGTTATGAGTTTGCCTCTATGTTATTGATGTACAGATGACCATTTCCCCATAAAAGAAATAACCAAGTACTGAATTTATATGTTTAGAAGGCTAAAGCAAGCCAGTTTTAATAGATCTTAAATGTCTTGAAGCATGCAGGTTCTGAACATTAGCTTCTGATGCCAACTTCTGGCTATTTGCAAAATCAAACAAGGCATTTTTCTAACTATCATTAACTGCTACTGCTTTCAGATGGTAGAACTTGCTTTATATTACTTGATTTGAACATTTTTACAGTCTCTTTAGTCTCTGAAGACACTGTATTTTTTTAACTTCATGGAGTCAAAGTCCTAATTTTCTTTATGTTACAAAAAGGCTCAAGAAAAAAATATTTCTGAGCTTCTCCAAAGCAGGGTATTTTCCCTGTAAGTCTTTTCAGTTTTAATGTTTTACTTCAATTCCTGGTGGATTTTGCCAACAGATCTATGTACAAACAAGGGACAATAAGAAATAGGAACTAGGATTTTTCATCCAGGAAGGCTTAACAAGGAGTTTACATCGTGACTCTTCAGAGGAATTTTTCTTCCTTTTCTCCCCTCTTTCCAACAGTTCTAGCAGCCACAAGCATTCCTCCAACAATTTCTACTCAAATGAGAGAGAAGCAGTCAACACTTACTGGTGTCCATTTCTGTCCATTTTCTAGAACCATGAAGTGTGTATTATCATCCAGGGACTTGAAGAACTCTTCTGTGTCCACAACTGTGCCATCTTCCTCCAATACCAGAGTAACTATTCCAGCAGTTATAACGAAGGCATCTAAAGTCTGAAAAAAAAACCCCAGGAGATTTTAGCATTCTAAAGAGTTCATAATTTCATATTGAGACTTTGTCTGAAATATTCTCCTGAACTTCCGCAGTAATGGTTTCCTAGAAGAACAAGAGTCTGTGGGTTGCCCTTCTGGGATACTGGATTTCCTGTAAGCCTCAGTCAGAGTGGACTGTTTGCTGTACCTTGCTGAGGAGCTCTTGCAGGCTGCTTGCAACAATTCCCTTCCGGCTGCTTCGGGAGGCATTGGACACACGGAAAGGGCGCCCCGCAGGCATGAGTGGAGGGAACAGGGCCTGTTTGGTTACTGCTCCTACAGATGCTCCCATGGCTATGAAAGATCTAAGACAAAAATTCAACAGAGTTACAAAAACAGTCGTGTTAAGTACTGCAAGGAGGAAGACTGCTGACATAATCACATTATATAAGTAATTCACAGATCACATTAAGACTCCTGGAGCTTAATTTCAAAACCAAATACTGCATGTCCCAACAGATATGTTATCTCTGAACTCTCTCTTGCCCATGACATTTGGAAAGATTTTTTAAATTAATACAGACACCTCTAGCTCAGCTGACATCAAGGTCACAATCACAGTGAAGCTGATGGGTTGTAAAACTGAATTTAAAAGGCAGCAGCTCTTACTGCATTCAGTGACTTAGCTCATTCTCTTTATTTATAAGATAAGCACTCAGTGAAATACATAATTAGTTGAAAGCAGATATGGGTTTGTTTTAGGAAGACTGAACATATACCCATATTCAAAACACCAGTCAGCAGAATGCAAGCAGAGCTTTGTGATACAGTTACACTTGACTTCGAAGAGTTGAGGCATTTGTTTGTAAATTATATCTGCAGTCTATAAAGCTCCATCTGGTTTTGAAAAACACAAAATAAAAGGCTTGTATAAGGAGTTAAATTCAATCAAAATTAACATCCAGGTACATAAATACATATGTTGGAGCTGGCTGCCAGCAAGGCTGGAAGAATAAAATCACTTTTAGAAAGAGATTTTAGATTTTTCTGGGCAGTTGCATATTTACCTTTGGTAAACCAAGCACATAATACCAGTAACAGCCTATTCCCACACCAATGTACAGATCTGCTCTCATCTACACCTAGTGACAACTTTTTCTGCCAAATGATAATGGCTAAGTCAATAGTCAGCTTGCCAAAAACGGCATTCTGCCTGACACCTGGGAAGGACTGATTGCTAAGTCTTTTAAAGGGAGGCAATATATTGTCTCCCGCACTCCTGGACTTTACCCTCTGTATATACCTTTGGCTCCTTCATACTGAATTGCTCAGGGGTGGGAAAGGGATGCATCCTCATTTTGTTCTCCCACATAGGTGTAAAAAGGCAATTTTATGTAGGAAAATCCAGTCTCAGACACTTTCACTGAGGGTAGAGTGAACTGCTAGCCTTTATCTGCAGCCAGAGAGTAAATACAGGACTTCATAGAACAATGAGATGGTATAAAGTTACTCAACTTATGATGTCCCAGTCACACCTTTTATGCAAATCCACACCAACCATGCAGAAAAAATATCTTTACCATGCCTCTTATCTGGTCTATAAGCATATTTTTGGAATGCACAGAATGCCATTTTTGTGCCTGACCAGATTCAGATTTCAGCAAATAATTTGTTTACTGACCTCATTCTGAACCACTCTTCTGGGCTATCACCTTTCCTCTAAACAATAAGTTTATACCTTCTGAAAAAACTCCTTGGCATTATTGGAGTTTTATTTTTTTTAAAGAAGGAAAACATTCAGCAGTTTTGTTCCAGCTCATGCTCTTACTTTGTTGCTAGTCTTGGCTATACAGCAGGTCCCTGGCTTTCACCATTTGGCATTTATACACACATGGCTGACAGAAACCTCTGTCCTTCCTGTGACAAAGCTGGTGAGGACAAGCAGCCAGCTTGGCTTTCAGGAAACCAGCCCTGTTTCATTAAAGAGCTAATAAGCATTGTCCCTCCTGGGAAAGGGTGAGGGAAGAGGACAAGGAGACAGTAGCACTGACAAGGGCATTGAAACCCCACAGAAGGGAAGGCTGCTAGGGCAGGCCCTGTTTGTCAATCTCTCTGCTGACTAAGTTAATGGGCCCCCAATCACCCCACTGCTCGTGGACAGCTCACATTCTGAACCACTGAGTCTCTCCCTCAGGAAGGAAGCCTGCTCATCTGCTTTGGGGCTGGTGACATCACAGGGCATCCTGATGTCAAAAAGTGCAGCACTGGGGTTTCAAGAGCTTTCACAGCTGACTCACCTCATTGCCTCTCACAATTTTGAAAACTTGCACACAGAATAGTAACCTGAGTGATATATATGTGAGTACTCAATTTTTTTTTTTTTTTTAATGAGGACAGTAAATATCAGACCCATTGAAAAGTTTTCTTTCCCACTACTTAAGCCAAGCTGTCATTCACAAAAGACAAAGAATAAGGGTAACAGTCAAAACATACATGCTGACAAAGAATGAGAAATGTTAAGGACACAGCCCATGGGCAGGACTTGAGCTAACAGGGTTCATCCCAGTCAACTCTACAAGCCATATTTTGAAGCTCAGAGCAGAAGTTTCTCAAGGAGTCAGGATCAGCCACCTCACACTGCTGCCTAGTTCTATCTAAAATCAGAGCAATAAAACAAACAGATTAATAAACCCGAGCTTATATTATCGCCACCAGACAGTCACTGAACAGGAAAGATCTTAAGAAGTTATTTAACAGCAGTGAAATTTCACCTACATTTTGATAAAACCTGTCAACATCATCTTTAAACTAAGCCTGCTTATAAAGAAATGAGTCTGGGCTCCAGGGCAGGCTGAGGTTTCAGCTAACGAGGAGACAAAAGGCAGGATGAAGAAAAGCAGCCAGATAAACAGAGTGTGAACCCTTCCATTTCTGGGCCTGTTGCTGAAAGGTTTTTTTTATTTTGTGCGCTACTCTCCTTCCTAGATCATAGGCTCAAACAGGCCAGCCCACATTCACAGCTCTTAAAAACTTCCATTGTTGTACCTGTCCTCAAAACATAGACACCAACTCCTGAAAGTGGTGGAAAGGAGCTGAGGTGCAGTTGGTTTTACTAGAAAGTCGAGTGACACGTTAAATATAGACAAATCCACTACTGTTTTATTAATCTTTAAAGCCAAAAGGATCAAGTCCTAGCTCTTCTCTAAAGGAAGAAGGAATCCCACATCTGTGGAAAATACAAAAATATTTTATAATTGAGAGATCAAATACCTTCAAACTCTAGCATCTTATCCAGTTTGTTTTGGATAACTACAGTCTGCTAGAGAGGGCTTTACAAATGCTGCCACAAGCATTCACTCTAGTGTCAAATCTGGTGGGAGAGAGTAATTAATTCTTTACGAGGACACGGGGTTTAAAAGCCTGCCTTAAGTCCTTTACACATATTTCACTCTTTATCTTTGTTTGCAATATGGCCCATATGTTTGTCTAAGAATGTGGTGCAATGGTCTTCAGCCTCACTCAGAAAAATCAACGTTGCACAACACGCTCCAGCACGGCACGGATTGATTTTTAGGTTAGGGGTCACTGGCAACGACAGCAGCAGTAACGGCGAGGCAAAACAATAGAAAACAAAAACAAAACAAACAAACAAACAAAAAAAAAAATAGAAAAAGCTCGGAAGCTAGTGAGGAGACTTAGGGTTCCCTGAGATCGCAGCGTGGTTCTGCTCAAACACGAACTGCAGAGCCACCACAAGCGCAGCGGGTGAGTTTCCGAGCAGCGTACAGAGCTGCACCTCCACGGACGCGGCTGGCTCGGTGACAGCATTACCGGGCTTGTGGTCAGCAGCCTCGGGTGCCGAGAGGCCACTACGCCCCAAAGGCAGGTCAGGCTGCAGGGCTCCTACCTATGCCTCCCTCCGCAGAGCTCCAGCCGGCTCGCAGGGCTGCGACAGCGTCCCGACCTGCTTCTCCCACGCAGAGTCCATCGGGGTTAATCCCTCACAGCCCCGCCCGGCCCGGCTGCCCTCGCACCGCGCCCTCTGCTCCGCAGCGCTGGAGCCGACCAAGGGCTGCTCGGCCTCGGACATCCCCGGCGGCCGGCATGGACAAGGGGATGGAAAAAGGGGCGGGAGCGTCCCCGCACTCACCGCAGCAGCGATCCCACGCAATCCCGCGCCACCTCCATGGCCCGCCCGACCGCAGGGCAGCGCCGGTCACGGCGCTTAAGTGCAGCGGGCGGGGCTCCTCCTCCGGCCCCTGGCCCCTCCCTGCCCGCCTTCCCCCCGGCGGCACCGGGAGCCGTGCCCTGGGACCGGGAGCACGGCCGGGACAGCCCCGCCGGGGCTCAGCGCCTGTCCGCTGCCCCGGGGCTGCAGCAACAGGTGCCCGGTAGCGCGCTTTGGGAAGGGATGTTTCTTCAGGAAGCGCCTTTTGGTTTAGCCGGGAAAGGAGCGGGAAAGGTTTTGTTCAGCGTGTGCGGGGGATGCACTCTACGCGTTAGCTCGTTACGGCTCATACAACAGTGGAAGCCAATCTCATTTGCGACCTCCCGGCATTAGAGCAAATCAACAGATTAAGTGTTTCAGCTTCTGATTTTAGGACCTGTAAATAAGCTTAGAGCTTGGATTAATGTGTACAGTAGTGGAGGTATTTACTGTTACTCCTACAGGCAGGGGAGCAGTGGCTTCTGTTTACTACACAGGAACAAAGGCAGCGTTTCTGTTCACATGGATACAAGTCCTTCACAGTCTTTTTGGGCTGTGGAACCAGGTTCTGTTGCTTACAGCTGTCCAGCAATTATTGTACAGGAAAAGTAAAGCCAGGAACATCAGAACCTGCCTGAGGCAACAGCCTGACCTAGGGCCAGGATCTGCACCAGGAAACCTTGCCACTGCTGATCGGGGAATGACTCCAGAAGCCCTTGCCACCAGCACTCAGGGTCAGGAATAATTGGTTACTTGGTTGCCTGAATTAGGGTTCAGGGTAGAAAGGAGCACTCAAGATACCTCTTACAGTCCAGGTTTTTTAGCAGGCAGTCTGGCACCTGCTAGATGTCTTCTTCAGTCCTCAGCATTTGGGGCTATTTTACCAGCATATTTACCAGCTATTAAGAATTCAACTTCTTTGGTCCAGGGCAAATTGCTTTCTTGGATGGCATCTCCTCTCCAGCCTGATAAAACAAATAGTTCCTTTCCTCAGAGCACATTCTATGCCAAGAAACTTGCCCCTGGGAAGCTAAGCCCGGACTTTTAGCTCTTCCTCCTGAAGCTTTTTAGGTCCTTCTTGCAGGTGTATAGGGATCCTTCTCATATGTTAACCCCTTTCCTACCCGTTTCCTATGGCATTTAATTTTGTTACTCTTCTGCAATTAGTCCCTGACAACATGTCAGAGAGAGCAGGAGGTGAGGGGCAGTATATAATTTTTGAGCACTGGACTCCAAACAGCCAGTTTTCCCCTGGATTTATATTTTGTGGTGGATTGTGAGGCACAGCTGATGCTGGGTCTGAAAAGTGATGCATTTTTAAGGAGTTCTTGACAACGGTTTATCTACTGTCAAAAACTTGTGTGTATACTGCGGCTTTTTCTGCTGTGGAGGGAGAAAAGGAAGAAGGAGTTTTGTCAGATGGTCTGTCTCCTCCTCTGTCTGTGGAAGGGAAGGGAGAGTGTCCCTTAGAAATCTTATGGAAATTGCAGTAACTTTAGAGATTTTTCTGAACAGGCTGGGATACAAATGTCTGGAGGAGGTGGAAATTTTGGTCTTGCAGAAGCTTAGTTTTTCTCTGGTCACCTGGCTCTCCCCAAAGTTCTCTGCAGAGGTGTCCAACCAGCACAGCCACTGCTCAGCAGCCCCCCAGGGGACATGCAAGGCCTGCCACAGCTCTGAGGCAGGGGCTGTGTGTTCTGCGAGGACAAGCTCCTCCAACAGCATTAGTGCTTCAATTTGCGTTAGTTGTTGTAACTAATACAAACACAGATGCCTAACGAATGCAAACATAGATGTACAAGAGTAACAGGAAAAACATGTCCTTTGAAAGACTGTCCTCATCTGAAAAGGAGAGAAGGGTATTGCCTCTAGTTTTACAAGCTGCACAAATACTCCTTACTCTTTCCCCCTCCCCCTTTTTCCCTTTGCTGCAAGCAGCAGTAAAACCATCAGATGGGTAAAATCACTGACCCAGGAGCTGTGCTCCTGAGAAAAAATTGTCTTTGAACACTAGCAAGACAGGACACAGATGGGACATGCACAAAACCTACCGAGGAAGAGTACTAACCAGTAGCAGGTGCCAAAACTGGCAGGCCAGGGCAATCAAAAGAGATGTCATTAAAAACTGATGTGACAAGACAACACCCAGTATAAAGACAATAGCTTTAAGAGGCAGACTCTTTCCCCTCTTTTACAGGGAGAGAAAACAAACTGCAGGCTGAGGTGAGGTGGCCAGAAAACAACATTTGCTTCACTCACATCACTGAAAATATTAATCATGCAGGGGACAAAGTACATAGCTGATACTGAAGGGAGTGAATACTAGAGGTGGAGCTAAATAAGGCTGCTAATCCCTCTTGCTAAATTACTCTCTTATTGTCCCCTCTCTGAGTGCAGTGACTGCCTCCACAGGTGTTACCTTTCCACTGCAGTTCAAGTTAAACAAGTTTGGTTAAGTAACTCCTCACAGGGGTCATATTCCTATGGAAAAAGGTTTGCAACTGGCATGTTTAACAGGGAGGAGGAGGCACTTGAAATAGTTTTGCATGCAACTTCACATTGATGAGCTTGCAGTATCAGGCCAGGTTTTCCTTATCACCCTTTGAGAAAATAATGTCAAATTGGAACAAACTCAGAGGAAAGTGGGAATGATCTGACATGTAGAAAAACATGGTATATGGGCAATGTAGTTTGGGAATTGGGAAGACTGGGTGGAGATACCAATCGTGGACTTCAATGATTTTAGAGAACTTTCTGAAGAGGAATGGAATAACATTTTCTTTGTGCCTACAGGGGCTTAACCTGTAGGAAAGGAGAATTAGGTTGTCCATTAAGAAACTTTTCACCTCTAAGGTGACGTTAGGTGCTAGGCTCAATTGCTGACTGAAGATATGAAGTCAATTAGACACTGACGTTGCTTGGGCCAGTGGTCAAATAACACAAAGGACAGGTCCGGACACCAAGGATCAATTTGGACATTCCTTCTGTTTCTCAAGGCTCTGACAAATACTACTAATGAAATTCATGCAGAATAAAGTGCATTAATGATGCAAATTAATGAGGTGCTACCTCATCTTCCTTGGCCCAAGAGGGGAGTGAAAGAAGTGAGCAGACACATTTACAGCAGCGTTAGCAACAAAGGTAGCAAGATTAGAAGGGTTGGCTTAAATTTATGAAAGCTGACCTTCTATTTAGCTTTCTGACCTTTCCTGCTTTCAGTTGTCTGATCCTGATTTTTGTTAGCAGCACTCTTGTGATCACCCCTAAGCAAATTTGTTTCTTCTCCCTTCCACAGAGAACCAACTTTGTATTCTTCACATGTCTTCAAAATAACAATATTTGTTTCTAAACTACTTTTACTATTCAGCAGATTTCTATCTCTACTGCATCTGATTCTGCTTTATTTCTGTTTATGTTAAAGATTTGCTTGTTCATTCTTAATATTTGTGCTAACCAATACTGCACCATCTTTTAAAGTTTTAAAGAACAACTTAGACAAGCATTCATCACAAGAGGTTAATATACAGCAGATTATTTTGAGAAAAGATTATGGAACAGATTTCATGAAGTTGCTTTTTGTTGTTTTCCATCTTTTTCAGAATCTTTGCTAGTGAAACCATATTTTGTGAGGTGAATTTCTAACAGCTTTGCAGGAGCCACCGAGAGTTTTTGTTAGCTCTACAGGAGGGGATGAGGCTCCTCCTAAAGGTGATCTCGCTGCTCTGCATGGCTGTGTAGAAGAAGATGGGAACTTTTTTTGGTACTGATTAAAATCCTCTGAAATTTGCTGGAAATGGTTCTGTGGCCAGCAAAGGTCCCAATGTTGAAAGTTCTGTTTAAACTAAAAATTAACCTTTCACTGCAGTGATTTATCTGGACCAGAAAAAAACCCCCCTTGTTTATTCTGAGATTTCATGGGTAGGTATTTTGTTTTATTTTGTTCTTTTTGGTTTTCAATGATTTAACAGTAGGATTGAGACAAGTGTTGATGGGTGGGCACAACTTAGGAATGCTTCGGAAAAGTTGCCCTGTCAAGAATGTCTCAGGGCTGTGAAATACTTTGACACACAAATTTAAATTCAGATGCATTATAGCTAGAAGGGGTAGGTATTAAAATACCAAGGTCAGGCTTTGCCCTCCTTTACCTCCCTGGCAATAATGAATGCATGTGTGAAGGAACTGCACATATTTGTGGGCAGCATTTAGCTGAGAGCTGACTTATGGAGAGCATCAGTGTGACAGAAGTAATGAAAAACAGAAATATTGCCCAGGAGATTTTTGAAGATAATAAACTGGAAACTTATTATTTGTTTATTCTGATCATGCCAAAGATAATCTCAAATATTTTATTTTATATTTCAAAAGTTGGAACTCCAAAGTTTTATAAGTTCTAAATAAAACTAAACCACTTTTCTGTTCATTAATTTCTAACATCTTTACAATTTATTATTGCTTAGTGATACTTCCCACAGGAAGAAAAAATATTCAAGAAGAAATATGAATTTTTATTTTGCAAGCATTGAAATTTGCTTTTATGAGGCTTTTCATTACAAAATGAGAGGCTATCAGCTGTGGAATTGTCCCATAGCTGCACAGTCATGTTATGGTTTCTATAGCAGGGCTTGAAGCACTTCAGACTCCAGGCAACACTGCAGAACTATTGGGCCTCAGATTGAACTGTGAGCTCATGCTTCTTTGGTTGCTGCACTAATTAATCAAAAAACTAGATTTACAAAATCTTCTTGGACAAGGAGCATCTTTATGTCTTACATGGCATTCTTTCAGAATTTAAAAATAACAATTATTGTACTCTGGTGTTGTCCAAAACAAAGACTAAAGCAGTAATAGTCAGACAGGTTAATGGGTGACTTTCCTGAGGGTCCCACTGCATTTGAATCCGAGTGTTTCTGCCTGTTATGGGTTCACCTGTGAGCATGAACAGTCATTTTTAATGCATGCAAGAACAGGAACTAGATTCATAAATGCTACACAGTAATCCATGTGCACATGAAATGTCCAAAGCAGCTCCCCTAGGAATTTTTTTAAGGATCACAGATTGAAACAGACCAAGAAAAAGATTGCTATAACTTACTTTAGATTCTGCTCAGGTACTTTACTCTCTAGACAAAAACAGTCTTGGTAAGCTGCCAGCCCGAAGTCAAGTCCGGTCAGACCTAATTTGGAGTCTAAGCCTGACTTAGGAGCTAAATGCTTTCTGACAAGAGCTGGCCTGCCTCTGTACCCATCCCTGTAAAATATCCAGTCAGCCCTCAGACTCTAGCAGGTCTTTGCACTGCCTTGAGGTGGGTCAGGCTGCAGGAGGAGAATGGGTTTGTGCTGTGAGGCCAATAGCTCCCAGATCTGAATAGTCTCACTCTACCACTGCAGCTCCCTGCCCCTGGCCACCTCAGCTCCAAAATCCTTGTCACCTCACACCTCACACCCTCAGGTCTGGTTGTGCCTCCCCCACCAGCCCCAGCCCACACAGAGATATGGCTCTGTTGGGTTTGATTCTGGCCATCCGATGATCTGTCCAACAAACCAAATTAGTGTGGGTCACAACACTTTGGAGCATGAAGTTACTGCACCCTTTCACTTATGGTGAAGCTAGAGCATTGATAGTAAGTCTGGATGGTTCCTGAGAAATGAAGTTGTTCATCACTTTGGAACACGTTGAGGAGGTGACAGGGCTGCCAGCTTTATCTCGTGGTCACTGTTGAACCATTCCTCCTAACAGATAAAACAGGAATCTTACAGCATCTCTTTGAGATTGAAGAAATCTACTTTTTTTTTATAACTCGCCTGACACACACATGTATGTGAAAGCCGTAGGCTCAGTGCCGTGGTGGTTTGCTGCAATCATGCAGGGAAATCTCCCACGTGGTCAGTGGGGATAAATCTTGCAGAAGGTGAGAAATGCAAAGGGATCACCCTTTCAATAATTAATTCTTTATTCAGCTGATGGGTTTTCTGTTTAGGCCCAGCTGAGTGGTTTAGCAAAACAAAGACAGATGGCAGCAGATTATATCAAACACATCTTTGTTAGTGGATAATCAGCACAGATTCTACCACCTTCCCACCCCCTTCACTCAGAGCTCAGTCAAAGCCCAATAAGTAAATAGAAAGACTCCTATTGATTTTGGTGGGCACTCAGCCAAGGCCTCTGTCTCGACAGTTTTCTCAGCTTAACTTTGGCCTAATCATAATTTCTGAATGTTTTCGGGTTGGGTTTTTTTTGTTTGTTTATAAAGAAAGAAGAAAGTAATGCTGATGTATTCACTCTTGGGAACTACTGGGGGAGAGATCAGGCTATGGTTTTATATGCACAACATGCTGCCATTAGCATATCCAAGGTAAAAGTTCAGCCTGTTTCAACTCCGAGTTTTATGCCAGTTAAGTTCAATTTTTAGGGAAAGTGTAGAGATGAGGGATACAGATGAAATATGTGCTCTGTCTGCCTTCCAAGCTGCATCCCCTGGAAGAGGTCCTTGGAGCAAGCTACGTTTGGGCTGACTACAGACCTGTGAGCTTGGATGTGCTCAGAGTGGATTCTAAAGGCTCTTGGCTGCAGGTGTCTTGTGAAGACTTTGTCCCTTTCTGCTAAGGTCTGTCAGATGCTGCCTACTTGCTTTTCCTTTTAGAAGCACCTTATCAGGCCAATTTGACATTTTGTTCTAAAACTCGTTGCTGTCCCTGGCACAACCTTGTAGGGATTGGTTATATTTCATGTTATTTCCACAAACATAACTGAAGCACTTTACCCTGTTGCCACACATTAACTATATTGATATCTAATTGGCTTTTCTGCATGGCACATGCTTTTCTGTGATGCTGGCTCTCCCTATCAATGCCAAATGTACATTTTGCTCCTTACAGTGGGTACATGTAGACCCATGATCCCTTATAATGAATCCTCCCTGTCTCAGATGCTGTGTTTATTCTTTCCCTCCTGACACAAACTCTCTTACAAGAGCAGAAGCATTAAGTGTGCAGTGACCGTGTGTTGCTTGACAAGCCTTAACCAAAGAGATGCATCATGAGAAATGCATTCCTCTCTCAGAGCTCAAGGAGAGATGCAGGGCAAGGCTTTGAAGTGCTCCTCTTGTGGTTCCGTATTGCGGCACATCAGCAATGCCAGAGGTGCAGGGTCGGCCTGTTTCTCTCTCTGGCTGCTTGACTGGGACGGATGGGGGAGCTCCAGTGTGGCAGTGTGCATCCAGGAGGCATCACAGATGAGTGGATCCGGGTGCCTGGGAGCAGAAACCTATCCCAGCCTAGAGCTGCCCTCTTCTGGCAAGCCAGGCCGGCTGAGTCAGTCTCCAGGAAAGGGTTTTTTTGTGTATGGGAAAGACTCAATTTAGGGCAAGTTACAGTTCCACAGCCTCTGAGCTGCAAGGTGGTGAGAGCCTGATGCAGCCACCAGAGGCATTTCAGGATGACTGGGACAGAAAGGGATCAAATGCTGCTGAATCAATAATTGCATCAGGTTTTGGCAGACTTCTTCCATGCAGCTCTGAGAAGGAAATAAACAGAGACGGAACTGTCTTGTGTATGCACCTCTCTCATTTCTTCATATAGCTCCAAGCAGAAATAAACATCCCTCTGAAATCTGTGCAGATTTACAAATGTTTAAAAATTCTACAGGGCTTCTGCAAAGTTATGTTTGTTTTTAATGACCTGCTTTTTAACTTCTGTCCCTCAAAGCCCTTTGATACAGATAAAGAGAAAAAAAAAGTGCCAAGAAATGTTGTTTTCCCAGAAACAGAGATACTTCAAACTTAATGTGTGAATATACTTGGTTGTCAGCAGGTGGCTCTGTGTTGAGTGGGCTCTTGTTCTTGATGGATGCACAGAACTGAAACTGTTTAAAACAAACAATTTTATTTTTTCAAGCCAATAGGAAGATGATAAAGGCCTATAATTTGTCAGTAGGAATTATAGTGGTCAGAGGAAAGATAATCAGTGAGAAACTCTTGCTTGAAGGAAACTGTGGCAATAACAGTCTGCTGCTAGAGGAAATATCTGGTCTTTTCAACAAAAGCCATGTCAGCTTTGCTAGATATGCAGGTTTTCAGGTATGGGATCAAGAATTTTATTTCTGTTTGAGGGTTTGGATTTTTGTTTTCTTTTTAATGTTCCTATTTTCAAGGTATGATGTCACTGAATAGAAGCACTGGAACATAGGAGCGTATCTATTTGACTGCAGTAAGTGGGAATCTTTCAATTTCGTTCAGTGGGGGTAGGACTGGCTCCTCATTGCCTCGTAGCATCAGGCTGAGGATTGTCACGGTGGCTTTCTGGCAGGGTTGGTGTCTGAAAATGCTACAGCAGCAGCTTCATGAATATATAAAAAGATATCCTTATTTGAAATGATGGTTTATTAGATAAAGTATATAAAGTGATTTAAACAAGAGGAATGTGCTTTCCCAGTATTTCTGTTGCCTTCTGCTTTTAATGGTGGGGAGTTGTCTGTCATAAGCAAGTGAGAGGATCTTGTGTGAAAGTATATTTAAGAGCTTTTATGAGAACGATGAATCTGAGTAAGGTTTTGAGAAAGAAAACTGGCTTGCACTGGATGAGTGGACTGTGGAGAGATTTCAGGATGTAAGGAAGGGGCAAAAAAGGAACAATATGTTAGCCACAATTCAGTAGTACTGGCCATTTCCATAGTTTAGGATAGATTAAATGTACTTACAACACCTATGTTGAAGTTGTTTCAATGTTTTCTTGAGATTCAGAAAGAAATTATCATCTTTTTCAAAATTCAGTCCTGATCTTTCAGTCTTACCTATCCTGTTCTGTGACATTCTGCTTGGCAATGAATTATTTCTCTGCAAGGTCCTGCATGTGGGTTGAGGCAATCCCAAGCACAGATCACACCATGGAAGGCCATTGGATCAGTTAAGCATAATTTTCCTTTCATAAATCCAAGCTGACTATTCCCAGCCACCTCCTTGTCCTTAATGTGCTTTGAAATGGTTTCCAGCAGTATTTACTCTATCATCTTCCCAGGGACTGAGGTGAGGTTGGCTGGGCTGTTGTTCCCAGGGCCCTTCTTCTTGTCCTCCTTGAAGACAGGAGTGACATTTGCATTTTCCCAATGCTTAAGAAGGTCCCCAGATGGCAACATTTCAAAGATGATCAAAAATGGCATCAGACTGACATCAACCAGTTCCCACTGCACTTGTGGGTGCTCTCCATCAGGTTCCATGGACCCGTAGTGTCTGGTTAGAGAGGGAAAGCTTTAAAGCTTTAAGCTTTAAAGCAGCTCCCACAGGGAGAAGCCTCATTGTTGCTTTTTCCAGACCTTTCTTCAAAACAGATCAAATCACCTTTGCCTTAGATGTGGCCAGCTAAACTCCTGGGTGTGTACTCAAAGTCATGACAGTGAATTTGTGAGGCTGGCTCTTAGGATAAACTGCCTGATTTCCAGGAATAAAGGGGAAGTGGAATTCAAAGGAGGCATAACCATAATGAAACTCTGGGTTTTGCACTTGTGTCAGTGGGGAAAAGGGAGGAACTGTGCAAAATTTGCAGGCTTTAATGAAATTCTACTCTTCTATGGCTAGCATGAGTCATTTTGTGTTTATATCATCCGAGCATCCTTTTTTGGGTGTGAAGTTTGACTACTCTGCCTCCTGAGTGGATTTACTCCTTCTCAGTCTCTTCAGGAACTGGCAGACTCAGAGCAGAAATAGCTTCATTTGAGCTCATGTGCTCACAGAACTTGTTTAGACTGAGAGGTGTGTCCAGAGTAAAAGTTATTTACCCATAGAACCACACAGATTTTCTTTCTTTCCTTATTACTATGGTAATATTGTTAATGCATGTTTTTTCTTCTAAAAATGAAAGCTTCATTTGAGAATGTTTCTAACATGCACACTGGTCTAATGAGTTCTGTGATCATTGATTTGTAGCATTCATTAAAAAATAACAAGAAACTCTTTAAATTGTATAAGATACAGGATAAAATGCTAGTTTCCAAAGAACAATGTTGCAAAAAATAAACAGGAATATGGATGTTTTTGCATTTTTAAATTATGCTTCCATGATGAAATCTCTGTATGATGGAGATGAGCTTAAATTCAGCTGGTATCAGTGGGTGGAGAGTATTTTTTGAAATTGCACATGCTTATATGATGAGTTAATAAGGTCTTTGATTTCTTGACTTAGAGTAGGTTATTAGTTGTAAAATCCGTCTTTCCCTTGCCTGTATAAAACATTAAAAAGTAATTATTCTTAGTTTCCAATATAATAATTACAGAAGGATGTCTTAGATAAGAAAATTTTATATAAATTATTAGGAGGTCTACATGATTTATAATGACTTTCATGTTTTGTTGTCCATTTCCAGATGTACACTTAGGTTCAGATTTACTACAGACTTAGCAAATCAGTGGGGGATATCCTGGTGTAATTAAGTACCCTTAATCTCTTTTGAAATCAAGTTGCATCTTGTAAGACTAATTCTTCCTCCTGCTGATTTTAAGTATAGATTAAATAGTGCAGGGATAGAGTGCATCTGAAAAAAGTCTCCAGTGAACTATAAGTGCTTTTCTCTTAAACTTTGGAAACTGGTGAGCCCTTGTATATTTATTTCTATGTTTGAAAAGTGAATGTAAAATACTAATACTCTGTTAACTTTGCATGTCTTGTCCATTTTCCAAATAATAAACACCAGGTGCAAAGCAGGGACAAACCAACATTACATTTCTAAATTTCTACGTGCGTGTATAATAATGACTGTATTTTACATTAAAAGAGTTCTTAAAATATTTGTTGTCTCAAATGTTAAGTGTGGCCCTGAGGCATGCTGACCACCTGAAGCAAGACTTTAGAATCACTTGGTGTCTCCAGAAATCCTGGCTATGTGTCACCTGATGGATGTACGTGTTTGTATCAAGGAAGACTTGGTGGTTATTTCACCACAAAGACAATTGATAATTTTGCTGAGTTACAGTCATGCTGTGCCCTGAGCTTCACAACATCACTGGAATTGTGGCCCCTTGTGCCAGTAGAGGTTTTGGGCCCCATTTTCTTCAAATTGGGCTCACTGGCATCATCTGGTTATCTTGCTCAACATGACCCACATGAAACAACTCCTGGCAAGAGAGAATACATGTGTTTCTCAAGAGAAGTAAGAGGTGCCTATTGCAATGCACAAACAAAAGTAATGGAATTCTGACTTTAGTTCTGTGTTGTCTGGCAGCCTGGCTAATAATGCTTGAATTCATTTCATAATAGAATAAACCAGAATTTCCACCATGAATACATCCAATTCAGGGACCTGTAAGTCACTACTAATGTCACAGTATTTCCAAGTCTTGCTGCATCACTCATACAGCAACAGTGCACTTTCATATACAGTTCTGCTTGCTCAAATATCTTCAAATTCAAATACCACCATTGCATATTTCTGGCCAAAAGAAAAGGACACAGACCTTTCACACTTTAAGAGGTTTTCAGCTTAATGTGATAAAGATTATCCCTTCCCTACTGACCTCTGTAATACCTAACATAATCTTTTCTGTGCAAACAATGCGTTTGCAAAATTTTTTGTCTTTGAATTTGAATTGTGACAGCTGGCTGGAGACACAAACACAGAAATTTTAAGGCAATTTTTGTGAACCTTTGTATTAATAATTTGTATAAAAAAAACTTATTCCAGACTCATTTTTTATCTATCATCTCTATACATTTATATGCATATATGAATAAAATATTATTTTTCCAGCATTAATACTGAAATATAAGGCTGTATATGAATAGTATTTTTTTTCCAAATTGTATTGTCACATATCCATTAGCACTGATTTTGATAGTAAGTGCTTGGAGGAGGAAAACAGTCCTGTTTGGAGCTGATTAATGTTCCATGTTGCAAACCAGGCATCGCTGAATGAAAGGCTTTCCCTCCCTGTGACCAGATAGAAAATTCTGACTGCATGAGAAAATGCTGGGTATTTTATTTCTCCTGAAAACAGGTACAACTCCACCGATTTATCCAATTCATCCTGGTGTTTGCCTTAATTTTGAATTTGGAATCCGTTTGTTTCAGTGAATTGGGAAACAATAGTTTGAATAGCAATATTATAAAACCCCTGAGCATCCACTAAAAAACCACTAGCTTTTAGTAAAACTAAAAGTCAGTAGCTAACTGAAGAAGCATAGTGCAGTAGGGAGCATGAAGTAGCAGTGTGCATATAAGGCTGCAGAGGATGATAAATGTATTAATGCTGTTTATAAGGGTATGTACTGAAGTATTCAGTATGGTATAATGGATTTCAGTAATTGCATAGAAGTGACTGCAATAAAAGAGCCTCTGATCACTGACCAATTCCCACACCACCTGTATGAAGTGGATCTCTCTGGCTGCCTTGTTACCAGGCTGCACTGTGGTACCTTTGTTGATATGCCTGGACTTCACAGCTGTACACAAGGGAAATTGCACATGATTTTTTTTTTTTTCTGTCATTGAAATAGTAACATTCACTATGCTGAGATACACAATTCAGCTTCTTCATGTTGTGAAAGATGCACCTTCCTGTTCTGTGACGAGAAAGGTCACACTTAAGTCCATTTTACTCTAAAATTCACTGTACCAATATAATGGGATGAAAAGGAGAGAAGTACAAACCCACCATAATACATTTTAAAATTAAAACTTCAGGAGCAAACCCCATGGAAATCCAGAGTTAGTGTCAACAGTTATTCCTCTTTGGAATAGAATTAGTTCTTCTGCTACGTGAACACAGCATGCATATTAAATGCAGCATCCTATAGTGCTATTGTCGTGCCTGGTGGATGGATTAAAAGAAAATGGAAATTCCTCCTTCCACTGCTGGTGAATGATTTGTTGCACTCCTTAGTGTTGGGGAGATGTTTTATAAAAGACTTGACTCTGACGTGCTGTAAAATGGAAACTGCTGGAGGAGCAATAATTTTGACTTCTCTACATTTTCAGTCTTGACAATACAGTCCTGAAGCAGAGCACATTTTTGTACACAGCTTCCCTATTAACATAAAAAAAAAAAAAAAAACAAAAAACCAAAAAAACAATTTAAACAGTCTTGGCAGCTCTAGGAAGGTACCAGGAAAAAGGTGTGGTCTGTGTTAATTTGATATAGAGGCTTAAGTCTTATTTCATTATTCAGAGATCCCCCTTGCACATCTCTGTGCAGACATTGAACAGATCCTACCATGCTGGGGGAACAGCAAAACTCTAATTCCCACACCAGAATGGCTGCTGGTAAGTGATATTTTTATTCCTTTAATCAAAGCTGTGGCCAATTCCAAAACAGGAACCAAATTCTAGATGAAGCATGGAGAATGCTGCCTGTGGGCCCCTAGGTAAGTGCTTCAATACATGCATATTTTCTTCAATACTGGGAGATTAGCTACTATAATCAAGGGGAAAATATCAGTCCTTCAGCACACCTGAAACATGCTGGGACTTGTTCTGCAAAATCTGACAAGCTCAACAAGACACACACTGCAGTGGAATCAGACACTGACCATTTCCCTGGAGTTTACAGCTATTTTCACTCTTTATTCTACCAGAAAGCACCCTTTGAGACCAGACCAGCAGACTGCAGGTCGTTCTCGCCAGTGTGCTGGTGAGTGATGCAGGCATGAACTGGAATAGCTGTGGGAAGCTGAGCACCATTTGATTACAGAGGAAGCACTCACTTTTCAGAGCACAGGCATCTTTGTTGTGCTGGTGTTCAGTGAGAAAATCTTCATCCATCTTGGATACATTATGTACTCCATAATGTATGCAGTGGAAAACAGTTGAAGCATTTTATGACAGTTGGCAGGAGAGAGTCCATGTGTTTGAGCATTTTGGGGGATTTAAGTTTTTGGCTAATGTGCTGCACTATGAATGCCTGTACTCACAGGACGAGCTGCTGGGCACGTGCTGAGCGAAATTTCACTTGGCAACCAAGAAATAAGGAAGAGAGGACAAACTCCAGTACAGTTTATTGCAGTCAAATAACTTTAGGGCTACAATTTGATGCAAAGTCTGAACTGGGATACTGTGACACCATCTATGAAGGGAGCTATCCTGCTTGCCTCCTACTATCCCCTTTGGTGCCTGAAGTCAGCTCCTCATGGTGACCAGGGACTGAATTGGCTTGGGAAAAAGATGTGCCTTGAGAATAATCCCTTTGTTGTTCACTGGGGTACTTTGCAGGCAGATCACTTCACTCGTCTGGTCTCCTGAAAGGGTTCAGAAATGTTTGTCCTGGCACACAGGCAGCAGAGGATGTGGGGGAGGCAGGATTGTTGCTCCCCACACACAGGGTCAGTTTAACATACTTGGACTACAGTCCAAATAAAAACCCAGACTGCATCCTGAGCACAAATGAGAAGTTGGGATTGGGTTTCCACACTTCTCCCTTCCTGCCTCGCCTGGCTCCCAGCTTTGCAAATCGCTGGCGTGTGCCATTGAAGTGGATGCACAGATTTCCCTGCTTTGCCGAGCTCTGGGAACGCCAGGGCACACCAACCCTAACTGGGTCAGAGACTTTCTTTGTACAAGTGAGCTGAGCTGCAGGGAAACCTCACAGAGCCGTGAAGCAGCCTCTCACACATGCAGTGGGGGGGACGGGGTGAGGGAGCGAGAGCGGATGAAGTGGGGCTGAGCTCCCACCACTCTTGATTCCCTGCCAGCATAAGCTTCCTTCCAGGGCTTACAGGCACGGCACAAGCCTGAGTAAAGCCCCAGCTGCTCCCATGGCTGCCAGGGCTAAGCACCCTGGAATCAGAGCAGTGCCACCAGTGCCCACATCTGTCACTCTGATCTCCTCTGTGCTCAGGAAGTGGGGGGAGAGTGAATAAGAGACAAGTGAGCCTATTAGCATTTATTATTTGTATTATTGTAGCACCTCCGTGCCTAGTGTGGACCAGAATCTCATCCTATTAGCACTGTGAAAACCCAGAGCCAGACTACTGTAGTCCCTGCCCCAGAGGGCTTACAATCTCCTTTTCCAAACAGGGGTACAAAGAGATGGAGGGGGTAAAAGGGGAGCAGTGACAAAATGTTAATCACTGTGATGGAAAGTGTTTGATTTTCTGCAAAGAACCATCAGCTTTTAAATGCTTAGCTGGATTTAGATGTTCCTCACACAGTCAATATTTTGTATTTTTCATGAAAAAAAATCAAGAAATCACACAGAACTTCATGTTATATTCAGTGAAAAACATTTTTCATTGCAATAAACACACACAAGGTTATTTGAAAAAAATATTGTTTAGTTTGTATCTTCTAAGCAGATATCTGAACACATTTAAAAAGTCTACACATGCAGTGTACAAAAAAGATTATTAACCAACTCTTTTGGCTCATTCCTTTATTCAATTTGCACTCTTGCAAAAAAGAGATATCTTTTAATTAAATTTTGATGAAAAAATAGAAGTGATTTCATATCAACTGCTTTTCTCAACACACTTGTGTTTTCCCTGTGCTTGCAATTTAAAACACAATCTAAATAGAAATTATGGGGTAGATACAGGGATGGAGAACAAACGTGTATTTAGGAAATTTATGTAACTGATTTTACAGGCTTTTCTGATCAAAATGTGTGATTACTACGTTGTGCAAGAAGGGCATGTGATTTACAACTTTTTGCAAGCATATCTTATGTGCATATTTTTAATAACTTGCCTGTAAGGGGCCAAATCCTGCTGTTCTGCTTGAAGTTTCTCTAAAATCAACAGCTCTTTGACACTGTGCTCTATTCTGCTGGCCTCCTACTGCTGTGTGTCATATTTAATACTGTGAACAACTCAGCTTGAGTTTAATATTCCTGGTTTTAACTCTAAGTACTCTATGGTAGTAATTGTTTGCAGGTTTGAGTATCTTACAGAGGCCTACAGGACAGTATGATTTATGCCCATGCAGAGGGACGAAGGGAAACAAAACCAGCTGGGCAGTTTGTAAAACAATTAAACATTTTCCATGATCAGCTCTGCTATTTGCCATTTGGATAGCCCTGACTGAAACCACCTAAGTAACCTAAAAAAACCATTACCTGAAAACAGCGCCCAATATTAGCTTTCTTCTCTCTATGCATCCTCTAAGTTGCTGTAAACATCCAGGGTATCCATATATATACACATACACCCCTGGGGATGTGTGTGTATACGTGCATAGGTGCATATATACACATATATACACACAAACAGACATGTACATAAATGGATACAGAGCTATGACGTCGTTAGGAAATAACAATGCCATTTTTATTGCATTCTTAAGTATCGTGGAACAGGGGTATTATTATAGGCACACATCTCAACTACTCCTCCTTTACTACAGTCCTAAATTAGCTCATTTACCTGAGATCTGCATCTGTAAAAATAAAGTTCCATTTTTTAGCTGTGTGTTACAAAAGACTAAATATCAGCCCCACAGATATGAAATTACAACTTAATTTTGAGACTAATTTGCTACAAGTAAAATAGTCTATCTTATAAAAAAGATACTGCTGAAAGAGGTACATATTAAAAAGGAAACACGTTTCTTAGAGGTCTAAAAATCTCCTTTTGCCTTCCCACATGGTAATAAATTTATAAAAAATATTTGACACAGAAAATCTCCCCAGAAATCATCCTGCTGGAATCACGTACCCTTTCAAGACACCCATCTTGCAAACGTTACACGGTTCAGGAGGGCAAACTCCGCACAATGAGTATTTAATTCTCGTCGTCCCGCCGGTAGTGAATAGTTTGTATTTCCTGAGCTATGAACATGGCCATCTCTCTCGTGCCTGCAGCAATCACTCGGCAGGACATAAGATCCAGAGGTCCCCCTGAGGACAAGAGGATTAACAAGAAGTGTCTTAAATATAAGCCATGCTGTAATTAGATAGGGTCAGAAACACAGAAACTACTTCATCTGTAGCTCCTTTTGGGGTGAGAAGGACAACCTAATTCAACAACTCCTACATGGAAATCTCCAGCAAAAAATTATTTTATAAAATTCTAGATACCAAGCCAAAGTATGCAAGAGGAGCAGTGAATGCCTGTATTTGTTCAGTAGCCAACAGTAAATGCAATATTCCCCTCTTCTAGCAATGGAACAGTTCATTCAGCATACCCTTCTTAATCCACCAGATCTTTCCATATTATCCAGGTACTGGTCACCAGTAAACCATTTCTCTGAGATGTGTACCATCTAAATTAATTAAGTAATAATCTGGAGACTGTGCTGCCCTTTACTCCCTCTGAGTAGTTTCTAGTCATATATGCCCAAACTGGTACCTCAGAGTCCTCCTTTCTCGAGAGGATGTCTCTGTTGAAATCTAATTGGAACATCTGAGTGTACTGCCAATCTCCTGGGCTGGTTCCTTACTGCAAATACGAGGCTTTAAGGGAATTACTCAAAGTCATGGAAATACAGTTTGACTCAGAAGACCTTTGATGTGATGAAACCCCATGCTGGAATTACATCAGTGTGTTCTGAATAACCAGCCCGAGCCTAGTGGAGGCTGCAGACCTTTCTACAGGATAATGCTAGAAATGAGGTAGAGCCACAGGGGTGACACAGGCTGCCCCGAGGCAGCCACTGACCCAGTCCCCCAACAGTCAATGGAAAAGCAAGGGCATTTTGCTCACCTGAAGTGTCTATCACAGTGCCACCTGCCTCTCTGATGATGACAGTGGCTGCTGCCAGGTCCCAGCAGTGCAACCCAAACTGGTAATAGGCGTCTGCAGCGCCAGATGCCAAGTGGCACAGGGCCAGCGTGGAGCTCCCAATGACACGGACCCTACACCCCACAGCAACACAAAGAAGAAAACGCTTTTGACTTCAACCTATGTGTACAACACACTTGTTTCAATTTTTTTTTAATTACTTTTTTAAAAGACTTTTTGGTTACAAACGTGAGACACATGCTGTAAAACATCTTACCCATGTGCTTGGGCCTTGAGCAATCTCTCAATGTTACCAAGGAACAATTTCAAAGTTGCAGGGTCACGTTTTGGACCAATTTCTGTTAAAATTAAGGCCTTCGAGATATCTGCAATGGTAGAGAAATGTTTCCATTAATTCAACAGCTTCCAGGTAGGTTCCATAAATTTGTTTTTAAATTAAACATTAATGGACTTTTCACACAAAAATAATTTTCACGCCCCCTTTTCTACCCCAAACTTTTTCATAAAGTGACAATTTTGCATAGAAATTCAAGCAAGACTACATTTCTCCTATCAAATGGTCTGTTCAAAACACGCTTAAAAAAAAACCCCAAAACAGGAGGATTAAAATCAAGAATGCATTCTTACATTCCTTCTCTTTCCATACATTGTTCTATTTCATTGACCAGTCACCTTTTGGCAAATTCACTAATATGAGCAGTCAACTAAAAATAATCCAGGAATCTAGTAACTGCTAATGATGTTAATCTATTCATATTTGAAAACACGATGGTTCTTGAATAGGGAATTCTAATGTAATTTGTTAACCAATTATAAACATTTGGGAACCCAGTAAGAGGAAAGAAAACTTCCTCCCTAAATCAGCAGTCCAGTCACCTAGTAATAGCTCATTCTGGCATTTCAAAGACTGAAGACACCTTATGACAAAAAAAAAAAACAAAAAAACAACCTTCTTATGACAAATCAAAGTAGTATTTTTAATCATAATAATCTGTGAAAGTTCTATTTGTCTTGTGTTCAGCAAAGGCAATTCTGTCCTAGAGCGGATGGAGATACCAGCCTTGTGTACAGTCAAAGGAGAGACTCACAATGGCTTGAAAGGTGTTGAAGCAGTCCTCATGTGAGATCTGAATACTGCCAGGCTACAATAAGTGTGCCAATGTAGGTGGAGATTGTTGATCAAATGCCAAGTGTCCCTGCTCCTGCTGTGACAGCTGAACTCAGAGGCATTAAAGGGATGACAAAACTCAAAGGTTTAGTGGTTGAGAACTCACTGACTGGGCTGTGCCCCGTGCCAGGTGTCACCTCCTACCCTGGGCTAAAGGTGAGGCATTCATTCAGGTAGGAAACCTCTACCTGGTTCTTACACTACCTGCATGAGATGAAAGTTCTCCACACAATAAGCAAGGAGGTTTTTAAAAGCAAATTAGGCTGGAGTGAGGCACCATTTAATTAAACAGGCTACCAAAGAATTTAGTATTGCAGATGAACCTTATGGATTTGAGCAATGTGGTAAAATGGTTGGTAAGTAACAGGTATGTAATCAGATTAAAAATTACAGGGTGTCACAAATATTAACTGTAAGAACATAGATTCAACTGCTGTTTTTTAAATTACTGTGTTAAAACAGAAGAACACTGATCCAGGCATGCTGTAGGGTATTTGTTGTTTAGCCACTATTAAAAATTCTAGATGGTGAAAGCAATCTGCCTTAGATTATTTTGCATAACAGACCCAGTTTATAATCAGAGAATATTTAATGTCCATCTCATTGCTGAAATGCACCAAGCATTCACACCATGCTAGTCATAGTTAAGTTGTGACTGAGGCAGTTATTCTTTTGTTATTAAAAATATTTCTAATGCATAGACAGATCTCTTCAATTTTCCTCAAGGCTACAGCTGGAAATTGGATGAAGAGACCAAGGCAACTAACAGGGAGGTCTCTGCTTAGAAAAAGGCGCTGACTGGTCACGAGACACTATTAGATTTCAGGAATTCAATATATAGGCTTGGTAGAAAAGATTTAACAGTGATATGGATAAATTTATGAGGAAAAGACCAGCTCTGTTGACCCCAGAGGATTAAAAAAAGAAAATACATTTACAGCATTAGCACATGTAAGGCCTGACATGAATCTAAGCATGAGAAGAAGGTATCACTCAAGATAACAGGGAAGATGGATCCTTAATTTAAGTGTATCAGAGCTGCATGGACTCCATACCAAACCTCTACAAAATTGGGTGTTGACAAAGAACAGTGCTTGCCTGGGCTGTGATTTCAGATGATTAAGCCCGAACAATGAATGTATAAGTGTAGATCAATGTCATACAACAATCATATTTTCCTGGAAACAAATGGCAGCAAGTGACATGACAGCTTAGATCTCAAACACATCATGGCCACTTCAATTCCAGTGGCAGGTAGAGAGAAACACAAGTCTCTCTTCCAGGGTTGGTTTACTTCACTGAAGCCACAGCCCTTAGAGAGCAACTGTGATTTAAAACACTTATAATATCAGTAGAAGTGAGATTAAAGCAGATCCAGCTTCACTGGTGAAAATTTCCCACCACAAAATAATGCATCTCAAAACAAAAGAAAATTTCAAAGCATTTGGAAGGGCGGAAGGTCTATTTCCCTTGCTATGTTCTAGACACCCACATAGACTGGATGTCTAGAGAAAGGAATACAGAGGTGACATGTGCCAAATTGTTCATTGCTCAGCTGGAAACCAGAACTCTCCGACTGCAAAAGCATGTGAGGCCATTTCCACAGTGGTTCATGCAGTCCAACTGGGAGCACCCCCAGGTCTCCCTAATAGTCTCTGCCAGTACTTTTTTGGAATATGAGATATTTGAGCACTGATAAAAATGTGATGTGTAATCAATGATTAAAATATTAGGGATTTAGTATTTACAATGACTTTACAACCTGTCTCTCCAAATATGTAGATCTCAGATCACTATTAACTTAGATGAATAGCCAAACTTCCCAAATTTCAGGTGAAATCTTGATGCAGGGTCTGCTTCAGGCACTAAAGAAAACTGTATGTCTAATTGCTTGAATTTACTGTGTTTGAAATTTTTACCACCTTGTATGTACAGTGGTGCACATTTCTGGCATATGTCTACTTCCCCTTACAACTGACTGCTATGCTCTCCTCTGTATTTTGATTAACTAAAAGAAAACTTCCCTAAATAATACCAAATTATTGTTTTCTATAATCATTTGGTAAACAGACAGGTCTATGACTTGGTTTAAATATAAATAAATGATAAAAGAATTCCATTCAAGTGTTGGCAAAGTGTTGCTGGCTATTTGTACATGGAAACATACCTCACACACCAGAGCAAGCTGTTAAAGGACCCCTAAAGACGCATGCACCCTTTAATTCACTGTTAGCACATTTGCCTACAGACATCAGACACTCTGTGACGTACAAGTTCATTGGAAAATAAGTGAATAGCAGCCACAATAATACTCTGAATTTGATTCACCATTCCCATTGCATCCTGCTTATAAAAAGTTATGCCAGTGCTCAGCTGGAATGAAACTGGTGAATCTACACATTCTTCCTTATTTTAAACAGCAGTTGTGAAACAAAATAATTCAGGATTATTTAAATCGTTCATATTCAGATGTATATTTTAAAAAGAAAAGGAGGAAAGTGATTTTTCAGAAAAAAAACAAACACAAAACAACAAAATTATCATGCAGGTGAAATACTTTCCATCAGGATAATGATGTTCATTATCCTAATGATGATTTGCAACAACTCTGAAACAAAATTAATATATTCCTTTTAGAGTTCTAACAAAATCTAGACCAACCTGTCTCTTTTGATACCTGAAGCCTTTTGTCATTACAAAATGCCCCTTGACCTCTTCTACCAGTGTATAATCGTTCTTCAGTGCAGTGGTAAATTACACCAAATTCAAGCTTTAAGATTTTGAAAAGGAAAGAAATGAATGCAACTCAAATTACTCATCATAAATATAAACAACTACTAATGGCAAAAAGATCAGCAATATTTTAATTGGTACACATAATAAAGATTACACTGATGAACTAGAATAATTTTACTATTACTGTGATATTGAGATATAGGTCATATAAAATTCAGTTTATAAAGAGAAGTTAATGCAATGTGTTCCTGATCCTCTAAAATCTTGCTTACAGCTTGTTTCTGTTCACATTAGAATGGATTAAACACTGAGTTGTTTTCAAATGCAATTGAAATGTTTTTACTGAAAATACGCAAGACCTTTGAGGCAAGACTCTGAATGCTTTGCTTTCACTGGTGAGGAGTTAATCCTTGAAGCAACCCCACTGACCTTGGCTGGACCACAAAGATTTGCAGCCCCAGGATCAGTCAGGCACCCAAACTTAGGAGTCATGGCACTCTTTATTAACAGTGGATGCTTTTGTAGCCACCTCAGCTTTTGTAGTGCATTGAATTTGCCTGCCTTTTCAATCAAAGCAGTATACTCTACTCACTTGTTCAAATCCTTCTCTGCAAAATCCTTTTGTGAAGATCTCTTGAAGTCACAGGACTCCAAGAGAAGGAGTTTGGACAGAAATACCCTCAATGAAAGCTGAAGAATGTGCAACACTGGAATTTTTGTGGGAGATTCTGTTTACCAATGAAAAGAGGGTCAGAATGGTAGTCTTGGTATTTAAAATTTCTATTACTTTGATAGGCTCCACCAAAAGACTTTAAAGCACTTTACAGACTTCAAGGGTCAGCTCTGAAAATTGCCCCTACATCAGCAATATTAGCATTATTTAATTTAGGGGTGTACAAAAATTAGGTGACTTGCCCAAGGTGTCTGAAGTTGGCCACAAGGTCAAGAAATCATCTCAGGTGTTCTAGACTTCAAATCTTCTCCTGCTGCACTTGGTGTTCATCAGAAACAATTCAAAGGGAATAGACTGTCCTGGCTCCCTACCCTGAGGTCCCATCTAAACTAAGGTGTTTTTTTTTTGAGGAACACACCATTAATAGACTCTTTCCCTAAAGACATCTGCAGGAATTTCTTCAAGGCTTATAATCAGGCCAGTTCCCCTGTGTGTACTTTGGCTCCTTTTCAGTTTACTCTTTTTTCTGCTTGTCCTAATTGTTTAACTGAGGGAGATTTAACATCATTCTTTACTTTTGTTTCAGCTTTGTTTAGTTAACATAACCCAAAATATGTAGCATCAAAATCATGATGGTGTTCTAGAAAACACAAATATCAGCAAAAACTGTCTGGTAACAAAATGTAGTGTTCAAAAACCTTTGGCAATGAATAAACTTCAGAAAAGCATGGAAATGTTTCTCTGCAGTTTCCACGTTGGAAAAGTCTAACCAGAGAAGTACACAACATGATTGTGTTTAAATCAGTAAGAGGTACTAGCAAATCTGAAAACTTGGATGTTACAGCACAGAATTCTTGCTGGCTTTGCTTAAAGCTGTACACATATTTAAGATTGTGGAATTAGGCTGGAAGAGGCACATTCATTGGCAATTTGAGTAACTAGTTATTTCATAGATATATATCAAATTGCAAACCAGCAACATCTGGAAAAAAGGCACTAGCACAAATTACTATAGCTAGGAAACTCAAAGTGGCACATTGAAGGGCTTCCCACCTTCCCACCCTCACTATAGCCAAGCTCTCTTGTGGTAAATATAGCTATTTTACAACGTAAAGAAAAATACAAATGCAGATTGAACAAACTAGGCCCATAATTTTGCACTCTTCATAAAATCAGCTCTACATTGCCTCCTTGCAGGAGTTAGCTTTCACAGATACTGCTAGCAGGAAAGAGGCAATAACAGCAACACAGGAACACTGGGATATATGTTTAAATTATGAAGAGGCAGCACTAAATTGAACTTATTATTGTTTTGTCTAACTAAACCTTCTTCACACCAGTGCTTCCTTTTTCTCCAAATAAATCCTTTAATACTTTTAATAATTCATAGAATTCTTTTTTAATTGCCAGTTGGTGCAAGTAAGAACTATGATTTTAGATGAGTAGAGTATGATCAGATGTGTTTAAAAAGCATAGGAAAACCTGAGTAGTGACTGATTTTTTTTTTTTTTAATTTAAAGTTTGAAACTTCTAGCCAACTGTTCAGGTGCCCATCTTAAAGAACATACTTCATACCTCTTTGTTAACAGCAAATCCAATGCTCACTGCCACTGTTGGAAATCTGTGAAAAATAAGAAATTAAGTAGTACTGATGAAAAAATCTCTCAACTTACTCCTTATGCAACCCCCTTAGGCAACAAAACCCCACATGTAACTCTGTGAGTTTACTTGTCAAAATGCCCTTGACATTATACTATTTCTCCTTTGTCAATCTCTTTAACTTTATCAATTCCTTTTAAAATGTAAGTTAATATTGGAGAAGGCAAGAAATAAACTCATGAAGACATCACAATTTTTACACTGAACATGTAGTATATTTTAGGGATGTTTTTGCTTCAGTGTAATTGAATTATCCAGTATAAAACCACTAATGTTATAACAAGTCATTGCATTTAAGAACACACTTTGTTCAAGCTATGCATCTGAGATAGGAATTAAATAGCATGGAGATACCTTGCTGCTGACACCAGCCATAAAAAGAAACCAATTTCTCTATGCTGTCCTTTTTCAAAGTGATGGTCATGTATTTAATTTGGTCCTTTTGACTACTGTTTAATTATTACATTTTAAACAATGAAGTAAATTCATTTCTTAAAAACGCATTTCAAAAAGGATTTTGGAAGGCCATAAAATATTGCTAGAAAGAGGACATGTCACTTAATTGCATGAAACATCACCACATGACAACCCCTACCTCCCCTAGAATTCTGTGTAATTGCACCAAAAGTCAAGGAAATTGTTTTTTTTTGCTTTATGAAAGTTGTAGTCATTTTAAGCTGCTAACTTTAAGGCAGGGTTTCTAAGTAGAAATATAATGAATAGTCATTAGTTCACAGCTCCTAACACTTGAATGGTGAATTAAAAATCTTAATTTTTGCAGCGATGACCCCTAGATTTCTTTTTGCGGAGGTACTTTAGAAATTTAACACCAGCATCTCTGTACAGCTCAGTTTTCAGTGCTGCTCTACACACACACAGGGGTGGCACTTCCAGGAAGAAGGAAGCGCCTGTGTCTGAAGGGGAGAGCTCCTAGAAGGAATGTGCAAAACCCACGCGAGGCGCGGGGCCAAGTGTCCTCACAGCACAGCCTTGTTCCTCCGGCGCCGCTCGCTCGGGTCCCTGCCCCTTAACGTGCGGAGCCTGCGGGTGAGCTGGGGCTGTGAGCCAGGGGATGTGAGCTGGGGGGTGTGAGCTGGGGGCTGTGAGCTGGGGCTGTGAGCCAGGGGATGTGAGCTGGGGGGTGTGAGCTGGGGCTGTGAGCCAGGGGGTGTGAGCTGGGGGGTGTGAGCTGGGGCTGTGAGCCAGGGGGTGTGAGCTGGGGGGTGTGAGCTGGGGCTGTGAGCCAGGGGGTGTGAGCTGGGGGGTGTGAGCTGGGGGCTGTGAGCTGGGGGATGTGAGCTGGGGGGTGTGAGCCGGGGGGTGTGAGCCGGGGGGCAGTGGCACAAACTCCAGCTCGCTCTCAAATAATGGCACAAACACAGCCTCCCACACACACACCATGCCAGGTACCATAAAGGAGATAAAGGGATGGCTCCTATGTGTGAGTCCCCACCAGGGGAAAGCACATTCAGGAGGAAGGGAGGACGTGTGAGAAGCTACATTGTGGGATTTTGATGTGCTTGCCAGGCTGCCGGCCATTTACCTGTGCACAAAGTTGCACGTTCCATCAACAGGGTCAATAATCCAGGTTGGACTGTCGGTGAGGACACATTTTGAGCCTGCAGCAGTGGATTCTTCTGCAATAAACCTGCATTTGGTGCAAGGGTAAAACAAGTATGCCAGAACATTAGCTTAGATACATGACTTGGAAAGTACAACCCCATCATTCTGGTTTTTAAGAGAGAACTTCTCCCTCTCTCCATAAAACATTTTTGTATAAATGTAAACATACATAGTGCTTTTTAAATTTAGGAATTGGTAACTTTCATGAAGACTTCAAGGGAGAGTTCTTGAATCTACAGCATACTATTTTACATGGCAAAAAAGAACTCTATTTATGTGCACTTCCCCAATACACCATTGAGGAAGCCATGAAAATGAATGCAGAAATGGATCTGAACTGGCATCCCTGGAACTCAAGAAGAAGATTATTTTATGCAGAATATAATTTTATGGGTTAGGTCTGTCTCTTGCAGTAACTAATATAAACTGCAAACTGTACCTGCTTCTCTTCTGCAGTCAAATTCAGTCAGAAGGAAAAAATACACTCTTAGAAAATCCACAATCTCGCTCCTATCTGTATTTTTTACAGTAATCTGACTCAGGAAATAAGGAGGTTTACAAAGCTGGACTTTCTTTTTCCCATGACCCAGAAAAAAATCAACAAATTATTTTTGTTTGTTTGTTGTTTGGATGCACAAGGCACAAAATGAAATCTGAGATCATCTTCTGTTGTTCTGTCCCAGTTTCTTTTAGTAGGTTTTTTTTCTCCTTTTTCCCTGGGAAACGAACATCCAGTTCTGGCACATTTCCTGTCAACCTTAATTATCCCTGCTTTCCCATAAACTGCCCAAGGTCTCTTTCTGTAAGAGATGTGCAGGTGCTACTCTCACAGATTTTCATAAAATCCTTTATGTACAGCAGGAGTGGAATCCAACTGCTAGTACTGAATCTTGCTGGTTGTTTCACATTTGAACAGCTGGTAGTGGTATTCAGAGATTCTGCAAATGCTTGAAGACAAAAAAAAGCTTCTCTCAAAGACACAAAGAGAAAAAAATAGGATAAAATAAAGAGAAAATGTCTTTTGCAAAAGAGTCCTTCTCTAGGACTAAAGTAACTGCTATTTTATTTTGTGTCTTCAACCTGTACCTCATGATTCTAGGTAACACTTGAAGCCATGAGTTTAAAATGTTCTGCAGACAGCACAGGAGGAGACTTCTTGAATTTTCCAAATGCTACTCTGCCTCAACCTAAGTAGAAACAGACTATTTTGATGGCATTATAGACACCCAGCTGGTACAAAGAGGGAATTAGGAGGTGTTTGTTACTATTTTCATCTCCATTAAAAGGAACAGCTGAAGGACAAAGTACTAATGCACAACTGAGAAACAAGAAAGGCTTGAACAGGTGTGTGAAACTCCCAGTTTAACATAACACTTTGCAGGCTCCTTGCTCTAAATATTCCATTATTTTGTCTTGTTGGTGCTGTATCACTTGAATTATAGGTTGGACTTGATGATCTTAGAGGTCTCTTCCAACCTCATTATTCTGTGATTCTGTGACTTTTGCTTTCACAAATCCTGTAATCAGCATCCAAACCCAACCATGCCTTGTCTGTGCTGCTGGATGCAGAGGAGGTTCATCTTGTAGGTGGAGCACCTTACATCCCACCTCAGATTATCCATATTCCACATAAATTATACCTCTGCTTCAACCCTCTGCAGCTCCCCCACCTGGAGATTGAACTATAGTTGCTGTCTGGCCAGTCAAAGAAAGGTGAAAAGAGAAAAGAAAGGTGTCTCATTAAAGACAGGAGTATTTCTGTGTGAGATGATTTGACCTAAAGCATCATGAGCCAGTCCCTCGCCTTTCCCTCACAGTGGGGGTGTGATGCTGCAGTCCCTGAGCTCAGAAATGCTAACCTGGAGCTGGGGCATAGCAGTGCCACTGATAAAATCCTTCATGCTCAAGAGCAATTTTTCCAAAATGGATGTAGAACAAATTAGGTGCACATTTTATAAAATCTGGGCTAATGGGTAACAACCCCCCCACACCCCTTTGCTGCTATACAGCACTGGGAAATGTGAGAGTCCTGCAAGGTCACCTCAGATGTCTTGCTCTGTGCCCTGTAAAAACCTGCAAACTAAGCAAAACACTCAGTGTGAAGTACTGGAGTAAATTCGAGGAACAGCTTGAGAAGTGGGAAGGGTAACCACCTCATTAAAACAGTTAATTTAATATGCCAGCCTGCCAGCTCCGCTGACCTCTGCTCAAATCTGGATTACACTTCACTCCCACTGAAAATAAGTCTAGTAATTTTAGCCAAGCCTTAGACTACATCTGTTCATACCATGGTGCCACTCTGAAATTCATTGCAGGAACAGCAGGGAAGCTGTAACATACCATAATCTGCAGCAGGAATGATACCCAGTCAAATGCAGGAGACTCAGTCTGGGCAGATCCCTCACCTATCCCCATACGGGATCCAAGGACAGAACTCTAGATGGGAAGCTAGAGTTGGATGTCACCCTCTTAAACATTAAATGTGTCCTGATTTTAATGTCTACATACTTAAGGCCACAAGGAACACAAAAGATGACAGTTTGTGTAACAATAGCAAGGGTAAATGTTGGGATAGCATTTTGCAACTAGCAGCCTCTGGTAGTCTGGCTGTGCCTACCCATAATTCTTGGATCTGTCTGAAAGAATATCCTTTTGAAAAGACTCACTGGGGCACATCAGAATACTAAAAAGTGAACAAAGATTAAAACTTGAGTGAAGTGTGAATGAAGATGATACATACCACTTAACCAAAAAGAAAAAAGAAACATGGGGCAGAATTACTTTTTGAATGGATTTTCCTAGTATTTCTCTTTACTTCTGAGTACATTTCCAGTATCTTAAGACTCATAAACACCTCCGTGCAAATGGCAGATTCTAATAAGATCTCTTAAACTTTTCTAACACCTAAAGTCCATTTTTTATTCAGAGGACATAAGAATCAAGATGATTTAGAAGAAAAAGAAATCACAGAAATTTTCAGTGCTGCTTTCAACAGCCTCGTTAGCGGAAAGACTGAATACAATATAAATTATCTTTTAATATTTTCATTGTACTTCAATTTAACCCCTGACTGGTTTTGTAGACTCCTCATTGCACATGGTTTAATCTAGTCTAGTGAAATTTAGCTTTAATCTATTGTTTAATCTAAATGCATTAATTATCTAAACAAATTCTAAGCAAATCCGACAACCACTATCAATGAAATAAATTTGTCTTGAAGAAATGGCAGTTCCTCTATTTACTTATAAAGTCAGAAGTTAACTGTATGGAGTTGATAAAATCTGGGATTTTTCAGTTACTAGGCCTATGTTGACCTTACAACTTTTGTTCCCATTCTGAGCAACTTGAGTGTGTCTGGTGATTTGCATTTTATGGGAAATGTGTAAATTTTACGTTCTCTGCCAGACTGCTCAAGGAAAAAAAAATTAACATAAGAGTGGAGATGTGGAGATGAGAGAAGAGCACAGCCAGCAATAGTAGAAGAAATATTACACAAATAATAGTCTTGTAAAGCCTGGCACTCTCTTGAGAACTGCAGCCAAGAACCACACATTATGCTGTACAGTACTGCTTCAGTATGCCATCACATACAGCATGTATTTAGAAAGCCATATTTAGTATAAAAATATGCTTTCTGCTCCTTCTTATGGTGTTGTTTTTTTTGCCCAGCAGCATCGCTTACAATCAGATTAGTAGCTGAGCCCTTCAGATTTTCCTCTTTGTTCATTTCTGCAGAGTGTTAGAATGCAAGGCTCATCCCCATCAGAGATGCCCCCAGTTAGAAGGGAGTCAGACACTATTTAAGGGATACACAGGCCTTCCACTGGCTCTGCAGGAAAATGAATTTTATCCACTGAAGTCAAATGTAGAAATCAATGTCAGTCCTTGCATCAAACCAAACCTGGCAACTAATACAAACCCTCTCTGTAATCTGTACATGAGCCGAGTTGTTATTTTCAAGTTGACCACAATAATTCAAGAGGAATCAACAACCTGATCTACTTTTAAAGCCTTGGGTTTGCACTCCATGTAATAATTTATAGCTTGTTTATGAGTAGGCATCAAATAATGATGATGATTACAAACAACCCGGCTTCTCACTGATCTCACTATAGAACACAGGGTAAATGTAATTAAATGCACTTTTACCTCTCCTGATCTGGCAAATGCATATGTGTGATGGCAACAGGAAAGGTCTGCAGGGTGGGACCTTTGCTAGCATATATTTCTGCTATATTTTTATAGATAGCATTAGCATAATTCTTATACAGTAGGCAACAGACCAGTATTCTGAACATCATGGAGATCCACATGAAACCTTCATCCATTATGTCCCTACAGGGGAAACACTGCTATTAATAAAGTACTAAGTATAAGGAAATGGTACTTTTTTAAAAAATAGGAGTCCTATGAAAGTGTTCAACAGCAATAGGTTAATATATAAGAAAGATACAGAGATATGAGAAAGATACACAGACTTTTAAAGTTCCCTTTAAACACCAGTCAGAGATGCAGCACGTAAAGGACAAAAAAGGTCATTGAGAGTTCCTATAGGCACTCACCTGTGGGAGGGAAATTTCTCTTTCAGCACAGAAATAATTAAATTTTCCACAAAATGATCAGTTTCTGTCACAAGATCTGCTGCAGATGTCTTTGTGGACACTTGTTTTTCCTCTGTTAGAGCTTTCCTAATAATCTGAAACAGAAGTTCATAAATCAGATTTGTTGGGCTTTCAGCCTCTGCATATTAAATAATATCTTCACTGAAAAAAAATATAGCTAATCCTGAAAAACAGTTGTAGGCCTAATTCTACCAGAGGCTGTTATAATTTTTTACAAAAAATCCTTCTGAGCTAACGAGTATTCCTTTGGAACACAGCATTTTGAATCACTCTGCAAAAACCTCTCTTGACAGTTCAGAAAAGGATTGATTAAGGGATACAACTAAGGGAATAAAAGGATGATGGCAGTCATCATGATTTAGAAAATTACCAGAAGTGTACAGTGTACACAAGGTAAGAAAAACCCTCAAGGCTCAGGCATTTTTCAAGGGAAGCCTTTTTTTTTTTTCTTCTTGTTCTTCTTTCTTTTTCTTTTTTTTTTTTTTTTTTTTTTTAATTTATGAGGCCAATACCCCACTGCTCTCTTACTTTAAAAGATATGCAGTAAGGCAAACGTAATTGGTTTCCATTTTGCCAACAAAGAAACATCAATTTTTTGGGGTTTTTGTGGTTTTTTTTTAAATTTAAATGCTAACCACCCTCTGGTTCCTAAATAATTGCCATGTATTTAACAAGAACAAAAATTGAAGCTTTCCCTAGATATGAAACCAATTATTTAAACCTGGACTCTCTTTTGGAAATGTCTTTATCTGATTCTCCAGGGTATTACTGTTACAAGCTCAAGTACAAATGCACATATGGGAAAACACTTAATGAAAGCTTTTCACCATTTCCCCCATTTTCTTTCTGTTTTGTTTTTTTTCCCCACTTCTTCATTAAAAAGAAAAATAAAGGGACAGGATGCAAAAGGAGATGGCTTATTTTTTAATCAGTGAAAATTATAAATTATTTGAAATTAAAAAAAAAACCAAAACAAAACAAAGCAAAAACTAAGCACCACTTATTTGTAACCCAGCAGCAACAAGATCAACATTCTAAGTCCCATCTAAAATTTATATATTTCAATTGCTTAACTAAATTTCCATTGATCAAAGTATTTTAAAACCATTGAGAAATACTTATGACCAAAGAAAACAGTTCTGCTACATTATGCATGGAAAAGGGAACCAGAAACTCCCAAATGTCATCTCAGCTCTTGGTTTTTGTAGTATAAAATACTATATTTGAAGGAAGTGCTAATTGTTCTGACAGTTAATGGATATGGCTGACTATTGCCTTACTGCAGAAGATATCTGGACTAATGTTTCTGCTTTGTGAGCTGTAACACATCAGTTGTGCCTATTTACTGAGCTTGTGAGGGCAGGTAGTACTTTTCAGTTTGAGGTCTTGCTAAAATTCATTACTGTATATCAAAATATTAACCATACTTAATCTTTTTACTTCTCTCAATGCCCTGTGTAGTTGTCTTGAAGGATTTATGACAGAAGCATAAAAGTGTAACTCCAGCAAAGCCCTTGGGCTCCTCTTCAGCCCAAAGCAAAATCCAAAACACTCCAACTGTCCTTAAAAAAACTGGTATGCTGATACCTTTTATTTTATTTGCTTTCATTACTTTGCTATTGTCTTTACTGCTTGGAACTTCACATAGTGAAATAGATGAGGAATGTCCTCCTTTTGACAGAGAAGATTTTAATTTCTTCTTAGTAATGCCGTGCTCTTGACATCTATTCAGTTTTAATGCATAGTAGATTGAGATTTTTGCAGGCATTTAAATCAGTGCCACTGCTCAGCAGGGCAGTGAGATCACACCTGAGCCTGGCTGAAAAAGAAAAAGTGGAGATGAAACCTCTCTCCTGTGGACGTGCTCTGCAATCAGCTGATTTCATTGCATGCTCTGGCACTTGATCTCTCCATTTTGAGTACAGCCCTTTGCACATCCCAGCCTCAAATTTATTTTATCGTTTCTGATCCTTTACCCAGTTGCTCACGACTATTTTTAACTTTAACCCAGTCTTTTCTCTGGTGGCCAGCATGAGGCTCCAGCCACTTTGGAGGTGGGAGTAGCCAAGGGTGTGCCTGCACTATGAGGTGGTGGCCAATGGCCCTTTCACCTATCTCCTCTGTGGGCCCATGCCAAGGAGCCACGACACTCATTTAGCATTTACCAGCCCTGCAATGAGCTCTTCTCCCCACCTCTTGTGCAAGCAGTATGTCAAGAGAGGAGGAGGAGACAAGTCATGGTGCTGGGCTGAGGTCACCAGCCCCAAATGGCACCACAACAGTGGAGGCTCACCCACAGCACGCAGGATGGACTGCTCTGATTCTGCCAATTCTCTGCCAATTACAAAGGGCTTGACAAAAGGGACCCCATGCGTTTGCTCCAGCTTGCACAGGTATGCAATCCAAGCCAAAGTAGCCCCATTCCTGCATAATTGATGAAAAGCTTTTACTCTTTGGAAAAATGATCAAACAGCTCAGAGCAGTGTAGAGTTCAATTTATGTTGAAAAATCCCTAAAAGTCACCTGCCTACAAAGGAGTGTTAGAGCCTGCTGCCTCAGAATACTTTGAGAGCATCACTCAACTCCTCTCCTTGCAGAAGCTTTACAATGACGTCTGTGGATACCTGCTGCAATTGCCTGGTCTTTCCAGATGGACATGGGGTTCCAAAGAAGTCTCACTCTAGGTTACAGGTAGCAGGCAAGCAGAAACCAAAGGAATTACAGGATGGTAAAATGGAAACAGCTGATTGCACCTTATCCCCATTGTACAATGAAATTGGCAATCAAGATGCTGTAATTTGGCTGTAAATGTATTTTACTAGACTTTATTCCTGTACTAGGGCTTGTTCCTAGATTACAGAGATTTTTCAGCAATTTCTAAGCAACTGAATTTTGGGAGCGTGGTTATTTAGAGCAGAGCCATTCAACACTTTTAGCCCATGCTGCCCCTCCTCTAATGCAGATCTTATCCTAATACCCTGCTTGGGAGCATTTGGGGGGTTATGCAAAGCAAGGGGCATTTACATCATTACATAGACACCACACCACAGAGCAAGACCCAGGGTCTCCCTGCTCCCTCCTTTGTTTCCCATGGAGCAGGGGAAATGGAGACACTGGGGCTCAGTGCAGTCAGTCCTGGACTCTTCCTTTTTTAATGCCTTTGTGAAATTTATTCTAACAAAGCAGAATGAAGAAGACAGAGGGTCAAGATGCCTTTTCCCCCAATACCTGCCAGGAGAGCCACCTACAGTAGTGTGCTCATGTCAGATATTTCATTTCACCATACTGCTTGCACCCACCATACATTTCTGGGAGATCCAAGATGGATTTTGGATGCTTGCAATGCTGTCCTAAAATATTTGCTGACTGATAAAATCAAACATCTAGATAAAAAGCATGAGTATCTGCAAATAATTCAGGAAATTCCAATCTGGTTTGCTAAAACATCTGTCCATGTTACATCAAAAATAGCCTAAAATTTTTCCCCTGGGAGCAAACATCATGGAAAAAAAAAAATCTTGGCTTTTTAGAATACCAGTGAAAATTTTGTCTTTTTTTTTTTTTTTAGTGATATTCTGCTAGATCTTTTATGCTTCATAAAATTATTTTCCAGAAAAAAAAAAAGAAGAAAAAAAAAGGAGAGAAAAAAAAAGAAAAAGGAAAAAAACCCCTGAACTTCAGCATACTGTGTCCTAGTATCAGTTTCTTACTCTTATTTTTACCTGGATGTATGTTTACTCAATTTGGTTAAGCTTCTCCAATTCTGCAGTTAGAGAGAACAGTGCAGATATTAGTCAGTGCTCTTAACAGCATCAAAGATGCACAGACTGGTCATGCCTGCTTTTCTTGAGCAAAAAGTAGTATCAAACCTATGGCTGTACTCTCATGAACAGAGCAAACAGCTTACTTACAGAAAAAAAAAACAGAAGAGAAGTTTGAAAAGGTGCAGTTATTTGTGGCCTTATAGAGTGAATTTTAAAGCAGGTCAATTACAGACATTACAAAACCATGACCATTCTTGTTATGAAACAGCCATATATATTAAATGAGAGCCTGTGTTACTTCATAAAAGTAATAAGAACTAAACCACAGGATGGGCAAGAGAAGCAATGATTTTAACCCAGTAATAGAGGTTACGCCAGCAACAACACTTCAGACACATATTCAAGCATCACTTCTTCATTGGCCTTTTAAGTTTAGAAGAAAAACTATTCCAGAGTATAGACTCCTATCTGTTGGGAAGAAGATATATTTTACCTATAGTCATGAAACACAATGCAATACAAATCAATTAGTTGTATAAGCCAAAAGGGGAGACCAGAAAACTGTATTACTGGTTGACTTTTCCTAGAAATCCAAAATCTGGAGGTGCACATTTTTCTTCAGGCCAAGACTCTTGTAGACATTTTCTAATGATTCCAACACTTCCTAACCTGCCACAGTCCTGAGAAATGGAGTACCTTAAGAGAAAGGCTGAAGTGGCAAAGTCTCATCCAGAGATGGAGACTGGAGTTGGATATGGGGAGACAGAGAGTGCAAGCAGATTTCTAGGGATGGAGATGAAGGTGGAAAGGGATGGGAAGAGAAGCAGAAGAAAAAAATGAACTTGACTAGTGGGATTGACCACTTTTGGTGATCAAAATAACCCCCATTTTTATCATTCAATCTTCAACAAACTGCTAGTCCTACCAAACGCATTTTACACTGCACTAGGTGTCCTTAGCTCTAGTTTATTTTGGTAATAGCTGGAAGCAGATTGACACTGAAATAAAAGAATAGAGCCATACCTGCACCTTTTCTTCCAGAAGGATCTCCAGTGCCTTTTGTAACAAAAAAGATTCCTTAGCATGACAAAATAATTGGAAAAAAAAACCCCGAAACCCAGTTTCCAAAGTCCTACTTAAACATCCTTGGCTGGTTTAAATTTGGCCTGCCAAGGATTCAGGTATTTCCTGCCATTTGCAAGGTAGCAATGGCAAATTGTGATTTCAGATTCAAGGATTAGTCTTATGGAATGTTTACTTCTTCCAGGAAAAGGTGCTCAGCTGTGATTTTCTGAGTAAGTGAAATGATTGGCGAAGCTTAAAGCTGGCTTCACAAATTGGTATTTTGAGAAATAAGGTGTGGAGGCTTGAGCAAGTCATGAGTCTCTTCTTGTGAAATGGCTGGCAGAATTACTGTGCTGGAGAAACTCCTGTTTTGAGAGTCTGTGAGAGCATGACCTGTCATCCTGATTTGGATTATCCATTTAGTCCCTGTATTATTAAAACAAGTCTCCTCTCCTCTGGCATTCTGTTCACTTGTGTAGTTGTTTTTTACTAAAGAGAAAATCTGTTTAATATTAAATTTTATTTATTAATATTTTTATTTATAAAAGTTATGGATCTTGGACTCAAGATAGAAAAGGGGGCTTCTTAAATCACATTGTATAGGTACGAAGCGAGTTTCAAGATAGAGCAGAATGGAAGCGAGAGAGAAATATACATTGCTGAATAAATTTGTGTTTCACCCACTTTCTCAATCAATCAATCTGCTGATCCCACTTCTTGGCTCTGTTAGACCTGGTGGAAGTTTTGCTGCTGCACAGAGTGGGGTCAGGATGTCTCCTGAGATGACTAACCTGCTGTATCAAAACAGGGATCTGAAATAAGCTACTACAGACCTTCGTTACCTAGCTGTTTGTCCCTAGCAAATGAATTTCGGCCACTCTGAAGACTCTGCCAGATCCAACAAGAGAAAACCTCCTTGACACGGTTATTTTTCTCTGCATAAGCTGCTGGAAAACAACTGCTGGCCCCGAAGGATGCAACCCCCAAGGGATGCACACGTGGGATGGGGCCTCCCAGGGAAGGGGCCCCTCGAGGGGATGCAGCCCCCGAGGGAAGTACCCCCAAGGGCTGGCCCCCCTACCCCGGGCTGGGGCCTCGAGGAAAGTGGCCCCGCGGCATGAGGCTCCCGTGGGATGGGGCCTCTGAGGGATGGGCCCCCCAAGTCCTTGGGGTCCCCCGGGATGGGGCCCCGCTGCCGCCATCCTTCCGCGGCCGAGGGCTCCGCCGGCAGCCCGGCTGAGCGGGTGCCGAGCCCCGCCGCCCTCCTCCCGCTCCCCAGCTCTGCGCACCAGCCAAGCGCCCGCACGGCCCTTCCTCAGACCGCGCCGGGAGAAGGCTCCTCCGGCCGCGGGGCAGCCCGGCCCGGCCCCGTCCCGGGGGCAGCCTGCCCGGCTCTCACCTGCCCGGCGCGGAGCGCCAGCTGCACCGCCACCTCCGCGCACTCCTTCCAGGGGTCCCCGCCGCCGCCGCCCGCCGCCGCCGCCCGCCCTTCCTCCTCCTCCTCCTCGCACGGCTTCATCGCGGCGGCCGCGCTGCCCGGAGCGGGGCCGGGGGGCGCGGGGGACCCGGCTCCCCGCCCAGGAGCGCCCGCCGAGGAGGATGCCCTGGGCGCACACACCGCCCGGCGCTGTCACTGCGCGCCCCGGCCGCGCCCCGCCCAGCGCAGCGGGGCGGAGAGAGGCGGCCGCCGCGGTCAATGGGGAAGGCGGGCTGGCTGCTAGGCGCTGACTTTAGGTGAGCCCCGGGGGCGGAGGAGGGCCCGGGAGAGGCGAGGGTACCGCGGAGAGCAGCGCCGGGCCCGAGAGGGCGGGATGCGGCGGGCAGGGTGCGCAGGGGGGATGCGGAGCGCAGGATGCGGGATGCGGAGGGCAGGATGCGCCGCCATCGCTGTGGCCGTGCCCCGGCCGCCCCTCCTGACATGGCGCCGGGACCGCCAGGCTGGGGCTGGGGCGCTCCTGTTTCCCCCGGGAGAAGGAGGAGCGGCCGCGCTCCCAGGCCGAGCGGTCCCTCGGGGCTCCGCTGTCCCCGTGTGCCCAGAGCCATCTCGCGGAACGAGGGCCCGGCTGTCGGCGTTACCGGGGCTTTGGGGGAAAAGCTGGCATTGGCATTGGCCATCTCCGGAGGGAAAGGGAAAAAGTGTAGGAAAAGCGGCCTCGGGAGTTCAGCTTGTTAGTGCTTGAAAGTTCAAGTATGTGGTAAGAAATACATGGCCCTTTCTATTTTTCCCTTGTCTTCGTGTGTCATTTTGGATTTGTCAAGGATGAGAAGAAGAGAATTGAGAACCCGCTGTTCCAGAATCCGTAAAAGCCAAATTGCCATGCCGGCAGAGCAGGGAACAGAGCTGAGCGATTCTGGATCCGCCTCTCAGAAGGAGGGCAGCCCAGGATGAATGCGCGCTTATGCAATAGAGCAGCCAGACTGTTGTGCTTAAAACACCGAGTGAGTGTTGGGAACACACACTTTATCTGTCAGAGTGAGGCTTTTCCAAATGACTTGTTCTGATGCACATTTGGCATTGAATGGGAAAAAAGAGAGCCCAGGGACTGAATCCATCAGCGTAGCTTTTTGAAAGAGGCATTAGGTACATAGAGTGCATGAAATTTGTTATTGTCTTTCAGCACCTGCTTTGTGGTTGAGAGTTTCATTTTCAGGGCTAGAATAGAGATGCTTTAGTAATGAATTTGCATGAAGAAAATTGCCTAACACCACCATTTACTATCTCTGAGCACAAAATAATTTAATTTCCTAGAGACTAGGCTAAATTAAATTGATGTGGGTATTCTACTTAATGTAACAGACCCTAAATCTAGACATGTTTTCTTTTGTTGTTTATCTTGTAGGACACAGATGACTTTGGAATGAGAGGGACACTCTTGCCTAGGCAGTTCACAAAAATAGACACTTTTTAAAATGAAACACTTAGACCTTTTCCTTCTAAAGCAAGGGACTGAACTTTGTGGATTGTACCACAAGAATTCAACTTCATTCTTTAAATTTCTAAGCTGCACCCTGGCAGTGGATGCCACAAAGACAGCAAGGCTGTCAGTCTACTTAATGAAATATTTTGTAGTCCCCATTTTGAATCAGAAAAAAAAAATGGTAACGAACTATGAGAAGGTGAATTAACTAGTACACAAAGTGTATAAGTTTGGTTTAAGCATGAAATGATGAAATTTTGTTGAATAAATCCTCACCAAATATTTGTCAATCTTTCTGCTGACTGATTGTTCTAAGTCACGTTTCCTCCAAATGCGTATTTGCGTCATTCTTATGTTAGATTAGTTTCCTGAAGTGCAAAAACCCTACAAACATGCAGTATAATTCGGACTAGTATAGAACAGAATTGGTCTGGATTCTTCCTTAACCTGAGTTTCCTCTAGGTTTTGGAAATTTGTGCTTTTTGTTGCTGCCATAGCATGAGGTGTCTTCGGGACCTTCCCTAGAGAGTTTCTGTGCAGGCCCAGATGGGTAAATGTATTTCCTGGTGAGATTTGTGGACTGCTGAGATGTAGTATAGACAGCTTTAACTTTGGTGAAAAGGAAAATGTAGAGTTAATCATGTTTTTGCATTCTAGGAAGCATCTCAGACCATGATAGAAATGCTTTCTGTGTTTTTCCTTGAACTACAAATTTTTAGTTACTGAATTTACCAAGAATAAAAGTCTATACCTATTGCTGAAACAGGCTAGATCCTATTCTGATGTAGTGCAAGTGGTTTCTTCCTGTATGCCTGGGATCTGCCTAAATGCCTGGAGATTTGTTTTTATTAGGCTGCCACAGGGGCATTTGGAAGACTGTTTAAGGCCTGTTTTAAAAGCAGGCAGTGTGAATTACAATGCAATAGGCAGGATACACAAGTATCCCCACTGAAGGTATCTACAGAAAGTTACACAAAGCTTCACAGAGAAGTACTGTTGCAAAGAGGGGGAAGTGCTCTCCTCAATATTTTTCTTAGCAGTAGTACATCCTCTTTCTAAGTGATGTCTGGAAAACAAGCATTTGAACAGTAGAATTTCCCAGCCTTCTTTTCATTCTGGTGGTAGAATAGTGATAATAGGATCACCAGAGGCTGAATTTGAGCCGGAGGCTAAAATATCTGAATAAGCCCTCGTTTTTTACAGATTTACTGCAGCTATGTGGCTTGTGCAGGTAGATTTAAAACAGGACTAGAAGGCCAGTAAAGAATACTTCTTAGAAAATCAGTAACTGCAGCTAGTATTTTAAGAGCTACCAAAATACTTTGCAAGAAAATACAGCTGCCTGTAAGGCCTTTAAATGGTAATATTTCTCTTTATCATTCTTCTAGTCCATGTTTTTTCAAACCTTCCTTAGCCTAGACCTGCCCAGGCAGTGTGAGCTTCCTCATGTGAGCTGCTGACTGATTTTGACTGTCCATTCACCTCCGAGCTGGTTAAGGCTGCTCTCTGCCTTGCTGGATCAGACTCTTGGCTCATCTTTCATAACTGCCAAGGTCTTTCATAACCTCTGATCTTTCATAACCCCAAACACTAGCCAGTTCCTCTCACATGCCTTTCGTAACCTACACACACGCCACGTGTTTAATCTCCTCCACTTGGAATAGGCCCATCCTGATGAACCTGAAATACAAGTGTTTCTTGGGTGCTTTGTCTGCCTCAATCCTCCTGAGCCCCAGGCAGATTTGTATGGATGTCAGACTTCCTTCCCTGAGACAATGAATGCTCAGTGGAGGGGAAAACCTCCTCTCTGACCTCAGAGGAGAAAAGGCAGCCTAGTCACGGATTTCCTTCTCTCCCGGGGTGTGAAGCCCTAATTGACTTAGGTGTGGCTCAGCTGGGGGTGGCAGTCTCCTTCCCTTCCCGTCCTAAGGCGCTGCGCAGCGTCCGTGGCGCGGCCGCTCTGCGCGCCACACAGGGGTCCCCACCGCGGTCTGCTCGGAGCAAAACCCAGGGTCTCTCGGTGGGGAAGCTGCCGCAGCTGGAATTGGTTTAATTCCGCCTCAGCAGACAGCTTGCCGTTCTCTACTCCGATAGTAATTGCAGGCTGCAGTGATGTAACAAAAAAGGTTGTAGTTTAGCAGAGAGAGGGTGACCTCGCTGTAGCTACCCGGCCGTCGGCATGGAATCCTCAGCTGCCTTCCAGTGCGGATCTTTGTCACTTCTTGGGTTTGATGGATGATCTCCTAACAGGGAATAAAATGGGAGGACAAGTGTATAATAGCTGTAATAAAACAGAGGGGTGAAAAAAAAAAAAGAAAAAGGAAGAAATCTTTTGCAATTATTAGCCTGAGTGCAAAAGAGCATTTCCTCAGTGTGACAGCCAGAGGCTTGTTGCACTGTTATTAAAGTGCACTTCAGTGGGAATCCATGCAGATGGCTTTTTTACCCAGCATAGGATTATATTGGATTAGTCATATAAAATTGTTGTTTACCATCTCTAGTCCTTTTCCCCAGAGCTTTTATCAGGAATCTCACAAAGCATGTAGTTTGAGTCTGCCTTTACACGGTAACCCAGATGAGCAGCTTTTTGTTTGTGCAAACTGCTACAATGTTGTAGTTCAATGTAATCCTAATGTTGCAATGGGAGATTTTATACCTGATAAAAGAGGTTGTTTGGCCCAGATTTTTCTTTTGCCTACAAGAAAGGAAGTTAGATTGTAAGGAGATGCTCTTTCTTCTTGCTGGACTCCCCAGAAGAGCTGTGCTGATCCCACTTCTGCTCCGTCAGAGACAATCAGGAATTCCTAACACTGGCTCTGTTTTTCATAATGCTCACTAATGAGTTATTTATGGCGTAATCCTTGATTAATGCACTGTTCTGAGTGTTGTATGAGATATTTCTTGTGTTCCCTTTCTATCACGCAGAGCCATACTCTGACCATCTTTCTTCTCTATGTCCAGAAGGCTCAAGGATCACTGCTTAGACACAGTCCACATTTTCCTTCCTGACATAAACTAAGAAACTTTCTTAAACATACAGTGCAAGGCTCTCCCTTTAGATCTGCCCTGGGGGTAGGTTATAACAAGGACATTTTTTTTTTTCAAGGTCCGACAGATAGCTCTACTGGTAAAATGACATCCTTCAGTGTTTTCTGGAGTTTTCAGACTGGCTCTGTCATCCTGGGAAATTTTCCCTTCCAGGAGGTATGGCTGCAAGAACTTTCCTGAGGTGTGAGTGGCTTTGATTCTACAGGGAGAGACATTTTTCTTCTCTGTAGGGGGTTCTATGACAAGGTGATACAGTCCCAAGCTGTTACTCTTTTCCCTAGACAGGAAATGTAGCTGTAAAATCGTATTTTTCCCTGGCCTTGAAGGGAGAAGCAGCAGACTGTCACATGCATGCTGGTATTGTTTTTTGATCCACTGAAAACAGTGAACATTATCCACTGAAAACAATCTAGTGTTATAATGTGATGTATCTGTCACTGAAGGGGACACAGAACTTCTGTCATTGTGCTGTGACAGGGATGCTTGTAGCTTAATTTGGTTTAATAAATATTGCCTCTGGTTTTGTCAGCCTTAAGATTAAATTGACTTTCTTATTTATTACAAGAAAGTATTTTTTTGTCTCCAGTTCTACAAATGATCACCTTTAATCCAATCATGTCGTGGTACCTTTTCTCTTGATACGCAGGAAATGTTAATGAACTGAACTCTGAACTTTTGCTTTTAGCCAAAGCGGTCGTTCTGAGGCTTGGGAAAGCCAGACTGCTTCTACCTCTTTCAGGGAAGGTTCCTGAACACAAATGGGATTATTACTCTGTGACCAAAGATCTAAACAAGATGGAGAAAGGGTCTTTTTCCCCATGTTGGCAATTTTGTTCAAGGTTGTTCCATGATTTTTCAACTGGCATTTGGCTGTGAGACTGGCAGCCTCGATTGTGCCACAGAACATACCAGGCAGAAAAATCACATGAAGTTTTGCTATCTTCAGCCTGAAAGAGACTCAGGAAGAAGTCACTGCTGACACAGCAGGTGGATGGAACAAAAGAGATTCATTTGGGGCAGGTGAATTTTGTACGTGACTTACAAAGGCATGTCGATTTTCATACAAAAATTTTAATTCCTGGAAAATCAGATGAAGATGGTAGCTCTCTCTGGGGGTTGAAAGGACACATATTGACCTTTAATCCATGTAGAAAAAGGCTGTAGGGAAAGGGAAATAACTCCTTTTGGGAGTTATTGTAGGGTCGCATCATATTGTAGGGTTGTATAATCTCACGCTTATATATTTTCTGACAAATCAATGATTTTTGTACACATGGAGGTGAAAAAGGGTGAAATGGGTCACATTCTTGCTGTTTGGCAGCAAGTAGGAGGCTCAGCACCACTGTAATCAATGACATTTTCATTTGTGTGTGCCAGCATGAAATGTGTGCTTGTTCATACCAAGCTACATTAAAGCAAAAATGCAAGGAAAAAAGATTGTGTTCAACAAGCGAGTTAAATAATAGTGTAAGGAAATGTTTCTGCTATCATTGTTTACAGCGGAAAGTATCTTAGTGGCATTTCATATATTCACTGCCACTGAGAAGTTTTTTAAAAGTAATGTATTGTTAGGATCTTTGGAAAATTAACATGTTTCCTAATCAAGTACACATCAGTCCTTTATCATTTGTATAAACAATGGGGTATTTTGTATACACATAGGCTAACATTAGCTTTTTGATTTTCAAAATCTGATGTCCAGTGCTTCGCACCAGCCTTGGGCCAATTTTACAAATTGATGGAGTATCTTTAATTTGGAAGAATGGATACTCACTTTGAAGTGGAGCCTCTCAAAATCAATGGTGATTTTGAAGATGTTTGATCATAACGTGCATGATTAAACCAACAAGAGCTTCAGCTGTAGCTTTTCCCAAGAGTTCCAAGATACAAGTAGGGGGTTTTTAGTGTCATTGGGATGGATCAATGCTTGTTTGACAAAATCTGCGTCTTACACATACTTCTTACAGGTCTAGCTGCATAGTTGAGATACCTGGCTGTTGTCTGCTTCCTCTGTCTGCCTTCAATTCCCCTGCCAGGCATGGAAAGCTGGGAAAGAAGGGGGCTGCATGGCTTGCTTTCTAGGTCAGAATCAGGAATTCTTGTTTCCCTTTTAGCTCTGTTGGTCAATTTCACAACTTTTTTGTGTTCTACTGGTAACAGCTTCTGAGTTTTGAAAACACTTGGGTCTTAAAAACTGTACACAGCTGCATTGTCAATTCCTGGGTAAGCAGGAGAGCAGCAGTGTACCCAGAACTGTTTGTTGTGTTGCTAGAAGAGCTGGGGAAACTGGGTCTGCAGGTTTCACACGAGGATCACAGTGGGTCATCTGGTTCAGCCTCCCTGCTCAACCGGGGTCATCCCAGAGCACGTCGCACAGGATTGTGTGCAGATAGTTCATGAGTATTTCCAGTGAGAGACTCCACAACCACTCTGAGCAATCTGTTCCAGTGGGCAGGCACCCACACAATAAAGAAGTTCTTCCTCATATCCAGGTGGAACTTCCTATGCATCACTTTCTGCCATGGCCTCTTGTCCTATTGCTTGGCACCACTGAGAACATCCCAGACATCCCTGCTTTAAATATTCATACACTTTGATGGGGTCCTCTCTCAGTCATCTCTCCTTGAAGCTGAACAGGCCCAGCTCCCTCAGCCTTTCAAGTGACCCAAGATTGATCATGAGCTTTTCTCTGCTATTTCTGACCTAAGTTGTTCTCTGAGTGCTGCCTAGTGCTGCCTTCTCTATGCCTACTCTGATTTCTGCAGAAACCCTGAATTAATCCATCTGCACTTTTTGTTTTTCTTCTACACCCACAGTATTTGCAAAACCCTGAACAACCCCAAACCAAAAGCAAACACCTGGGTACCATAGGAATGTTGAGTCCTATTGAGCCTTGCACGTACTTTGTAGAGTATTATTCCTTGATATTCAAGTGGTCTTGTCTTTTATGGTATAAAGTGATTATCACTACATTCCCAGGATTGAGGAAACAACTGTTATCCTACTTGTACTGCCTACAGTGAGATACTGGTATGCAGGATACACTGGATTCCACTGTGCTGATCTCTCTCCACTGCACTCTTATACTTCAGCTTCTCTTTGGCACTGGAAAAAATATTTCTGAAGTAATTTTACAAAGTTTTGCAAAAATTCAGAATCTCTACTATATTAGAGTGTGTTTTCTTCTAAATCAATAACATAGATTCATTGAAATGGCGGCCTGGAAGGGACTTTTTGTCTACTTGCTCTATGTCACTGTGCTGTGCATATTAGGTGTACCTGTATTCAAAGGCATGGCTGATCATTCTCTGATGTGTTTATTAAAATGTATAGTGAGGAAGAACTACATGAATTTTTCTCTTTGATATCAAGAAATTTTCCCTGCCATCCAGCTGAAGGGGTGAGAGATGTCTACTCTGTTAGTAACTTTATTTGTGCTCATTCTTCTCTGGAAGACATGGGAATTACTACTGTCCTTTACAATAACCAAAGTCAGTTAAAATTATTCTGATTTCAACACCTCCTGATATGCTGTATTTTCTTCTGTACGTAATTTTTATTCCTGTTTTACAGTCTCCTCACCTGAGACATTGTTTGTGTTGGATAAACCAGAATAAAACTGAGAACAGCATCTTGGGGTATTGCTACTTCATCTGAAAATGGCATTTCCCTTTCCCTACAGCGCCATTGCATTGCTGGCTGCTACTATCCCTCCCAAGTTTATTTTTTCCTTGCTGCTACTGCAGATAGTTACATCCAGCTGTCCTTTTACCAAGAAGTGACCTTGTGGTTTCCACAGCATGAACTGTCCATTGCTAATTCATTCCATGTTAGTTGCTGATTGAAGTAGCAATTTTGACGCCAGGCAATTTGGAGTCACGTTGAATTGTCACAGGCTCCAGCAGTTAGCAGTGTTGGGTGGGTGCTTCGATGGAACCAATGCAGAAGTCTTCACAGGCAGGATTCCTGGCAGCAGGTAACACCATGGGCAAGTCCTTCCCTCACATGGACTCTCAGGTTGCTGACAGCCTCAGAGGTGGGATCTTGTGAACATTCAGCTCAGCACAGCGAAGCCTGAGCTGAATATAGACAAAGCTTTCACCTTTCCCTGTGACCCTGTGTGAAGTTCAAGAAGTTGACTGGATGGGCGACTGGGTTGAGAGTGGAGGAGGAGAGATGCCAGGTTGTGCCCTGGAGCCAGAGGTGTGTGACACTTCCCTTAATCTGATTACAGTTCCAGTTCCTGCTCGCAGCCCAACCTGACCTGTCTCCTGCCACGTTTTCGGTGAACTGTCGGCTCAAAGCAGGCAGTGATGAGCTCCTGTCATGTCCACACCCTCTTCCAGGCACAGCAGGCTGAGAAAGCTGGGGCTCTTCAGACCTCACAGCAACCTGCCAGTATCCAGGGGGCCTACAGGGAAGCCAGAGAGGGACTCTTTGTCAGGAACGGTAGTGATAGGACAAGGAGTAATGAATTGACAGGGGAAATTTAGGCTATTCGGAATAAGTTATTTACCATGAGGGTGGTGATATTATAGATAGTTATAGATATTCGGAAGAAGTTCTTTACCATGAGGGTGGTGAGGCACTGGAACAGGTTATCCAGAGAGGTTATGGATGCCCCAGCCCTGGCTAGTGTTCAAGGCCAGGTTGGATAGGGCTCCGAGCAACCTGGTCTGGTGGGAGGTATCCCTCCACAGGGCAGCAGGTCTGGGACTAGATAATCGTCAAAGACCCCTTTCAACCCTTAGAATTCTATGATTTTGTGATTGGTTCTATGCAAAATTTGCCAGGCACTGCAATCAGGTGAGCTACATGGTCAAGATGGAGGGGCAGGTAGCATCTGGCAACATTTCATAAGAAAAAAAGAAGAGAAGGAAAAAATGTGATGTGCTTTAAGAAATGAGTGAGGCAAGATTTTGTACAAAGACAGGAGATGCAGAGAACAAGAGAAGACCTAGCGAATGAGAGAGGAACAGGAAAGGTTTTAAACTGCCACTAACAAAGGCTTGGAAGACCTGCAGGCAATAATCACTGCTTTGGGCCAGTCTTGCTCTGACAGCTGCTCTTCCTGTGGCTGGTGAGTGCCTGCTGTTGGTATGGTGTCTGTAAGGTCCAGTCCCGAGGGTGGAATGTTTTTGTCTTGCCCATGTGCCCTACAGCCTGGTCTGCCAAAAATACCAGAAAAAAAAAAAACCTAAATCACAGAATCACAGACTGAGTTAGGTTGGAAGGGACCACAGTGGGTCATCTGCTCCAACCTCCCTGCTCAAGCGGGGCCATTCCAGAGCACATGGAACAGGATTGTGTCCAGATGGTTCTCAAATGTCTCCTGTGAAGGAGACTCCACATCTCTCTGGGTGACCTCTTCCAGTCTGTGGTCACCCCACAGTAAAGAAGTTCTTCCTCATACCCCAGTGGAACTTCCTGCAAGTCAGTTTGTGCCTATTGCCTCTTGTCCTGCTGCTTGGCACCACCGAGAAGAGCCTGGCTCCATCCTCTTGGCCACCCTCCCTTTAGATATTTTTACACAAAGGGCAAAGCCCAGCAAGTAGCAGCAACAGCAAGCAGCACCAGCACCAAGGACACAGCCCCTGCTCCCCGCGGGACAGCAGCATTACCCGGCACGCTGCTGTCTCCTGCCAGGGGGATGTCACTGGGACAGCCTCTACCTGTTGTGATGGGGGGAGATGCAGAACCTGCTTTTGCAGAGGTCCCTCACTTGGCGGGTGTTGGTGTATCCGTGCAATCTGCGGCCGGACGAGTGCTCAATCCCCCCCGGTCGGTGCCTGTCCGTCACAGAAAGTCACAGAATCTGCTGAGATGGAAGGGACCCAGCAGGACCATCGAGTCCAGCTCCTGGCCCTGCGCAGGCCCCCCTGAGAATCACACGCACCAACTGCACCTGCGAATAACACTAATGACAACTGGAAAGGGACCGACTGGGGTGTTTCCTCGCCGGCCGCGGAGGCTCGCGGCCGCAGCCGGTGCCGGAGTACGCCCGGCCGCCCCGGGCGAGGGAACAGCTCCGCTCCCGGGCCGCAGGGCCGGTCGCTCGGCGCTGACGTCCCTGCTCGCGGCCTATCCCGGGGCCCGTCCCGGCCTATCCCGGGGCCCGTCCCGCCCATCCCGGCCATCCCAGCCTACACCCAGCCTATCCCGGCCTATCCCGGGGCCCGTCCCGCCCGTCCCGCCCATCCCAGCCTACACCCAGCCTATCCCGGCCTATCCCGGGGCCCGTCCCGGCCTATCCCGGGGCCCGTCCCGCCCATCCCGGCCTATCCCCGGGGCCTATCCCGGGGCCCGTCCCGCCCATCCCGGCCTACCCCCAGCCTATCCCGGCCTATCCTGGGACCCGTCCTGGCCTATCCTGTGGCGTACCCCGGCCTATCCCGGGTCCCGTCCCTGCCTATCCCGCCCGCTGCCCGGCGCTCGCCATGGCTCTGCCCGTCGTACACAGGTGTCTCCAAGTGAGTGCGGCTCCCGGGAGCCCCGGCCCAGGAATGCCCGGCAGGCTCGGCTGGGCCGGGTTTGCCTTCGGCGCCGAGGCTGAGAGCGCAGCCGGGGCTCGGTGCTGGCCCAGGGCATCGGGTGTACTCAGTACCCTGTAGGATAAAGCAATATACTTACATATATGAATTTGTGTATATATATATATAAAATAGTTTTTATATGTACATATATATATGTACATATATAAAATAGTTTATATATGTACCTACGTATATGTACACAGACACATGCACACACATATATGCTATATATATGCATACACTATAGTTATATATGTTATGTATATATTACTATACATGCGTAGCTATATGTATTATATATATGTATAGCTTTATATAGTCTATATACTATATACACACATATATTAGTTTATATATATATATAATTACATATACAAATGCATATCGCTATATATTGCCTCATATTACCATAATGCCATATATATATTATATATATATGACTTCGTACTGTTAGGCAAGGTCCAGCAGACATGCATGCAAGAATTTCAGCCAGTGCGGCTGTCTTTTTGTCTCTGGTGAGGTTAAATCAAATATAAACACCAGCTTAGCTGCAGAGCTGATGTTGATAGTTTAGGAGTATAACTTGGGTGCTTTGTCCCTCTGTGATTAATTTTAAATGCAAAACCAGTTCCCTACATTCCTTAATGACTTATGAAATTATATTAGACATTTTTGATAGATACCTGTTAAAGGAGCTTTGTTGTAGTCAAATGTTCTTAAAACTTGAGCCCAGTTGTTTTTCCTGCCATTTTCCTTTTAGATGCTTCTATGGTTTAGGAAAACGTAGTAAAGTTTTTGAGGGAGAGTTTTAATTTGAAGTGTTATCAGCTTAATTAACATTTGATTTGAATGTGTTCCTTGATTTTTTGTTTTTTTCAATTCTCTTCCTTTTCAGCTCACTGATGAAAATGAGCAGTTAGTCAAGAAGGTGAAAAAACTACACATAAAAAATAAGGAGCTAGAAAGGAATCTGGGTCAGATCCAAGAGCAACTGTATCTGCAGCAGTTAATGCATGTCTGTGGCACAAGCAGAGAGTAAGAATTGTCAAACGTTTCTCTTTTGCATCAAAATAAGTGCAGCATTTCAGGGCTTTTATTGCATGTGCTTAAGATGAGCTAGGCATTATCTGGTCTGTGCATTTTGAGGAGCCATCTGTGAACAGGGTGGTGGGGTGAAAAATGCTGGGGGCTCTAGAGGAACAAAGGACATCTGGGGCATCTTGTACAAAATTTATTGTAGTGAAAGAAACAGTTTTAATATCAAAAAGTAATACTCCTGCTTAGCCAGTACTCTCTCTCTATCAAAATACAAAGGCTTTTACACTATTTTTCCACTAAAAAGATAAGTAAGATAAAGATAACTTGAGTAGCATTAATGCTGTTTAAAAGATTTAGAAGCTAAGGACATGAAAAACCATAGTGCTAGTGGTTTGGAGAGTGTCCTGCCAGGGTTTATACACCGGTTCACAAAAATCTTCCAAGGCTTAAGTTTTGGTGTGTTTATGATCCTGCCTGGAAACCTCTACCATAAAGTCAAACTGAAAAGTAACTTGGCCTTTTTCAGTTGCTTTGTTTAATTAAATTAAATTGGTGAAGTATGCTTTTATGAAGCTGTTGTGTTTGTTTCAATTAAGTGTTCAGGTTCAAACAGAAACCCATTTATGGCATAAGGGTGGCGACAGCAAGGATCTGGTTCTAGAGAGTGACAGTGTCAGGTGAGTTCTTGGAAGCTGCTTCTTCACTGAATTAGTCTTCTCTGTAGTGTAGAAAATGTTCATGGTTAAGTCAGTTGATTTTTTCTAAGCTGTTATGCGAGTGGCTTTCAGCCTTTGAAACAATGGAAAATCATTCCCATTTTAAAAGTAACTACAAAATCTTAGATTAAACTTGAAAAGAGCACCAAGCAAAGAGCAAAATGTATTTCTTTCTCAAGTAGTTCATTGAGAAGAATTCAATGAGCTGGGAACCTCCTTCATGTGTCTCTGTGCACACTTATGATCTTTTTTGTATATTTTTTTAACCTAGAATTTTGTGGTTTCACTTCTATTTTGTGGAATCTTTCTCAGCTCATTTTACATTGCTCACTGTCTTGTTCATATAAAATTTATAGGCTGGTTTTGAAATAAGCTAGAGAAGCAGTTCTCCTTTTCAGTCTAATAATTTTAGAGTCAAGCCACTACCTACTGTAGTTTGCCAATAAGTGATAGAATTAAACTCTTGTAACTGCTTTTCTGATGCAAAAGCTGCAATTTTGTCTTTAAGAAAAAATATACTGGAACATTTTAACAACTAGGCAAGCTACGTAAAACATTGCTCCATCCCTCTATGTCTTGATTGTAAAATTCTAGGCTGCTCACCCCTTCAAAGGCTGCTTTTTGTCCACTTACATAAATGTGGATCTTACACAGATCTCTGTTGCTCTTTGGCCAAGTGCCCTGTTTTTAGTGTTTTTAGGTGGCTGTAGAAGACCCTTTTTCTCTTTTTTTTTTTTTTTTTCTTTTTTTTAATATCTTTACAGTCTACTGGACTCTCTTTGCAAGCTGGGTAGCTACATAGGAAGGCTGGGTGACTGGCTCTGGGCTCAAACTGAGTTCCTAGTTCCTAGTTAGGTGCTTATGTAGAAGAAATCCAAGTTAGTCTTTGAATTGAGTGCTGTACCTGCCTTGTGTGATATTGCACATAGATAACTCGACCTAGCTTTTTTTCCCCAGCATCTGTTTGTGTGTTCTTTCACAAAGCTGGGCTGTGCTACAGTATTGCTCATCCTGCTTGTGGTGTGCTGTCATGACTTATTGTGAATGGCAGCTCTTGCTGTAATTCCTAAAAAAATAGGAAAAATGTCTGCTCATGTCCATCAGCTAAATTGTGGGCCTTACGTATGTTGGCTGAATGCTATGAAATATGGTAGGAAATTAGTACAGCAGAACTCGATGCAAAATAATATCTGAGGGAAAGGTAACAGCCCTAATGTGTTTATTTGACAATTATTTTACCCACTCATTTTCACATAGATTTCATTCACTCATATCCTCACACCCACACACTCAGAAGCAATGAGATGTTTTGTGCAGCACGGAGAGCTGGGAACTGCCTCATGTGTCCTCATCATGGGTTCTTGATTGGTGCCGGACAAACTTTTAAAAATCCTTTAGGAGTGTCCTTTTGCTATTCCAGTTGTGCTAATGGGGAGAGGAATGCTGTATTTGACACGCCAAAGTCACTGCCAGCCTGCTGTTGCTGCTGTCTTCCCTCAAAGAGTGATTTGCACTGAGGTTTAATCAGAGTGTGGCCATGTGTGCTGGACAAAAACAACGGGGTCCTCAGTCTGGCTGAGTAAAAAGGATTATTTGCCATCCATACAGACCATTCTTTTAACTTGCTTTGCTGTTATTTTCTGGTGCTTTCTCTTTCTGTGTTGACAGTCACATTTCATTCACTGCCATCTTGAATATTTCTATTACGAGTCTCTGCAGCACAGCTACAGGCCAAGTGATCTCTGTGGGGCATCTCTAATACTTTTACCATAAATGATGCCACATTTTGTTGTCTTTCATGTTTTACAGCAATTTATGCATTTCTGTTTTAGACTACTTCAGATGTATAATGAGCTACAGAAACGTTATATTAAAGAAACCAAAACAAACAAGGAGCAAAGTGAAGCAATTAAAAATCTCACTGTAAGTAGAATTTGTTGGAGCTGTATCAATCAGCCAAACATCAGCTTTTAGGGAGACTGAAAAGTAATTCTTACATTCATGAAATGAGATCATGCAAAAAATACTTAGCTTCTCATGACAGGGATACTGGAGGGTAGCCTGTAGTTCCCTTTAAAAGTGAACTCTGTCACTGGTGTGTCTGTAGCAGAAACCTGCCTTCCCTTCCCTTGCTTTTTTCTTTACTTGTCCACCTACCCGTCCTTCCAGTTGTATATGCACCTTGTGACCTCTTTTGCACCAGCCCTGGTATTTTTCTGCATGTGTCATGAGCTGATTTTTCTCAGAAATTCGGCAGAAGGCAAACCAGATGAAGGCAAAGAGGGTTCTTTTGGATAGCAAGGTCTGTGGCCCTGCTGTGCAAAGAGTCTGGCATCATAACTGGAGTGAAGGTAGGGTTGTGTGGTCAGGAGCAGTTCTAGAAGCTTCAAGAGGGTATTGCCTTGTCAGGCATGGATCGAGCATTACAGCTGACCAGTCTAATTTCCTCATCTGTGCTTTGTTTTTTTCTCCTTTCAGATCTTTTGGGTGAATGTAGTTTTTAAATCAGCAATTTAAAAAGCTCTAGGTTTGCATTTGGGTTATGCTTCCAGTTGTATTCAGTTGAACTGCGTTTTTTCTATGCATTTAAAAAAGATTTTCTTGACAGATTAAAATTAATGAGCTAGAGCATAGTCTTCAACAGCAGAGGCAAAGAATTGAGCAACTGGAATGTAAAAAGGTTTCTTGGAAAACTAGTGCTGTTTCTGGAAAACGAAGTCAAACCCCAGAGGGAGGAGTAACTTCTCACAGGGACATTTCTGCAGAGAAGGAAGCCTGTTGCAGTAGATATTTAGGTAATGGTACAGTTAATTCTGATGATGTTCCTTCCCATACGCCCAGCAGAGAGAATGCATTTTATTTCTGATCTAGAGGCCACTCCAGGCTATTTCTTCTCCTTCAACCACCACTATCTAAAATATTTTTTTCATTTTTGAAAACCTATCACGTAAAAATGGCATTTTGTAATCTAGGATTCCTCCTTGCATTTGTTTATGATAAAATGTTTGCTGTTTTCTCTTTTTCTGAAACTGATCCATTGTTGTAATCAGAGGTGGGGGTGTGTGACTGTATTTAGTGCTGGTATTTGTTCTAGTAAGATGTATCTGTGCAGATCTCTTAGTAATAATGTTTGCTGCACCAGCCTTTGGTTTTCAGACACTGAGACACAGAATAACCTGGTTTTAGCCTTAAAACATTGGACAAGCCTGGACAGAGCTGGTTTCAGTATGTTCCTCCTTTCATAACTAAATCCAGAATTTAAGGTGTGATCCTCTTCCACTTCGAAGCATAGAAAAGAGATGGATGAGATCATATAATGTAGGCATAATTTTCAGGAAATGTGCTATCAGCAAGGGCTGTTGTGACCCTCTCATAAGCCAGAAAAAGATAATCGAGGCATATGTGTGTTTGTAGATTGTAAAATAATCCCACATCTGAGAATGTGGCAGATCCAGATTATCCAACTGGCTGATCCTGCTGTCTTTCATAGTGACTGGGAATATGCTGGGCCAGTTCTTAAGACTAAATCACTGTATGAAAAAGGTACTTTAAGAAGCTGAACTATAATTTTCTAATATCACAAAAGGTAGGCAGCTCTTTAGCTGTAATATGATTCATATGAGGGGGAGGTTGACTGTAATGGTTGAACTCTACATTTTTTTATTTGAATATAGAGCTATTGTTGAAGAAGATTAAAAAGCTGAAGAAAGAAAACGGCAAGTTGTCTGCAGAAAAGAGAGCACTAAAAAATGAATTAGCTGGATTAGACAAGGTAATTTAAGACAAGCTTAACAGTAGGAGATTTTTGAAAAACTAACTTTTCTGCCTGAGCTGAAACTTCTTTAGGCTGAACATATGTTGTTATCAAGTAAAATACATAAAAAACCAGTGTATAGCATTCTGAGAGAGATGGAAATGAATGTCTCCTTGAAACATTCCTGTCCTAAAGGGCTGCTCAGCTAAGGAAGACTGTTTTCTCTTGAACTTAAACATGTCAAAGTTATGTCTCTGACAGAACTCCAAGCTTAGGGAGGGCAGGGGCTTTGAATTTTTTGTTAGATCTATAGGTGTAAAAAGTGAAAATGTGAACATTTGGTAATTCTTTAAGTTATGTAACAAGATTATGAGATCTTACCTAACTATAGATGACTCAGTTTAATGTACTGTCATAAGGTTTTATTTTCAGCAGCAAACTGTTTAAACTGATTTTTGCTTGTTCCTTGTTCCTCAGGTCCTTTTGTTGTGTTGTTGTGGTGTTGTTTTTTTTTGTTTTTTAAGAATCCCTTTTCTTACCTTGCACTCTGTTCTCCCTGGCTAAATAACATTATGGTATTGATTGTAGGGATAACAGTAAAAGAGGGTGATAGTTCACTGGATGTGTAACTTGCAGAACATTAAGCCAGGGTAAGTTCAGATCCCTGTGTTTGGGAATCAGGGACAATGAGTGGCTGAGAGCTTAATCTTGCAGGAGAGTTACATAAACCTGAGGTTGTGGCTTTTTATCAGTGGTCCCTTTTCAAGGTAGTTTTAAGTCACTGTATGTTATATGTATGTAGCTGTTCATTTAAAAAATGCTGGAAGAATAGGGAGGAGAATGTCAAATATAGGTGGTTATAGGTAGATAAATTGTTATTTTGGTAGCTAGAACAGTCAAGGAGTCTTGGGTGATTATACTCTTCTCTCCATATTTCCCAACAATTTCAGACTTACAAAGAATCAGAATGTGACATTATTCCCTTGTCATAGTGGACTGTCATTTTGTAGCTGTCTGGTAAATGCATATTTTTTTCCTTTTTACAATGGGTCTTTCCTACTATTAATCTGTATTCCAGCCTCTAACATAACTTGAACTCTGCTTGTGTGTTCAGGACATAAATTATTACCTAAGGTTGTAGTTGATTGGTGTATCTCACCATAGCTGTGTTTGCATAACTCAGCCATACACTGGTAAAAATATAGAAAGTGTCTTTGAACTTGGGAATAACTGAACTGTTGATTAGCACTTACTGAGAATATATTTGAAAAAAAATTTAAAGTGAATATTTTTTGGGTTTTTCTAGGATTTTTTTGAAGAGGTAGAAGATCTAAAACAGGCTGTACAGGAATCTGTGAAACTGAACAATGAGTATGAAAAGTGCCTGAAACAAATAAGTGTAATATATGGATTTCCTTTTACAGCACATTTGTAACTACTGGGTAATTTAATGCCAGGTAGAGTTTCTATGTATTTTTTATAATTACTGCAACATTTAAACCTCCCATTGCTTAAGTGGTACCATAGTTTGATAATGCAGATTCCATAATGTGATCTCAACATGACAAGTGCTTGGAAATGTTGTATTTTGTGACCTTGATTTTTTTGTTTGTTTATATATTTTTAAATAAACTGTGATCTCCATAACTTCAACCAAGTTTCAAACATGTCTCTTTCACACTTGCAGAATATATTTTGGTTGTGGGTGTTTATGGGAATAAAATAAAATTGTTCTATTTTGCAGAATTTTCCAATTTATCCTTTTCTTGAAGCTACATAAAATTAAAGTATCAGTGTAGATTTGTCAGTGTGCATGAATTTCAGTCCTAAGAATGTGCTAATGCAAACAGAAATTAATTCTATCATTAAATTATTGCAGAGGGGTTTCTTAAAAGAAAAATGCTAAATCACTGCTTGTAATTTTTCTTCAATCCAAATAATAAGTGAAAAATTGTGGATGAAGGAAAGATTTAGTGTTCAGAATTGGAAAGTGTATTCAGAGCATTTTGTGTCATCAAAAGAAGAATTCCTCAGAAGCTCTTTCTTGATTCAAGAGTGAGGTACTTGAAGAACTCTGGTATTTGAAGAGCTGAAAGGGAAAGTGGGAGTGCAGAAAGTCACGGTCCCCAAGGCAGAAATGTCCTGTTGCTTCAGGGAGGGTGAGCAGGAATGAAAAGATACAACTCCCAGTTACAAGTGTAGCTTGCAGAACCTTGGGAGCCTTGTAATGACATTCCACGGAAGTTTTAACATGGTTACATTACAGAACTATATTTTTCTGGAAGGTGTAGGTCTCTAACTTTGTGACATTGTGGTGACATAGAGTTGAGTGAAAACTGCTTAGGGTAGAAAGACTTAGCTTGCTTATAAACTAAAACAGCTTCTTTAGCTTCATAAAAATACATGGACACTCCTGAGGGATAGGACTAAGCATAGGATTAAGACTCTTGTGCTCACTTGGTTTGTTAGGACAGTTTTATGCAGTTATAATTGAATAAAGAAATTTGCCTCAAAGTGTGTGTGGTGTTCAGAGTTGCATATTCACTAAGTGATAAAGTAAAGCTCCAGAACTCCTTGTGCCTGCTCTGGCTGTAGACCACTGTGTTCCCTTGTTTCATTCTTGGCTCGTTGTAAATTAAAGCTGGATAATGGTCTGAACAAGAGATGGGAAAGGGAAACAGAAGAGCAGCAATGCAAATCTGTGTTGCCAGTAAACCTAATGGAAGAAAATAAGGAGGATAGCATGTATAACAGAAAATTATAAGTGCAAAATTGTTTATAACATTTGCTAATGAGTAAAATAAACATGAATGCTGGAGAAGGAAGCAGTGCTAGTTACTGGAGTCTTTTCCCCCACAGCGTTGTGCTGTAAAGTTACACTTTCAGCATATTTAAGCTTTGGTCCCGTTGTTAAATGATTCAGTAATTGTCCTGGTCCACAGGCTGATTTTTAAATGTCGTGCAGAACAAGAAACAGTGAGGAATCCTTCAGTGTTTTCTCCTAACTAAGGCCTCCCAGCTCTGGTGAGGAAATCTAATGAGAATCATGAGCCGTGCGAGGGGCAGCGGCAGCGACGCGCGGAGCCGCAGCTGCCCTCAGCAGGGGCCGTGCAGCCCCAGCGGAGGTCGGCTGGGACGGGACGGGAGCAGCCGTGCGCTGGCAGGTGGCAGAGCGAGGTGGGCAGGGATTTCTCTCGGCCAGTAGTAGGAGCTGTCTTTCAGCTCGATCTGTCTCGCTGACTTTCTATGAGGTTGGGTTGGTTTTTTTTTCTCTTTTTTTTTTTTTATTTCCCTTTCCGCTTTTCCTTTCACTATCAGGAACGCTGGCGGTGTAGGGTGCAGATGGGGCACCTCTGGCACCTCCACATCTGCGGCACAAGTCCCCAGACAGTAACAATTAGCGGCAGAAGCGCCGGAGGAGGAATGCATGTGGAAGTGACCGGCTCTGTGGCATTCATTGTGTCTCTTGCTGCTTGTGACTTTTGAAAATGGCAGTTTTGCTTTGAAGATATTTTTATATTCTACTGATTGCAGGTTTGGTTTGTTGGTTTGGGTATCTTTTTTTTCTTTTTTTTTTTTTTTTTTTTTTTAAACTTGACGGTATCAGTTTGCTCTTGAAGCTGTGATTTTTATTTATTTATTTTCTGGACATGGCTAATATAAGTTAAATAATTCACTGGCATTTTCTGTTCAAATTAATTCTGTTTTTGTTGGAAGAGGAGACTGTCTCAGACTACCAAAGTCTACTTCCAAATAAGCACTATTTCCTGCTTTGCAGGATTAAGCCATATAAATTTGTGGATAATAATATTCTTTAGATAAGAATTTGCCTGTCTTTTTGTCCTTGTTGCTGTGCCAGTTAGCAGATCCCTTTGCTTTGATCTTTCCTCCTCATGAGATGTACAAGCAAGGTGTTGTTATTTTGTTTGCTAGTTAAAGTGCAGGCAAGATGAGTATTAAACAGGTTAATCAGTCTATGTGTGTAGTTCCACATATTGTGGAATTGTGACATTTGGCCAGTGCCTTTTTTTCCTGCTAAATCAAGTTTAGGTAGAACTGAATTCCATGCAATTAAGCATTAGTCATGCTGCTGTTTGATAATGCATATTAGAAATATTTCATGGTGCAGGCTAATGGTTCTTTGTCTCAAATAAGTACTTTGTAGTGCTAAGGGAAGCCTATGTTTGAAAATAAGTGGCTATTATCAAATAGAGGTTTTGGTTGGAAAAATAATATAATAATCATGTATCACTATTCACTTTCCATGAGACATAAATCAAATGGGCTAGTTCATAGGACAGTGAAGCAATTTAACTTTGTTCTGTATTGTGCATGTAACTGAGGCTGAGATTTTAGAAACAGTCCACTAATTTTGTGTGGATTTGTAATTTTGTCCCAGTTTTCCTGATATGTGGAGTATAAATTTTCAAAGGTACCAAATATTTACAGCTGTAGTCAGATTTAGCTAATTCAGACTTGGTCTGCTAATCACTGAATACTGTGTTCAGTAATTGCTCACATCTTGGATATTAGTCCTAAATTAGGATTTTTTTCCTATTGTAGAAAGCGAAATTGCAATCCCATTGTTGGGTGGGAGACCACATTTTGTGGATTTCTCTGGAAGTTCTTCCTGATCCTGTGAAGCAGCATCTTTATAGGTCCCCTGGAGTCCCTTTTCTGTGACCATGCTACAGTGTTTACCTTTAAAGGGCGGGGCTTTCAGACCTGCAGTGCTCTTCAGACTGAGACCCTGAGAGGCTGGACCTGGAAACTGAGGGATTTCATTGGGGAGTAAGGGCTGGTGCCTCTGTTCTCTCAGCTGGGATACTTTCTTGTGGCACTTACCCTGAAAAAGTGTTCTTGCCAAGGGCTGTGGAAGAAACAAAGAAATACTCGAGTTTCAAAAGGGGTAAAATCCCTGTTTAGGTTACAAGGTATCCAAGGCAGCAGGAAGCAGTAAATACAGTTATCTCACCAATTTGGGCTCATTAACTGTTTCTCTACAGATGCAGTGAAGTTTCTTTTTTCCTGAGGCTTAGATGTTTCTTGTTTTCCTCTTGTCAGAAATGAAGCAGCATTATTAATTACCTGTGTACCTGTGCCTGTGTTCCTGGAAACGTCCCGTAAACTTGTTCTGGGATAGTGAGTTGCCCTTGATTCTTGGTGATTACAATGAACCATATTAAAGGTGGTAATGCTATTATTGATTTGCTGTAGTCATGTTCTGCACTGGTGCCAGAAGATGTCTTCTGGGAGTTGTTTAGCCCAGAGAAAAGGAGGCTGAGGGGAGACTTTATTGTTCTCTACAACTACTTGAAATTAGGCTGTAGCCAGGGGTGTGTTGGTCTGTTCTCTCAAATAAGCTATGGGACAAGAGGAAGTGGCCACAAGTTTGCCTGTGGAGGTTTAGATTGGATACTAGGAAAAATTTCTTCACTGGAAGTCCTGTATTAGAAGAGGCTGCCCAGGCAAGTGGAGGAGTCACAATTCCTGCAGGTATTTAAAAGATGTATGGATGTGGTATCTAGGGTCATGGTTTAGTGGTGGACTTGGCAGTGCTGGGTTAAGGCTTGGACTCAGTCTTGAGGTTCTTTTCCAACTTCAGTGACTCTATATGGTTCCTAATGGATTTTTTTTCTTTGTTTCAGCTGCTGTTCAAGCTGAGCTCTGTCTTTACCTACATTTGACCCCCTGTGAAGTTTTTAAAAAAGCATCATGCACCAAGATCCTGGCTGGCTGTAATTTGCTTTCCTTGGTGCTGGTAGGAGTGAGTGCAGTTCTGTGCTCAGCTGGCCATCTGTGTGCCTGGAGGAGAACTTTATTCTTTAGGTCAATTACATATTCCCAAGGCTTTCAGGGTGACAAGAAGCTAACACTGTAAGCCTTGCATGGTAGCTTTCCACAGGGAATGCTGACTCAATGAATATTTTATTTTGTATTTTCTCCACAGGGATTTTGTGCTGACAAAAAGCCCAACGTGATCCTTTGAGTAACCCAAGCTGTTTTCATCTGAGAGAGGAGAACTTGAGCCATTGTCTTATGCTGGTACTGCAATGCTGAGTTCTAGCTCGACTGCTGTGAAGAATCTCCCTCTGAAGAGGAGGCTCTGTTTTCTGCTGAAACTTGTGTGCTTTGTCAGCTCCGTGTTAATATTTTGTGAGTTTTTAATTTACTATGTGGTAATACTTCAATGCCGATGGCCAAACGTGAAAGGTGGAGCTCACATGACTGAAAAAGAGACTTCAGCTTCAGTCCTAAAGGCCATAATTTTAGCTGATACACACCTACTTGGTGAAATCAAAGGACATTGGCTGGATAAGCTAAGAAGGTAACTTTTAATTTTTTTGAATAATCTCTAGCCAGTTTTAGAGTTTTCAGTAGTAGCTAAAGGGACAATAATTCACTGTTCTATTAAGCAGCAATTCATTAGAACTGTAATGAAAAAATAAATAAGCTGGTGTTACTTCTGGCATGTCTTAGTCCTGGTTGTATCACAGTGGAATCACCCACCAGGTAAGATGAACCTACTGTCCTTACACCTGATTTCTAAGTATTTAATTTCAATTTCATAATATATTTTCATATTTCAGTGTGTAAAAGCCAGTTTCCCATTTTTATTGCCAAGCTGTGTCTCTGTATTCAGAGCTGAGCATCCAGAGGTAAGGCAGTGATAACTGGTTCTGTATTTACCTTTCAGGGAATGGCAAATGGAGAGATCTTTCCAAACTGCCTTATGGTTACTGCAGCCAGATATTGTTTTTATTCTGGGAGATGTTTTTGATGAAGGAAAATGGAGCTCACCTCAGGTAGGATATCATCAGCTGTCTTGTTTCAAGAAATGAGGATTTCTTGAAGGAAATGGAAGCAGATTAGGTATGCAAGGCTTTGTTTAATACTGCTACAGTTGGCCTGTTGGTAGAAGTTTCTAGCTTTTCAGATAGGAGTTGAAATGTTGTGATTCTCCTTCATTTTTGGAAGTACTTCGATAGTTTTGTGCCTCCTATAAAACTTAAAAAATGTAAACATCTGAGTTTGTGCTTCTGTGTTTGTGATGGGCTGACCCTGGCTGGATGCCTGGTGCCCAGCAAAGCTGCCCTATCACTGCCCTCCTCAGCTGGAGAGGGGAGAGAAAATACAAAGAGACCTGCCTCCTTTACTGACCTTGGTGTCTGCAGGGCTCTTCCTCTCACAGATTCTCACCCCTCTCTCTGACTGCAGTTGCAGAGTTTCCTTTTTTGCCACCTTCCTAATTCTGTTATCCCAGAGGCACTACCAGCCTTGGCCAGCGGCGGGTCCATCTTGGAGCTGACTGGCATCGGCTCTGTAGGACACAGGGGCGGCTCCCACAGAAGCCACCCCTGCAGTCCCTCCAGTACCAAAACCTTGCCTTGCAAACCCACTACAAAACCTTTGATGCTGTGGAACAGCACTAATTTCTTCTGTTTTTTTCCTGTAGGCCTGGGCAGATGATGTCAGGAGGTTCCGGAAAATGTTCAAGCATTCGGCTTTTACGGAGCTGGTGGTCATCGCTGGGAATCACGACATCGGATTTCATTACGAGTGAGTCTTGCCAGTGACAGGAGTACACAAATGCCAAGAATGAAGTGTCAGCATGCCCACAGTAACTGGTGCTGGGTCTGAGGGACCTGCTTTGTGGTTATATGAAAACTTTTGGATCATGATCAAATTAGAAAGGGTCATAATTTAGAGTAAGGCCTGTGCACAAAACAGATTTATGCTTCTCTGGCCATATGAGGATTGTTCAGAGCTGATCCTTCTGCACTGGCATGGAATCCTTGAAGCTGCTTTTCCTTGCATTGGGTCTCCTCCTTAGAAAGGCACCTGAGCATATTTCCACTCCTGTTAGCACAGGAGAGCGGAAGTGCCCTCACTCTGCTGGTGCTTGCCCTGATGGGAGGGGCTGGAGGACACAAGAGGTGTCAGACCATCCCTGTGAGTTGCCTGAATGATTGTGTGAGCTGGGTAATGGAGCAGTAAGCTGCATGAATGGTCAGCAAACTGTAAAGCAACTGTGTCAGCTGAGTTCCAATGGCAGTTTCTTACCTCAGCTGTACTTTTGCTCTGTGACACAGAATGACTACTTACAAAGTAAATCGATTTGAAAAGGTTTTCAACTTTACTTCAGGAAAGCTGATAACTCGGAAAGGAATAAAGTGAGTATATTTTTTTTCCTAATGAAATAGTATGGGAATGCTTCAATTAAGGCTTTTTTTTCCTAATCACCTACTTTATGATGTGTTAAACCCCAAAAACTTTGTACAAATCTGTAGTTTGATATAGATAGGAAGCTGTACTTAGAGCTATGTAAAGTGTAACAATTCCCTTTTAAATGGAAAAGTACTGTAGAGTCAGAATCCATTTCTTTGGTCTGCCTTTATACTTCCTTGCAGCTGGTAATGAGCCACGGCTGTAAACATAGCAGGATAAAGAAACATGAACCAACCCCTTCTGTGTTTATAAATTAGGAGTTTCATTAATTTTAGTAACTTCTTTAGTCTGCAGAACGTAACCCTTGCTTGAGGAATTCGGAAACGCAGCAGTTGTGTGTCTGCAGTTTTTCCACAAGGTGGGGTAATAATGCTCGAGCTGGTTTTGGCTTAGAGCAGACCTCGGTGCAGTTTGTTCTCACAGCTGTGTCCCCGTGGCTGCACATGGCTGCTGTGTGCTCTGTTACCTCCAGACACCGTGCAGGAACACGAAGAGGGGACGCAATACTAGGTTTGTGGAAAGGTGTTGAAGTCTCAGATTCAGGAAGGGAAAGCCCATTGCCACTCTGTGTTTGGCATGTGTGCCCTTGGGTTGTACTCAGTTGTGGAAATGTGAGATTCAAAACCTACAGGTTTACACGGGTTCCCTTAATTAAGTAAACATATAAATGTTTAATTAAAAATTCTGAACAGGTGTGGAAATGATTGTCTCTATTTTAGGAAGATCTCTGATGCTGGGCCCTCAAGATACGTATTTCAACTGTTTAAAAAGTATTTATTAAGGAACATCTCCATGTTTCCTTTGATAAAACAGCACATCAGAATTCTTGTATGCAGTTGCCGATTGCATGTGTGGTATCCACTAACTGCAATGAGCTGCACTATTAATACTCTTAAAAGAAATATTCCTAAATAAACTATTTTACAACAAATCTGATATAAAAGCAGCTTAATGCTAAAAGAGAATTAATTTTTGTTTTACTATTGACTAGTATCTCTTAAGCGAAGGCATTCAGCTCATTTTTGTCTTTTAAACAGACTGAATTAAACTGGGGATGTATCTCAAGCCTGACTGTGTGACTAAATGGGTATGAATCTTGTGGCAAAACTTAAGTTTATCTGAAATCTACAGGGAAACCTATTAAAAATAAAATCCTGTTTTGTGTGTCAGAGACTGCAAAGTACAAAACTAACCTTGTTCAGGGCAGTCACTCAAATGCAGTGCTGTTCTGATTTCCAGTTGTTCTGAAGAAATTCAATGTCTCAAATTCTGTCTCTGAGGTCTAAACTGTGTGGGGAGAGAAGCAAGTTTTCCTTTCTCTCAGAATTTAGTTTAGTGATGAACTTCTAACATTCCACTAGAATACAACTTAAGTATCTATTAAAATATAAAAAAATCTTTAGTGTAAGCATGAAGCATAAGGTACATTGTGCAACCTAATAACTGTATAAAGGAGCCAACCAGGCAGAGACATGGTTGTGGTACAGATACTCAGAGGAGGATTTGTAACACATGATTTCAGGAGCTGTTACATTCTGCTGCTTTGTTGAGCTGTGTCCAACTTAGGAACACTTGCATTTTATAAAATGAAGTTTATCCCACATGTGTGCATGAACAACAAATGCCTTCCTGTCCTCCCCACTTCTTTTTGCCCACCCCCTGGTATTTTCCAGCTTTGTCCTAGTGAACAGTGTAGCCATGGAGGGTGATGGCTGTGCTGTCTGCCGTACCTCAGAGGCAAAACTTGTGGCACTTTCTCACAAATTGAATTGCTCCCAGCAGGTAAGAGATTATTAAAGATCAGATTGCAGCCAGCGACTGCTCTGCACAATGGGAACGCTGATACTGTAGCATAGCCAGGATACAACCAGACTCTCCCGAAAAAAATCTGCTTCCAATTCACAGTGCAACTTGTTAGCAAGTCTTTCTCTCGCTCATATCCCTCTTAACCATGTTTACTTAACTATTAACAGTGTTGCTTAGCACTAATGGTGTCAGCTTCCTTGTCAGTGCTGCCAACAGAGTGTCATTTCCTCCGTTTGGAGCAATGGCAGAAGTTCTGTAACCCTCCCTTTGACTTCACATACATAATCCTGCATTTATATTTATGGATATTATTCTGTTTTATAGCCTTCAAGCATGTTCATTGAGTTTCCTGATTCTGCTGCAATCCTTTCCTCGTACCCTAGTAGTGTTTTAATTGTATTTTAAAATCATATCAAATTCCTTCTTGTATTTCCTTCCTCTTCCCTTTTTCATAGGCTGACTGGATGCACACTAGGCAGCATGACTGACTGGGCTGGCAGTCAATCAGGAAACCAGCTCCCAGTGGAAAAATTGCCAGACTCTATCTCCCTTGGGCTACCCTCAAACTCCTTTGTCTTGTTGGTGCAGAGATCCTGCTGCTGCTGCTTTCTGCAGTTGAAGAAGCTCAAAACTACACACTAAAGTGGCATAGAATCTGAAAAAAATAAAAGCTAAAACTTAAGACTTCACAGTCAGAAAGAGCACAGCTATATTTACAACATGTACAGAATGGGGAGTTTCACCAGTCCACAGTAAAACTCCTAGGAATTCATACAGTGGGTAGTATTACCTGAGCTAAACTGCTTAACAAAAAACCAAATCTAACAACAACCCCACCCTCCCTAACCCCTTAAAACCTAGCTTTTGCTTAATTACCTTCATCACTTCTATGGCTTGATTTTGTTCACAGAAACCAAATAATTCCAACAAAAGATGCAGTGATGTGGAAAAGCTTCCAGCTTCAGAACCCATCCTTTTACAGGTGTGTTAGAGGTGGGGTGAGGCAACATATTGACATGTTGCTTTTGTGGATTTATTACTGTTCCAGAAAGGCTGGATCATTAACAACTAATCCTTGCTTTTAATTACTCCCAGCATTACCCTCTCTATCGGAAAAGTGATGCTGAATGCACTGGAGAAGATTCTGCTCCTCCAGAGGAGAAAAACATCCCCTTTAAAGAAAAGTATGATGTACTGTCTCAAGAGGCATCACAAAAGGTTTGATTTATTGGGAACTTGAGTGGCACTGGGTGGGTGAGAGGGGGACATAACTGTAGATATAAATAGCTTAAAAAATTGTGGTAAGGCTGTTGGCTGAGACAACCAGAGCCCAGCTGCTCCTGTCTAATGAGGCCTGGGAGAGGCTGCTTGTTAGAGCTGCTCCCCTGAGGATCCTCACCATCATGAGCTTGGTCCTGCCAGGTTTCCCAGGTACATCTCCTAAGTCTTGGCACTCTTAAATCTGCTGTGCTGCCATTACCTTCACTTCAGCATTCTGTACTTTCTGTACTGTGTAAATTACTGACACACCTGGTATGAAGCCACAGTTTCCCAACACTTTGAAAGCATAATTTCTGCTGAATTAGTAACTACAAGAAAATTTAAAGTATTCCCTAAAAACTTAATGGTCATTGTTTCTTTCCTTCTGTATACACGTCTTCACTCAAAGATTGTCATTACAAAATTCTTCCTTAGACAAGAAAATAGCATTGCTTTACTAAACCCAAAGTTTTTATCTTCATGATATCCACAGCATGGTGTTGCCTTTGTTCTTCTGATCTGTTTGAAAAAAAAAAAAAAAAGCCCAGTACTTTGGATCAGGGCTAAATGGGTGTGACATTGCAATACCAACAGATTTCTTACTGGAAAACAGAAGTTTATAGAAAACACTTTGTAAGAATATGAGAATTGCCATAATGTTCGCAGGAAAAAAAGGGGGTTTTAAGTTCAATTTCTTTTTAGCTGTGACTTAATTTTTGTGCTTTACCATTTTGTGTTCTAGCTGCTATGGTGGTTTCAGCCCCGTTTGATTCTCAGTGGGCACACTCATAGTGCTTGTGAAGTGCTGCACGCAGGGAAAATTCCAGAAATCAGTGTCCCATCATTCAGTTGGAGGAATAGAAACAATCCTAGTTTCATCATGGTAAGTTTTAAATTTTTTTTTATTTTTGTCAGATAACTTTCATAGATAAATCAACATGGCAGTCAGCTATATTTTAAAACTGATTCTACCTGGAAAAACGAAAAATAATAAAAAAACTGCCTACCCACCCAACCCACTCAGTACACTGCATCCACTTTATAAAGTACATCTGTGGGAGCCACATGTTCTGTGTGGTACAAAGCAATGCTGCTAAAGACCTAATTAGTATTTGGGTACATTTTCTTAGAAAGAGGGTGCACTGTAAACTATTGACTTGTAAAAATAATCAGTATTGTGCACTGAACAGTAGAAAGACCAGTTTGGCTTGGCTGATTTACCAGCTATGAAAACAGGACTGTATCCACCCCAAACCCTTTTGCACGGTGATCATGGTTTTCAAATGAGTGCATTAATGCAGTGAAAGTGTTTGTGACGTGCCCACAGTCTGCCTCCTCATTGCCAGTTCACATTTTATACAGTGTGTTGGCTATGCTTGTGCAGGCAGTTCCAGTGCTCGGTATATCCTTAGAGGTAAATCAATTAATTCCCCAGTTCAAAAATAAAACAGAACTCTTAGAAACTTGGAGTAAGAAGGAAAACCTACAATCTGTTTACAGAGTAGTCTGTGACTTGGAGGGGGAAATCTTTTATGTATGCTTTACTGCTGTTGAGTTTAGGCTGCTTAATACAGAGATAACCCTGTATGTTTAAATTCATTTTATGCAACTGTTAATATTTGCTGTTGAAAGTAGTTCTGTTTATTTCATAGTCCTGAGAGTAGCTGCCTTCAAACTGCACACTCACTCTGCACACGCCAGACAGCGCATCTTCACTGCAAAACAAGAGGTTGGCTAATTAAAGTGGCATCCTCTTCACTACCATTTTAACTCCTCAGCCTTGATCTGCTGTAAACTTTAATTTAAACTGCAAAGTCAAGCCAAAACCCAACAAAGTTCTTTGTTGCTGAAGTTCCTATTCCTAATTTGGATTAGCCAACGTGTGTTTTTGCAGCATGTACTGGGTAAGGAGGAAGGCTTGGGGAAGGAAGGGGCACATTCACAAAACCTAACTTTAGCCTGGAAAGGCTCCTTCCATGTGGATTTGCAGCAGCTGAAGTTAGGCTTCTCTTGAAGGCAAATCAGATGAGGAGCCCAGCTCTTTGTTTATGCTAGATGGGAAGATTGGCCTCTGGGCTAATGTTGGCCTGGTGAATATTCCAGTTAGTGCCCAGCACCACAAGGTACGGACTCTTCAGCCCCCTGGAGAAGGCACTGGTAATAGGAAACTGGCCCCAACCCTTACCACCCAACATAGGGATTTAGAAATTGGAGGTTTGACAGCTGTGGTGTTCACTCCTGATTCAGAACCACTGTAACACAGCAAAGTGACAGTCTTCATGTCTTTTCCAGGGCAGCATAACACCAACTGACTTCTCCCTCCAAAAATGCTTCCTTCCGTTTGAGAGTAGAGTCTTCACTATCTACTGTGCAGCAGGTGCTCTGCTTGTGATCCTGGTACTAGCTCATGTTCAGCTTCTCACTCCACCGTTTTATTTTGCTCAGCGTTTAATCAGTAAGCATAAAGCAGTATGAAGAGCCAGACATCTGCATTCAGTCACTGAAATACCAAAGCTGAGAACAGTCAAACATCAGACTATATTCATGCCAGCAAATGACCTAATTTGATTGCTAGTCTGAAGGCAGGTTGCATTTACACATACCATAGAAGTCCTATACAGCTGATATGACTACTACAGGATAAATAATTAACTGAAATGAACGTTTCATGCTGTACAAAAATACTGTATTCGACAATCAAATGAGTCCTTTTCCTGCTATAATTTTTGTATCAAATATGTATATTAAAAGTGTAACTGTACATTATGTAAATCCTATAGCCTCATCACTTGTCTGCACTTGTGTCTTACCCTGGTGGAGGCTGAATCTTGCAAACTGGAAATGTTTCTCTGTTTTATTGCTGCATGGCCCTTCAAGTGTCATACTTGTGTTTGTTAGGGTCAGGCAGAATCTGGATGCATCAGCACTGAGAGATGCAGATTTCCATAACCTTTTTAGAGTGTTGTGTGTAAGGGATTGTGGTTTGGGACAAGAAATCTTCTGGTTCCTGACACAGTAAATTGTTAGCTGACTATAATTTGCAGTTATCCATCTACCAGACAACACGGGGAAGAAGCTCGAGGATCCAGTTTGCTGATACACACTTGAAAACTGCTTAAAAAAAAATTAGGGTGACACCTCAAGCTGCTGCTTTCAAAAAGATACGCTATGATGACCTTAAAAAAAGAGGGCCCTATTGCATCCCAGAGATGTGTGTGGTGAGGGGCCCTCCAGTTGCCAATCTCCTGCAAGAAGGAAGGTCAAATACAGCTGCAGTAACATTATCCTATGCCTCAGCCCTCAGTCTACAGCAAGGGATAGGAATGCACCTTATTTTGCATTCCAGAAGTTCTGCTGACTTTAGTGCAGTGTCACATTTTGAACTGCACTAGCTCCTCTTTGGAGAGGCCACCAGCTGTGCCACAAAGATAAAATCTGTGCTCAGCGTCTCCAGTGTGTGGGGGAAGGTGGGACAAACCTACTGCTGCTCCCCACCCACCCCAGAAAAAACAGAGGGACTAGGTCACACCAGGACCAGTTTTCCTGCTGATGTTGCTGCAGAGGCTAGGAGCTCAAATCTGAACTCCTGGCCTGGGGCTAGTTAAAAAAAAAAATTACTATCTTTTGTTATTCAATTACTTTCTTTGGCATGAGAAATAAAAGAATTCTGTTTACTGTTAGCTTATTCCACCCAGCCATATTCACTTTTTGGGAAATATGACTAAATTGAACTTAGAGATTTCTGGGAAGAGAAAATGGTCTATTTTAGTTTCTAAAATGGGATTGTTTTATATTCAACTGGAAACAAGTTCTCAACTGGACTGCAGTCTGATTTTAAAAAGATGACTGATTGGGGTTTATATCTAATAACAATACAATTAAAAGTTAATAAAACCTGCTGATTTATATGCCAGTGTGGGGACTGTGTTAGCTCTTCACCTCTCCCTAAATTTAAAATGAAGTGGGGGAATGCTCCGAAGTGTGGTAAAACATTCTATAAAGTAATGTAGTCTAACACTTCTCTAGGTTTCTGTTATTGCAACTGTAATTTTAGACATTTGTACAGGTTATCTTGGACACAGGAAAAGTATATAGTCACAGACATAAAACACCTATGTATAAAATATAAAGCAGTGTTATAGTTACTAAAAAGGACATGCCTTATTGCTACAGCAATTCTTGCTTTTTATATATTGTACTGTACCACAACTTGTTTTGAGAATGTCATTTGCATAAATTATTCAAGTTTGAGAAATATTCACACATTTTGATTCTACAATATTTAAAATAAAATAATTTTCTAATGTGTCTCTTTATTAAAAGAGAAATAAAAATGTCATCTTGTAATTCTCTTAGGCCAGACACAAGGGTTTATACACCTTTTTTTTTTCTTCTTTCTTGCTATTTACTTGCACAATGAAAGCCGCTGTTGGTACAAAGATTGAAGAGCTCTATATAATGGTGCTTTACACATTCACAATCGGTCTGTGCAATTGTGAAGTTCTATGAATGACCAAAGAATTACCAAACATATTTTCTAAATATAAAGGACAAAAAAAAAAAAAGGAAAAAAAATAAAAATCCTTGTTTCCCATTAAAACAACACCAGGTTGCAATTTGGACACTTGAATGAATTCCGATGTTTTAAAGCTGAGACTTCAAAAGAGAAAGGCATGTTTGCTGCAACATCCGGTGACTGTAATACCTTACTTGGAAAGGTAAGTGGTTAATTTGCATAATTTATAATTTTTATACTAAAGAGCATTTTTATATAAACCAGAAAAAAACCCCTAAACTCTACAGATAAAGTTCTTACCTCCAGTCACTGCTGCAGGTAAGGTTGACATCAAGCTGTACAGCGCAATCAAAAACATACTTACATCTTAGCTCATTTTACAGGTACAGCCATAATCAAGGCACAAAGATCTTCTACAAGTATTTTTCTTCAATAAAGTTGTACAAAATAATATTACATTTTACAGTCTGTACAATATAATAAACCAGCAGTAAAACAAAAAAAATATATATAGGGAGAGGACTATTGTCCAAGAATGATCGGAACTAAAAGGATCATTTGTGGACAGCACAAATAACATAAGTGAGGGTGGTAGATTTTCTGCCTAGATGCAACAGGCTGAAAAGTAGCTGTAATTCAAATGCCTGAGGTGTGCAGAGACACTTAGCTCCAAAACCCCAGAAAAATTGCTTTGTCTTCACTGTTCCTCTCATTATCTACTCTACTTCCTGTGCCAGTATCGGCTTAAAAGAGGAGGTCACTTTATCAGTTGACCTGCAACTCAGAAATGCTAAAAACTGTGACAGAGTAATAAATATTGTGGTGCTGCTACATTGTGTGTCTACTTCCTCAACAGTATTTAATAACCTGATACAAAGTGCATTAATCTTTTTTTCACCCATCAAGTACTCTTCAATGTCATGTTAAAAAGGAAACCCACACAGAGGGATAGGTATGACTTCAGTGTCATCCAGATGACATACCGGTCTGAACTGAGGTTAACCCACTGGAAAAAAGTTAGCAGGTCACGTTCAGTTTAAAAAAAAACCAAAAACCTAAGGGAACAGAGGTAGCCAAAGGGCTTAGTGGAATGACGAAGAAGTGGCATGTCAAAATAAAGCACAAAAATAGTCCCAAAAAGCATGAAGGGAAAATAACCCAAACTTGCTTCAATCAGCTTTAAGGTTAAACAATTAAAAGTAAACAAAGTGAAGAGACTGACATTTCTATAGTATATTCTTCCACCCTGTGTGGGGTAGTATCAAGAGAAAGAGTAAGGAGCAAAGAATTTAAAACCACAGGTTCCACGGTGATCCCCCTCACAAGAGTTCGTACTGGCGGAGGTGCATCCTCTGAATGATGTCTCGACAGTCGTTGAACACTCTGCGGATGTTTTCTGTGTCCACTGCACATGTGAAATGTGGGTAGCAGTAATGCCGGCCGTCTCCACTTGCTGTACTTATCCTCTGTGGAAACAGGGAGGCAAAACCAAAAAGGATCAGGTGCCATGCAGTGAGAAGTTTCATATCTCAGCAGTCTACAGACTTGCAGGCAACCAAGAACCCTGGGAAATCTGTATATAGATCACTAAAAAAAGTAAACAAAAAGAAGGGAGGGCTGTGGTCTGGTCAGTCTGAATGACAAATTTGAAATGAAGATTACAGAACATTATGGATACTGGGGTCAGGACAGGAGTCCTTTGTGGGAGCCATGGATGCCATCCTTATCTGCACAGGCTGTTGCAATTTGTGCATCACTATGCAGCCAAATCTGTACTGCTGACAGCTGTGCAGCCTACTATGCAGCTGCCCCAGGAATTGTTTTCTCTTCTTTTTTTGGTGCCATCACGTGGCAAATTCTTAAACACAGGATTTATTTTACATGTAGGTTTGACCTTTTAAATACCTGAAGCTACAAATGTGCAAAACTACAGGCATTTAGAACCCATAATTTACATAATTAGATCAACAAGAAATTGCAGATTTTTTTCCCAAGTAATTTAGGTAATATTACATATTCAACACTGATTACACATGGGTGTTCATACACAGTCTAAAAATTATTTTCTTACCATGCTACTTTCAATACCTAGTTCGAGGCTTACCCTCATGAAAAATACTAAGAACTGTCTGCTTGTGTTTATCATGCACTGATTTCACCCACGTCTATGGCAATAAGCTGCCCACAGTGTCCTGGTTACATACACACCATGCCAAAGGATGTACTTTCAAAATATTAGGGGGCTGTCTGTTTTTGTCACCTGACAGTTCTTGTAATCCTCTCATTTAAAGATAAATGCAGAACTGTCACCTTTACTTGACACTCACTTTGAATAGTAGCATCTAACTCAGCACCAGTTCACAGGGGAAAAAATATCCCCTGGGACACTGATGAAAGAACATTTGCTTTCCAGGCAGGAATATTAAATACTGGCATCCCTACACTGTAGGGGTCAGGATGACATGCAAATTCAAGGAATCCTGGTCTGTGTGTTTGAACAGCAGCTCCTTCACCTTCCAGATTCAGGTTTTTTAAAGAACCAGGACAGGAACCAGAGGGGCCATGCCACTGTCCTAACAGGGGTGTATTCACATTGGGGATGTATTCAAACAAAACATCAGCACCTGGAGAGCCCTGTGTGCAGAACAGCAAAACAGGGCTGGGGAGCAGCCTCACCCAGGAGCACACACACTGTTCCTGGAGAGTCTGGGAGAAGAAAGGATGTGCCTGAGCTGAAGGATAGAGGATTTCCCACAAGATACATTTCCAGGATCAGGAGATGCCCTTGCCAGCCTAGCCTTGAGGTGCAGGCACTGGCTGGGCTTGGGTCCAGCCATCCCTCCCACGCTTCTCCCTGACTGAAATCAGAGGGATCCCAGCCCTGCTGCCCAACCCTGAGGGGCCACAGTCCCCACACCAACCCTGAAACCATGAGCTGACATATTTTGCCTTTCTAATCCTCATATACTACTGTGTAGCAATAGTTACTGGAAACATGGTCCATTTTAACCTCCCACTAAAATTTCTCAAATTACAGGCTTTAAATTTGCCACTACCTTTCCTACAGCCAGGCAATTTTAAGGGGTGCAGCACCATGGTGATGATTGTCATGCATATCTATGGATTATGCAGACCTACTACCATGATAAAAATCACAATAAAGCATAATAAACACAGGCTTCTCTGAATCATGCCTGAAAATTTAACTAAGTGGGGCAAGGAAAAGGTCATAAATCAAGAAACTTGGGAAAGAAAGTATAAAGCAAAGCCAAGGCAGACACAGGTAGAAAATACAGGCCTTTTCTTCCTGGCACCTGGCTAAGGCCATCAGATCCTTGCCAGTCTGTACTTCTCCTGTGCCTCTTATCACTCCCTTTCTAAAACCTCAGCCTTTTGTGCCTGACCCCATGGAACTGAAAGTGACCATTCCTACCTGGCCTTCTCCCACCTTGCCCTTTCCAGGCATGACCACGTTACTCAGAGCCAGGAGACAGACATGTTACAGAGGAGATGTTCTCTGCCAAACCTGCAGCAGTTGCAGGGAAATGAGGGAGAAGCTGTTCTGGCCCCATGCCTGGCAAGCCCCAAGGAGTGCCTAGCAGCTGGCAGGTGCTGGCCCCAGCACCCACAGGGGTTTCCTGTGTGGCTGCAGTGCCTATGCCCCCTCCCCTCCCTGCTTCATAGGTGGCCTCCTTCTGTAATGCCAGTGAGTCATGGCAGGTAAGGACCTCGCCCTCAATGTGTCTTCTTAAATCAACAAAGTAGATAAAGGTGGGGAGTTTCACCCTAATTTCCCTGTATCTCATCTCTCAGAGCCACTCTCCTTCCAGACTGGATATCATCACCTGCTTCACAGGATTCCAGGATTATCACAGGAGAGATTTGACTTGAAGTGAGTTCTTTTGGTAACTCTTTACATTAACACAGCAGAATCTGATATTTTTCCTCAGGATCCGGAAGGGGAAGGTGGCAATTGGAAATCCCTAAAGTGTGAATACAGTAAATTGCTTCTTTCTTGGTGCGTCAGCAGCTGTAAATCCTAACAATACTCATAAATACATAATTACTTTAAAATTCTTGATTCTAACGGCTCAATTTGTTATCTCAAACATACACATATAGTGGGCATGATGGATGAGCTTTGGTTCTGCTCTCTGGTACTGCTCTGCACTGTGGGAACAACTCAGAATGAGTGAAGCCACAAGTGATACTGGATTACACTCTCTGACAGGAGAGCTGGGCTGTGACTGTGTGCCTGACAACTACTTTCACCTTCAAAATGTAAACACCACCTCTTCACTCCAGCTATAGAGAAAGCCTTAATTACAAGAAAAATGTGACTAGACAAGGAAACTTTCTTATGATGCTTCAGTAGGGCCATGATACCAGTCCAAAGGTGAGGTAAACCTCCTAACTGGCATACCAGAAAACTTATTTAAGCATAAAATCATAAAATCTGCCTTTAAAAAAAAATAAAATTCCTGCTGTCAGTTGATCACTGCCAAACTCCTTGAAGGAATGCAGGATAGAAGTAAGAAAGCCTATTTGTTTATGCATGGACTGTACATGACCATTCTAAGCACTAGCACCTACTGTGTGACTATTTGCATGGCAGGTGACTTTATACAAAATGGGCATAAAAATGTGCAGCACTGAGGAAGGTTCTGCAAGATGGGCAGCTAAAAAGAACTAGGGAATTGTCAGACGTTGTCCTCTCCTTCTAGCTTTCTGCAAAACCCCATCAGTTTTCCCTAAATAAACTATGCCATCTGTCAGTATTTCCTATGATAGAATCACACATAAGATGAAAATTACTCACTAAAAACTCATCCCGGATGAAGAACTTGGCTCTTGTGACTTTGGGGTCTTCTCCTGCATCTGGTGTTGCTGTTCAATTAAAAACAAATGACATCAGAAACACAAAATCAAACAATCATCTATTTGTAACAAAAGATTTAATAAGAAGGAAGTAGCCCTTCAGTACAAAAATGGAAATGTTAAATACTAGAGGAGATTCCCAGTAGGTAATTCTAAAATGAAGAGTACAGTAAAATCTGACTACGCGTACAACTTATTTTAGGAACTTGAAAATTGCTGAAATCATTGCAACAATGTCATTGGTCATATCACAAAAAGGCTTACTCACATCCACAAGTTTGTTCATATAGATGCGAAACAAGTGGGAGTTAGGGTTTAGCTTTTATCAGAAAATATGACTAGAAAAAGCAGCTGAGCTGTTCAGTTTCTGCAGCAGAAAAATGTCTCCTGAAAAAAGCTTCTGCAGGCAGGAATGTGAGTTTAAAAATGTTTAGTCCAAGATTACACTTGGAAAAAATGATAGCATTGAAAGACTTTTTGATATATATATAAATGTATTTTAATTCCAGGCCCCAATTCAGCAGAATACTTCAGATATATTGCCCATCAAGGGGTCTTGGATTAAATTCTTGTTGAGCAGGAGACTTGTTGCTCAATATTAACTGTTTGTCAGCAGATGAAGTTGTCACTATCTAGGCCATGCAATGACTGTATTTACTCTCAGTGTAAAAAACAATGCAGTGAAGAGATAACCTATTTATTTCCTTTCAGTATTATCTCTCATCTAGGATTCCAAAATCAGATGCTTATAACATAACATTGTAAAGGCCAGAATTTATCAGAATATGGAAATGTATTTTTCATCCATAATGCTGGGGGTAAAAATAGAGCAGCAGCACAATCAACAGCATATTGGAATTCAATGCTGCTGCTCTTAAATAATGTGAGCTGAAACTGAAGAATAAGTGAACAACTACAGGTTAAAAATAGAGAGCTGTTTCATGTGTGAATATTCTGGATCACTCTAGATACCCACTGTGAAATCCCTTTGAGAAATACCAAAAGCTACTTTTTTTCTGACAATTGGCTTATTATAAAAAAATACTGAAAATGCTCTCAAGCTCTGTCTATGTGGTGCATGTTTGAGAAGGGGAAATTTGGGTGATGGAGATAAGATTTCTTCTGACAGCCCTTAGCATTACAAAACAGATGCCAGATCAACTCAGATTTTATGATAGTTCATTAATCCTCTGTACCTGAAAGTCAGAATCACACTCGTGAAGTTCCAGAAGGTTTCATGAAGGTTGAAAATAGATAATCACCACCTTCACCTCTGTAAACAAAGCTGTTGGTGGTGGTTGGTGGAGAATGAAAGCCTTTTCCAACAGGTGGCTGCAAGCACCATGCCAGGGCCATCACTCAGGTAAGGCAGAGGCGAGTGGTCAGAAAATAAAGGTTTTACCATTTTAGCTAGACAGACCTGAGACCTTTGGGGAGCCCTCTGCCTGGTATATACTTGGCATAATACCAGAGTTCACCTCTGCAGTCAGTATGTTACTGTGGTGCAGGAACCATTACACTTCTTGAAGATAAGAAAATGACTGCTTCATCACCACAGCTCTCTTCCTATCTACTGATGTGGTTTTCCTCCATTAAAGTTCACTTACTGGTCTGCTGGGTTTCCCATCAGTATTTCAAAAACTGAAATTTACAGTATTGGAGGACACAACAATGGCTGCAAAATAAGTCTCATGAATCCCCAACAAAGCTCAGCACAGTGGGAGGCCCAGGCAGAAGCATCTGGGAAGGGGGGAGATGCGAGGCTGCTTTGCTGTCCTGGGACTGGTGGTTCCTCCCCTCAAAAGGGGAGGGCAGGTGCTGTGGAGCCAGAACCCTTACAGACCCTACCCACAGTGGGGTGCCTGTGAGCTACGTGCTGCTGGCATGCTCCTTACATGACCAGGAGCTCATGTCAAGGAACTGTGTGTGCTTGTGAATGTGTGTGTGAGACAGACAGAGAGACAGGCAGGGGAGCTATGGGCTGGGCCATGCCAGCAGGTCCAATCCCCGCACGGGGAAAAACCTTACCATCCTCAGGTACAGTATAATGCGCGTATTCAGGAAAGTAATCTTCAATTTTTGATTTCCCTGCCAAGACTTTTTCAGCCAGCATGTCCTGTTTATTCAAGAATAAAATGATAGAAATGGTCCGTAACCACCTGTCAAAAACAAACCAAATGTTTGTGTTATCTCTGACATGTTAATCAACAAAAACTTATCACATTGATAGGAAATTTAATGGCTCTCCCTGTGTGGACAGAGTGTGCAATAGTGTAGAACATGCTTCAACAGAAAAAAAAAAAGATGACCTAAATGATTGTTTTGATTGCACCTGTGCAGACCAATGGGTATATTTCTAAGGTCAGTAAATACATTTATAAAAACTGCAGTGGACATTGCTGAAGGGGGCAGTTTTCTAAATTTTTTTCTAAATTCTCTTTTAGATATCAAATTGGGAAACTCATGACATTTTCTAGAAGCACCTCAGCTCACAATCAGACATTACTGTCAGCTTTATTTGGTTGTGATAAAGATAAAACAAAAAGCTAGAAAGCTCCCTTCCCTCAGACTGCTCTAAGCAACTGCTCATCCACACAGATATCCCATCTTTTAGGGTGGCCTGTATGACACCTGATGAATGGAAAGAAAATAATTTCTCTTTTCTACCTCAATTAATCCATCACTGTGACAATGTGCCTTGGGATGTGCAGTTAACATTCCTCCTTCACTCTACCTTCAATCACTTCTCAGTACAGAGCATCCTCACAGGTATATGCTGAAAACTTCATCACCTTATTTTGAAGATTGTTTTACTTGCTCTCTACCAGGAGCCCATTTGGGCTGCTATTTGGTTATGCACCTACGATTTACAGGCACTGTGGCAGCATGGCAATTTAATGGTAGTTCCAGTTAGGTTAGGTCTGAAGCATCATCCCCTAAGGCAGAGGTACCCTGTGCTCTCAGAGATGACCCTTACGAGAGCAGCTGCCCGCATAAGGAACAAGCACAGTGAACTGCTCCTGCTGCTGCTTCTGAGGAGGAGATCAAATGTTCCTCAGAGGATCTTGGTCTCAGCCAAGCAGCAGAGTAATGCCAGGAGAGGGTTTCTCCTGCCTCCCTTGCAGCAGCCAGCCTGGGGGTGCTTGCCCTTCCCAAGCTGTCCCCATGCCCTGCATCATTTTGGCAGGAGTGGTGAAATACCATGTGCACTGTCCCTGTGCCACGGCCCTTGCCAGGGAGGGGTGTCATCATGGAGACACTCTGAGACCAGGCCCAACCTGGGTATTTTCTGAATAAACAATCTGAGCCTACAGCAAGGGAAGTCCTATTTTCAAAGGAGTTGAACTGTAATTAAACTGGGGAGGATGGGAGGGAAATGAGCTTTGTTTTACCTATTATTCCAGATACTTTTGAAAAGGTCCAGGGATTCCCGTAGTCTGTTTGTGTTATTGTCTTCCCTTATTACCATGTTGTAGCTACTGCAAGCCACAACGAAGATGATAGCTGTGACATCTGGGCAGAACAAACAGAAGAAAGAAGGAAAGAAAGGAGAGAGAATAGAACATCTCCGTTATCCCAGCACGTACTCCTCAGGGTAACACCACCATTACTCATCAATCAGCCAAAAATACCGGAAAAAAGTTATCTGTAACACTGGACTTCTGTGCTAGTGAGGTACTGTGTGTGGATATGAACACTAAGCTGCTCACACCTCAGGGAACAAGTGCAAAATAAAACACGGAATGTTTTTACTTACCATTAAAGCACTGGATCCATTTTCTTCTCTCATCTCTCTGGCCACCTACATCAAACATGCTGTTAAAAAGCCATAGGATGTTATATCACTTATGTGCACTAGGAAAAATCACACGAAGCATGCACAGCACGAGGGTTCAGTTTAAAAATATGACAGCCCCAAGGACAGGGGCAGTAAAATATTGCCTGAAGAGGAGAGAGATCTGCTGATGCTGCGCTGCATGTCAGAGACATCTGCAATGCTCCACCTGCCCTGCTCTGCCAGGAGAAAGCTACTGAACCCATAAAATGAGAAATACACTCTTCAAGGACAAGTGCTGGCCTTTCCAGTCCCCAGCAGTGAATATGGCATGCAATACTGCACTATAAACAAGTACAGGTTTCAGGATATTTCGAAGGGTGGTGGGGAAAGGGCGTCTCTGTATGGAGGAGGACATGAGGCAGCTCAGCCCTGCCAGCACTGGCACCTTTCTGGGCAAGAACTGGCGAGAGAAGCCAGTCTGCCTGTGGGTGTTTTAGAGACATAGCAAAAACCTTGAACAAACACAGAGCTTTCTGCCCTCTGGAAGAAGGGAGGATTCCCATTGACTTCTGTGAGCTCTCATCCCCCCAAGGGTATTCTATGGTTTTACAGTGCTTTACCAATGCACCAGTTTTTACAAGAAGCCACACACAACCCTACTACAGAATGTTGCGAATATACATAACTAATTAAAGCTATTTTTGCAAAGTATGAGGTAATTTTACTACGGCCTCTGGAAAGAGAGCTAAAAAGCCAAACCAAACAACAAAAATCCAGCCACTCCCATCCTAAGCCTGCTATACCATGCATACATGAACAGAGACATCTAAATGAAGCTGTTAAAAATGAGTATGATATTCATAAATCATTACTAACAGACTTACTGGAAATTTACTTTATCTACTTGAAATCTTGTTTCAAAAATCCCTGATGTCAACACTCTGCATCTTAATAGGTCCTGGAAATGAGAACATAGAAGTTGATTAGCAAGGCTTTTTTCCTAACCTAATTCTGCTCTTAAAAGCGTGGAATATTATTTTCCATGAAAAGTCTTAAATGTTTCCTTTAATGAAAGTTCAATCAGACCTGTTGGTAAATCGTCATTTGCTGTACTGACATGGTAAATAAACTTAATAATGATCACTGCATTTGGTTTGTGCACTCAGAAAGCAGGAGACCTCATCTAGGTTCTCCTTACTGCCCCACTGAAACCTGTTCTTGATGGTTATACACCTTGGTATGTGATGAGGATAATGAATTCTGAAGTTACATAAAACTAAGAAAAATGTTATTCATGTTGTAAAGATAAGTATTCAAATGTTAGAAAACTCCAGATTTACAGTTGCCCAGGCAACCTTAACTCTGCCCTTTTTTGTACTGAATGAGACAGGAATCCTATCGAAATAATAGCTTGTGACTGAGTAATTAAAGCTCTGTTACAGAGCACAAGGGAACAGAATTTAGGTCGTGCAGAAATATGGCATTTCTTTCCTATTTTTTAAACTAGCAATACTTTACAACTTAGCCAACTCTCCTTTAATTAATTATTAATTAAAAATTAATAATTTCCTCAATTCTCAAGGGGAGTAGGCAAAAGCAATTTATGATGCCTCCCTCCTGCATGGAAGGAGGCAGCCAGTGGTGCAGAGTGCAAGCACAGCTCGCCTTTTTTCCCTACCCTACTGTCTACTGCTTCTGGTAGCCAAGGCAAATCATGACTGCTTTGACAGCTGCATGCACTCAGCTGAAGGCCACTTATTTAATACTTTTAGTTATTTTATAATTTTCTGTCACTTGCTGACTTTGTTATGGTGCAAAAAAAAAATACTCCAAAAACCAGAAAGCAAGGGAAGAGAAGAAATAATTTAATTTTACCAGTTAATTCAGCAAGGCAACTGATACAGCACAACAGGACAAAAGCAAAAGCAAAAGAGAATCCCCCCCTCAGAGCAAGTTTTCCACCTGCCAAATACCAAGGGACTTTTCTGATCTTTCAAGACATTTCTCCCCAAAGGAAATATCAGGAAAAATTTCTAGGTGATGAAAGACTACTTCAGGTAGAGAAGGACCTCCCAGGAACAAACAGGCCAACTCTAATGTAAATAATGAAAGCAAAAATGAGGCTTTTCTTCACTGACTTCTCTCTCCAGGTGAGTGATCCTGATGCTAAAACTATGAGGTCTAGATGGAGCAAACCCCAGTACTAATTCCTTTGGTCTGAAAATGTCTTGAGTGCTTGAATAATTGATCCTATATTGGGTTGACTATAGGACATGCTTGTGATTATGGACCTAAACTAGGTCTGAAGGAACAGGCTCTTCTCTGCATGCTTCCTTAGGTGATCTCTGGTAAGTCACCTGATTTCTCTGAATTTCACTCCCTAACTGCACAGTGAGATTTGACAATTCTGTTTATTTTTTAAGGGCATCCACCTGTTATATGCCTTGCATTGCTAGACTGAATTATACAGTGCAGGGATTCTCTTCTGCCACCTGTATTTGGAGTTTATGATGTGGCCGACAATTTTGGCTGAGACTGCTAAATGACAGTGGGATAGCAGCACTGAAAAATAACAACTTCAGAATGTTTGCTGAAGAGACAGCAAAGGAAAGCACACAGCCTGAGCTCAGGGAAGGCAGCTGAAGCCAGGCAACATGGTGAAGCCGCTCCTTCAAGACCACACCAGTTCAGCCTTAACCATGAATGTGTTTGCCATTAGAGCACTCCATCAAGATGTATCACAGCATCTGAGAAAAAAAAAAAGTACTGTCTTGCAAATAAGGCTTGAATAGAAACTCTGCTACCAGCAGGAGATGGGCACAGCCTGCAAAGAAGGAATCTGCAGGCCTGCAGAGAAGTTTGCAAGCTCTGCTGCTGCCACTGGTGCTCTCCCCTGAACCTGGACACCTCATTCACTGCAAGCTTTTGCCTCTGAAGGACCCTTCTGATAGAATTAGGGAAGTCTCCCTCTGAGATCACCTCCACCACTGAAATAAAGCATTGCTTCTCTGTAGCAAAGGCTGGTGAGGGAAATCATAACTTTTTACATTTATGCTTTCTGTTGTTTTTTCCATTCACCTTTTTTTTTTTTTTGTGGGACACAGAATGGGAAGCATGAAGACAAAATGGACGTATTACAAGAATCACCAGCGGAGATGTTACAACAGTAAAAGACAAGTCTGCACCACCAAAATGCCTCTTCTTCTTTAATATCCATTACTTAAACTGCTAGACCGTATTTTGCTATACTGCCATATGCCTTATTTCAGCTGCAGTAGGGATTAAAAGAAATTACACAGAAAATCCAGATGAATGTCAGTTTTGGTTCAGACCCTACCCCATTATTTTTACTAACCTGATCTGTGGGTGTGTAGTCATCCATGCTGACGCTGTCAATTCTTTCTAAAAAGCTAGAAGAAAAATAAACATGCACTTAGATATGTACAATACCGTCTAGTAGAAGACATTTTACTACCTTTTCTAGTTTACAGTCCTGCTGAGAAGTAAAACACAACTTGAATGGTAAAGTTAGGAGCCTGATTATTTCCATATGTTGCTCAAGGTTACATTTTATAAGCCAAACAAACACTTTACCCAGACATTTCAATACAGCGCTTTTAAAGTTACCATTATGCAGTACTCACAAGTGGTTCAAAATACAGTTAAAATGTTACAATTTTGTGAGGTCCACTAAAAAATACTATGACTAATCACAGATCATAGCATCATGTGGTTGTTAAGACTTAAAAAAGATTTTGGGATTTAATATAGAAAATGTGGCGAAGGGGTGCCTTTATTTAGTATAATGCTGATCAAGTATAATGTTATGTTAATTATGATCTCAGTAATGCTAGCAGAAATGCTTGTTGGTATATACAAAAAGCTTTGGACTGACTTGCTGCCCTCCAACACTGCAACTAAAGCACAGAAAGTGGAGGTTAATGAATCTGATTCTTTGTGTCACCAAAACTCAGTGACACACATGGAGTGAAAGAGAGACTTACAGCTGCAGGGAAGAGCAAGAGAAAAGAGAACCAGAAAATCAGTGGGGAACTACATTTTATGATTATTTAAAAGATTCTTCAAGTTTTAATTCTTTCCTAATACGTGTTAGAATGGCAGTACTTACAGACATAAAAATGTGATTTTATATTTATTGCTAAAGAGGCAGGTTCTCCTCTCTCACTTCCACCCATTTCTTAGATCTCCTGTGAGCCCAGCTGGCTCATTTTCCCCAGACTGCCTGTATAATTTAGAAGCTTTCTTGAATTTCTACATTGTTATTTGGTATTTGGCAGTGAATATCCCATTGGCTGACATATCCCACTACAGTATTATCAAGACTTCTTTATCAAAAGGCAAGTTTTCCCCAGTTTTACTTGAGTGTGCACATGGAATACGCGTCCCACTTAATTGCAGTGGGAAGGAAAGAAAAAACCAGTGAACTCTTGACTTAAAATGTAACTCACTGTTAACACAGGGGTCACACACACTGGCCAATTGAAAAAATAGCCCCCTAAAAGCTGTTTGTAATTCTCATAGCAGTTTCCCACGGATATGAACTGAAAAGAAAAAAGAAATACACTGCATATATATTTACTTAACATATTTTTCCTTTTCAAACCTCCACTGTTATAGCAGGGGAACAAAATGCAGTATCTACAGTTAGAATATCCAGCTTTTCTTTCTGGATGATCAAGATGTGATAGATAAGCACAGGGTTTAAAAAAAAAAAAAAAAAATCACTGTTTAGTACAATCCAACGGGTGCCTGTTAGCAAAACTATATGGAAGAAACTCTGAAAAAAAGCATATTTTCACAAATACTCCTTCCTTGCCAAAAGCCCTATAAATTTACGTAAGGATATAAAAGTACATTTTTATAGTCAGCTACTGTCACCATGGGAAAGCAGTTTGATTCAGGCTGAACCTTTTGGTCAGATAATTGTCATCACCCTGACTGAGCAAAATTTAACTTCAGTTATCCCACAGTTCATGCAGACATCGGAGCAGAGCGATGCATTTTAAAGTGACACACCTCTTTATCGAGAGAACTCTTGCCTCACACTGGCAGCACAGAACATGAAAAAAAGAAGGCAAATAAGCCCAAAGCAAAAATGCCTCCAGGCTGAAACTTCCTGATTAGAATAATTTTCTGCAACATGGTTGTTCTTTGTTCCAAAGTACAGACTATGTCTGACACAGAAAGGGATCGACTTAAAAGTGTGGACTGAAGTCAGTGTTTGTGCACAAATATAACCCTATCACAAACCCTGCAAAACAGTGTGAATTGGCTTTTTTGCAGAAACATGTCTTGTGAAGTACCAGAGACAATACATCTTGTCTCCACAGTACCAGGACCATTTTGGCAGAACTTATCCAAAATGGTTCAACACAGTATTAAGTGCTAACTCACAACTTTGTCACCTATACAACAAGTACTTAAGGGACATTTTTGGTTGTTAGCATTTGCATGTTTCAAACAGGCAAATCATGGTAAGGAACAGAGGAGCGAGGAGTAATGCAGTTACACTACACACAATCCATGGCAGGTTGGGAAAGAGGCAAGTCTCCTAGTTAGATATCCTACTTATGAGCTGAAGTCATCTTCCACTTCTTCTCAGTAGAAAGACCAGTTTTGAATACCCTAAACTGCAAGACCACAGCTAAGAGAGAGCCAGCTCTGACAAATATAATGTGTTTAAAAAATATCATTTGACACAGCAGCTGTACCATTTTATGCTTGTAAGGTTGCTGTCTGCATGTGAGCTGTATTAAAAGAAATGCAATGATTTACAAGGTTTTACCTGCCACCTTGCTGTAACAAGCTGGAACGGTATCATTAGCATCCAATAAATCCACATGCAGCTACTATTAGGATTGGGATAAATTTTGTAGCTTTATAGGAAATTAACCTTTTCAGTGTGTGATGGACAGGCTTCCTAAGATTTCTTCTGCAACGACATCATTAAGGGTGCAATGAGATTTCTTACACAGAGAAACACAGACAGCTACACTCTTACCTTTTCAAAAGAAAAATCAGTTCTTAAATATCCTTTATATGAACTGCTTACTTGGCTAATTAGAACAGCATCAAAAAATAGTCCTGACAGGCAAATGTACATACTGGGTACAAGAAATGGATTCCAGATGAGATAAGGAGTCAGTACTGCCTCCTTTCCACACACACTAACTTCATTCTCATTACTGTATTAAAAATGGAAAACTGAAATTACTTTTCTAAACTGCTTTCTAGAGAACGTTAACTTCATCTAATCCTAATTGTCTTGAATAATTATGTTTTAACAAAATATAGATAATTTTATATATATATATATATATATATATATATATACAGATCAGCAAATTTTGAATTTACATGACTGAAATTTCCATTTAAAGAGCTTAAAGTACAAAAAGGTCAACTGTGGCAATGCTGATGTCTCAACTCAAAGAATCAGTACGAGGAAAACATAATAACAGAAGAATGAATAAAAATGGACACCAAATATCACTTACTCTCTTTTTAGATTTTTTTTTTTCAGCTCAGGGATGTAATTATTTTCACAGAATCATGCCTTTTTACAATACTAACAGGTCTTCTATTTATCTAGCTTCTATAGAAACCCATACTCAGGATATATGTTAATTCTGCAGTGACTGTTTTGCATGCATGTGCAATGAACTTCAAATTCATACATTAAATTCAACAGTGAATAAAACAATAACATGATACAATATTTACATTTCTATTTCACAGTTGTGGTTTTACTTACAAAGGATTCAGTCAGATAACTAGTATGACATTTATGTTCTTTTTAATTTTACATAGGGTGCTTTACATTTCCTTTTTCCTTACATGGAATAGCAGAAACTAGCCTTTTCTTAAGAAATTAATTAGGCAAGGTATTGGAAGGAAGGTCTCCTCTGCTCTGTTTGGAAATGCAGCGGTTTGGTTTAGCAACAAATTAAAGCAAACTAAAATGGACCAGTAAAATTAAAAAAAAAAAATAATAAGCTACTGACATTATTATATCTATTATTAAGCTGATCTGTAGTTTTATAAATATCTTCAGTGAGTTTCCTAGGAAACTCAGCTGACACTTAGTTTGACAAGCAATCTCTAAATTTTATATTATGCAAGCTGTGAACACAAAAGTACAGGTTTTAGATGTGCCTGCCAGTGCATGTGGGAACTATCAATAAGCATTATTCTCTTTAAAAACCATGGCAATTTGAGCAGCAGTAGCAGCTATATAAGAATTTCTGAAAAAAGGATTCATAAATGCACAAATAAAGAGAAGGTAATCGTACATGAACATTCTTTTCTCACTGAATAAATCACTACATGGCTCTGTGTAGGTATTCTGACTCCACAAACAAAATGACAATTAAAAGAAAAATCGTGTCTTGAGAATAATATGATCGACAGAAAACCCATGCTATATTTGTGAGAGCGTACTTCGACATCCAAAGAATTGGAAAGATGAGGTACTAAATCACAAATCAATATAACAAACTAGGTATTTTAATAACTCTTGATCTTCAACAATTTTTATACTCTCACTCAAACATTTCAATGGCCTTACATCAAAAAATTCCCATGGAAAACAAGAAATCAAACCCATTCAAAATGCTTGTCTCTTTAAAAGGAAAAGCTATTATGGCAAATCTTTAAGGTTTTAAGTTCTCAGAGTGAAGAATCTCAAAACTATCTTCAGGTAAGTTAAGAGCTTTGCAAACATCTCATCCAGGCTCAAATAACTCTATATATGTATATGTATGCATATGGAACCATCCAGCACTAGGACTTTTAATTCCACTCTCCTTGGATATGAAGTCACAGGTGAGGCAGATACTTCACAAGAAAAACACACACCCCAAGTCTCTAGGGAGGTGAAATGGAAAATACCTTTTTTTTTTTCTTTTTAGTTTTTGCTGCTGTTCTTAGGGCCAACATCAATATTGCACTTTTTTCCCCCTTCCCCCCCTATAAATATATATATATAAATCAGCTAAGCCATTACAATCCTTTTAATATTTCCAGCAGGAAATGTATTCCAATTTCCAGTATATTTGAAACAGGAAACTGTGGATTTCTGTTTTTGAGAATAACTTAGGCTCTAAGGTTGGGCTTCAAGCAAACTCACACTATCCTGATGTATTTCTAGGTAACTGAGAAAGACATAATGAAAACAGCCTCCAGTAATATTCTAACCCCTAAAGGATTCATTTTCCCAAGTAATTTGCTGAAAATATCAGCAGAAATCCCTCAGAAGGCTTGGCAAAATTTAGCGGCTAACGATTTTCCTGCCGAATTTAAATCACCACTGTATTTTAAATACAGCTTCCACGTGCTAGAGGAGCGCTCCCCTTCTCTCCCTCCACACCACTCTGCAGCCACTTCCCACCAGGAGGCAGCGTTCGTGTGAGGGCACAGCAGGGCAGCGGGAAGAGGGAGAACCAGATCTGGTTGGGATCCACCCTGGCTCACGGCTGCTGTGCCCCAGTTTTGAAACACCCAAACCAGACAGGCGAGTGCTAAGGACGCTGCTGGAACAGAGCGCCGCCTCCAGCAGGGTTGGGACCCCACGGATCGGTGATGTGCTTGTCACACGGCTTTGGCACCCGCTCCGCGCCCCGTGTGCTCGCGGCTGTAGGAAGGCTCTGTTTCACCGCGACCCCGCTCCCCGCATCCCTCCAGCCGCGGTGACACGGGCGGTGACAGCCGGGAGGGGGCGCTCTCTGCCCGGCTCCCGCTCCTCTCCCTTCCCTTCCCTGCCCACCCCTTTCCCGGAGTGCGTCCGCAGGAGGAGGGAGGCTCTGCTGGGTCTCGCCGTGAGGTTTTTGCTCTAACACAGGTAAAACATGAATTTAGCAAAGATCTTCTGAATTCACCTTGCTTATCCCTTTTTTCAGTTTGCACTCCCGTACTTGCCCACGACCCGCCAGCCTCCCAGCAGAGCTCATGCTGCGCTGCCCGGGGCTGGCAAAGGGCTGCGTGGGGATGACCAAAAACCAGTGGGGTTTATCCACAGAAACACATCCTCACCTCCCATCTCGCCAGCAAGGAGAGCCTGCTGTGTCAGGAGATGAAAAGGTTAAACAGGACACCAAGAGGGAGAGCAAAGTACAGTCATGCCTGAAAACCGCCAGCTCCTTATCCACCCAGGGAAGTTTGAGGATCTGTGGTTCAAAGCATCTGCCCAGCCCTCTGCTCGGCCAGGGGGGATGCAGCGGCTGGAGCTGGGTCACCACCAGCCTGCTGGGGACCACGGACAAGTGAGAGGATTGTACAGCCTTTAGCAAAGCCATGTGTTTCCCTAGAGCAGCACCAGCCACTGTGCTTGCTCCAGAGGGAAAGGGGCAACAAGAGTGGGAAGGTCTCAGGCCGCCAATGGTGACACCTCTCCTGGACACCCAAGTTTGGTGCACGAGCATGACTGGGAGCGCATAACCCATCCTGTTTTGTCACTGGCCATGGCTGCTGCCCCATACTACGGCCCCAGCCATCGTGGAGTCATCAAGAGCACTGCTGTCAGGAGAGGCTTTACTGGCACCAGCCATCAATGCTCCCTTGCCACCGCACAAAGCAGGACAAGTCCAGTTTGAACCCTATTTACTGATGACAGCTTTGGCCAAGACACTAAAAGCAAAGACAGATGATGATGGCTGCAATCAAGGGCTCACACACCATTCATCAGACGACCTTCTCCTGCAAGGAGCCAGACTGCTGGTGGCAATTTGGGGCACATTTGGTGAGGAGGTAGAAAGATGGCCAAAATCTGTAGTTCTTTTGGTGTATGGGTTTGGTTAAGGGAGTTTCCTAGCAGACATCCATTTCAACCTCACTTTCTCCACTGCTAAGTATGTACTGCAGAACATCTCTAAGCTTTACAGGCTTTGGTATGTGTCCAGCTATTAATCTAAACAAATGCACAAAGAGTTCAATTGCATTAAATGTTTCAGATATATGAGTAATACTCCCCTTCTGTTTAATAAGAACAATCTCACTTTTAACTGAAAATACATGAAATAAACTAAAAAATGAATAAACAGTATTTCTTCCATAACTGCTTGCCCCCACCGGTTCCCTAAATTTGTTGAGACGCAGTGCAAATTTTGGGAAATGCATTTCTTCCTTCTAAATTTAGCAAACTAACCACTTCTTGGCTTAGCAGATGTTTTTGCTTTCCGAGCGAGAGGCCTATGGGGATCATCATTAACCCTCTTCTTAACATAAACACTGACTAAGACTTAAATCTGGAAAACTGTCATTCACACAGAAAGGTTAACAGGCTCCAGCAGAAATGAGACTCATCATCTGCAACTTCTGCCACATGGGATCTCAGAGAACAGGAAAGATGACAGGCAAAGAGAGAAAGAAGAAAGGTAATTTATTTACTTATTTTAAAAGGGACATTATTTTTCTACTGCGTGTGCTCAGACATTTTATTCCCAGGGGTGCAAGTGGTAGAGCCACTGCAAAACACAGACTAAGAATGAAGCACTGATAAAATCTGAAGCTTAGACTGGCACATGAAGACCCTCCTTCTGACCAGCTTGAATCCACTAAATCACTAAATTCAGTGTATCTTCTTCTTCCTTGTGAGTAGATAATCCTAGGTAGACAATCGTTATGTGCATATTGATACACCCATGGAGTGTTTATACAGATACAGATTTGAGTTCTGCAATGTAAAGGCTACACAGAGCACATTCTGCAGTCATAAGTGCAATTCTGAATAGAGGACCCAAAGATAAAAACCTGAAAACAGAAAGCTCATATTGTGGTATCCAGAGAGATCTGGATCCTGACTGCTTTGTGAGCTCATGTATGGCAGATTAGGATCTCTTTATCCACTGTTTGAATGAAACAACTGTTTAACATCTTCCAGCAACTACACAGACTGGTGCTGGAAAGGAAGCTAAGAATACCTGAAACATCATATGAGACACGTGGGCAGAATGCAGCTGTCCCATCAGGACCTGCAAAATGTGCCTTTTGACAGAACAACAGATCAAAACCTTGGGTTTATGTCCCACTAACTAAAGTGCATAGAAGAACTCACCTCCATCTCTTCTGGTGAACTCTTCAAAAAGAACTTGGACTTTTATGCTCAGGAAAGCTGAGCTGTGGGAAAAAGCCTTGATAATACTCAAAGCCGTAACATGCATCAGGTTTACAAGCACCAGATACATACCATAGCATTGCCAGGGGATGTAAAAAATTAACAAAGTATTTTCACTGATCTTGCAACCCTTGTTGCTTATTACAATTTTATATTGCTGTCATAATGGAAAATTGTTTCAGTGCAACTTACACATTCTGGTTGATGGTTTTGTTTTCAAAAATGGTTGCACTGTCGATAGCTTCCTAGTGTACACAATTTCACCAAGTACTGTGAGCCCTGAAGAATGCCAAATCCAGGTTAGAAACAGCAATGGTTGCTGGAAATTGAAGATCCCTTACTCTGGTGGAAGTGGTTTGGAATAATAAGTCTGTTATGGTGACTGCCAGAAAGGAAAAAACAGTTTGACTGGAGGTTTCTACAGAAGAGAAAGCAGAAAATCTCCAAATGGGAGAAACAAAAGTAAAAAAAAACAGACTGAAGAGGAAGTCACGAGAAGTTTGTGTTTACCTGTGGCACTAGTCCAAACTCAGTGCAAGAGAACTTGCTGCCAACACTTCTCAGGCCTAAAATCAAGCCAGATGATTCCAAAAAGCGGATGCTAATACTCTCTTGAAAACCCAGATGAAGAAAAGTGAATTCTTTAGGGTGGCGAAGGCTCCTGGCCAGAAAAAGCACACATGCATGTTTCTTACTGTTTTCAGACCTGTGCATTTTTGCTGACATGTAAATGAAAGGAACAGCATGTTAGAATCCTGAGCAAAATCAGAGTCTATCTGTTTGCTTTCACCTATATCATGCTTGTCAGGTGTTGACATGTCCAAAAGAATTGACATAGCTGGAGTCTGAGTGAGTGCTGGGGTTAAACAGGAGAAAGGCAGTAGCTTCAAGGATTAATATTTGAATCACAGGATCAGCTCTCCTGAGAATGTCTTGGAGGCTCCATGACATAGGCAGCATCTGGAGTTTCTACAGTTTCTGGGATTGCATCTAAAACCTGAAGTATGCCATCAGTGCAAACTAAGGAAACAGAAGAATATTTCTACGGAAAAGTCAGGAAGGCAACCAGCTTCCTGTACAGTGGAAAAAAAGAAACTCTTAGTACTGACCTTGCAGAACACCTGGTACAATTTCTTTGACCTTATTGCAGTTTTTGAAGTGTGGTGACAGATAATTTTTGTTCTGCACTCCTTAATCCTTGTCCCAGCTTTAACAGTGCACTCTCATACCTTTACCTTGTGTGAAGGACATTTTTCACTAAGGGTAAAGGTCATGCTGGACACAACTCTGTTAGTAACCCTTTGATGTGCCAGGCTGCTGTGTGGTTCACCAGCTTTTTTCTCAGAGTTACTGACATAGGATATTACCTTGTCAACATTCAAGGCAAGAAAACTTACATAACAGGGCAAAAATCAATGGCTCAGGAATTAAAGGACAGAAAGATGATGAGGACTGACATCCTTCCAGCAGCTCCTGAACATTTAACCCCCAAACACCCAACAGAACCACTTTACCCATCATTCACAGGTAGACTTGTTGCCTTCCCTTTAGCAAAGCACAGTGACGCAGCAACTGTTCAACGGGAAGGACTCAAAGCTTGCTCTTCCCAAACTTGCTCATGTCAGGCACCAGAATTTATTAGGGCTTCCCTAATTGTAGTCTAGAGCAGACAGGTTATCCTTATTCCCACGCACAACACACTCCAGAGCTATTAATGAAAAAGAGTATCAGGTAAATATCTGTATATGATCATCTGCCTTAGAAATTACCAGGTGAAAGTAATAACATCAACAGAGGTCTAACAGTACAGATAAAAATGCTAGACATAACCATTAAAGTCATAAGAAAATTCCTGTATCTTTACAAATGCTGCTGCTGAGATGTTTTCATTAAATCACCATTATCCTGCCCATTTTAGAACAGAATATATTTAACCACTGAATGTATTCAAGCAACTGGTCACACCACCTACGGCTTGGCTGAGTGATTACCTCGGGTAGCTGGAGGAAGGCATGGAGCTAAAGCAAGAAGCTTTGTTACTACAAAAATGGAAGGAGAAGAATGCAGTGACTGTATCCAACTTGCTAATAATTGGCCTAATTCCATTTAATAGATATAAGCTATTTAAACAATGGTTATAAAACTCAGTGTTAAAAACTAGCCCTACATTTGTACGTTTGAGAGGAAGTCATGTTAACAACTGCTTACTATTAATAGAGCATTTTGTGAAAAGCTGCACTCCCTGTAAGTTTCTTTACATTCCCATCAAGTTTACTTGATTTTCTACAGTGCACAGTGCATTTGTACTATTAAAACAACATACAATGAGTTGAGTTTGAGGAATGAGGAAAACAATTATGCAATAAACTGATAATGTCCTGCTTCAAGTTACTTTGAAGATTAGGTTATGCTTCTGTTTTTAATCTCTCTACCCTGTACCCAATAGGTAGTTGCCATTTCTTGGGTCTGGTTTATGAAAAGTTGGAGCAAAGGGATCTTGGCTTGTGGCTAACAGAGAATTTGACACCATGGGCAATCCTTGCTGCACCCTGTGTGGCCTCCACACTGAGATGCTGGCTGCCACCATCTATGGCCAGAGGTAGGAGAGCTTGGGAGGGAGGGGGTTGAACAGCACTGGACATGTTGCGCTGGTGCTGCAATAGAGCAGCATGGCCCAGCCAGCCTGAGGATCTGCAGGGAGCCACCTGGGAGCCTGGCAGCTGCAGCTCCTTGCAGGATTGTGGCCAACATCACCACTCCTGAGGGCATGATAGGGCTACTGTAATAGGGCCTTTACAGCTGAAAAGTCACCCTGCCACTTTCTAGGAGCTATTGCTTTGTACCATGTTCGCATCTGCAAGAAAGGACAGAAACTCGATATAAGCTACCTTACCAAAAAAATCCACCAAGGTCAGTTTTGAATCCTGGACTACTTTTAAAACTCCTAAAAACAGGCACTGAGAAGGAAGCTGAACTTCCTAATTTGTCTTTTCCATCCATACAGTTAGTGGAAAAAATGTGGAAGACTTATGCAGTAGCAGCTGGAAAAGGTTGAAAAGGAATATACAAATAAGACATAAATGTCAGAAACCCAAAGCTACATGTCAGTTCAGATCTCAAAATGTTGTCTTTTCTCTTTTTTTTCTTTTAAAGAGAAGATTAAAAATACCATTCCCAGCCTGAATGTAACCTGTGGAACTGAAAACCAGGAATCATTTGTTCTCCAAATATGGAACCGTCACTCGTGTTTATGCAATGATTTATAGCTGCCTACATATATAGGCAGGTCACCCTGCGGTCAGGCTCTGAGGGCAGGTGCAAGTTTTGTATTTTCAGGGAGAAAACTAGATGCCTTTTTATACTTTTGCTTCTTCTTTCTCACTTGAAACACAAGGATGCCTAAAACAACATACTCCCAAACAGGTTCTCTTTTCCTCACCAAACCGTGTGTACGACATGGTGGCTCAGACGCTGGGATATGTTCTGAGAAAAAGAGTGCCCAGCACTCGTCCTGGGAAGTTTCATTAAGTGACACCAGACCTAAATTGCAAAGTTACAGACAAAGCCTCGCCTCAGTGAAGGAATATCCTATTGAATAACTGTCTTTACTCAGTACCTAAAAATTGAATTTTTAGACTGACTGCATATGATTTTTAAAAATGGTCTTCCCTCCCCTAAAAAAAACTCTCTTCAAAAGGGCTTTTAATAATAAAGTGCACTGCAATTCAGTGAAAATTAATTAGGGAGTAGACATTGTATTGAAATCATCACAGAAACAGAATTAAACTACAAAGTTTTGTTGTTGTTTGTTTCTTCTACTTCCAATCAAACATGATTTCTGATCCCAAATAACAGAGCACAGGTATGGCAGCCAAATCTGCAAGCATTTATTTTAATCAAATAAGCACACTGATAATTGCTAATCTTATAATCCCTTCAAATTGTTAGTAACCTCCTGAATTCGATTACACATAATCCGGTCCTAACACCAGCTCTACAAATGCTGATCTCCTGCTCTTAACAAATGTCTGTACTGAAATGCAGTATCATGCATTAGATGTCAAAGCACTTCCTTCAGAAGAATAATAACTTTGCTTTGTGGGGCATTACTTTGTTTGGGGGTGCCATGACAAAAATTTTAAGTAAATCCAAAAAGTACAGGTTTGCAACACAACTGTGATATTTTGAAAGCAAAAGCCATTTATTATCTCAGCAGACACTGACACTTCCTCTGTTTCGCAAGACGGTTTTTTGAGAAGGTCTCAATGCAACTTATTCAAAAGGTGAAAACAAATAATACTCATATTTAAATGAGCTGTTTTTGACTATGGTTTCTAAATTTCAGTATTTTAAAAAGTATTTCTAATACCTTGAAGACCCTACAACAAATCAAGACATGTAAATAATAAACAACAACACATCTTTAGGACATATATCTTCATTTATTAGTTACGTGTTGGATTTGGGGCTGCTCTGACCTAAATTCAGGTCAACCACTGCAATGCACTTCTGAGCAGATTTGGTGTCAAAACATCATGTGGACAAAAGCCAAATCAGAGAAGCGAGAAAATGGGGATGTTTCCAACCTTTCTTAATGCCTTGTGCTTGTGTTTCTCCCCCTCTCAGCACTGAGAAATTGTATGACGGGCTCCACCACCCTTTGTAGATGTCCCGGGCCACCTCTGCTCCTCTAGAAAAGACATGGACAGCCCATGCCAGCAGGAAAGAAATGATGACCAAAATTAATCTGGAGCATAATAGAAGTGCACTGAAAAACTGCTGACCCTGTCCTCAAAACTGACACCATTTTCAAGGTGAGCATTTTTCTCACAGAAGCTACAAGTAAGAGGGAATTTTAATAACTGTAGAACAACAGTAGGTAAAATAAACACAAACAAATGGCAAGGTATTCTGACTACATGGCAATTTTGAGCTTCGCTGTACTTTTTTTATTATATCAGAATGATTAAATATTTCAGATATACAGAAGGACTAAGAAGTTCAGTGCAAGAAAAACTTTGTGATTCTACCAAGACTCATTCATAAGCATAGTTTAAAGGATTTAAGTAATCCTACTGAATGCAACAAGACCTTGGAATTCATTGGGACAGCACTCATGCTTAAAAGATCAGTAATGTGTGCAAAATTCTGGATGTCTGGAGCCTGAATGAAGGTTTTCCCCCCTCAAAGCAAATGAAGACCCCACTCTTCACTCACTGCAGTCCGACTCTAAACCCCACAGTCAGAACTATTGCCCAACACCATGTGACATCACACCATGTCTCTGTACTTAGAAAGTACAGAGGTGGCTTTTTATTCTGGGGAATGATCACAACTATGTCATTCTCCACAAGTGTAATTATCTTGCTATTAAGAGTAATCTGTAATTTTTCAAAAATCCAGCAGCTTCAGATACAGATTCTTAGCCCTCTCTTGTATCTTCCAATGCTTAGCACAGGATATAATAAATGCAAGAAAAACACCCTACCTAACAGTGGTTTTGCCCACATATGACCCAAGGGAACCACCAGTGCACATTCCACCACCAGCACTGACAGGCTCCTCTGCAACCTCCATCAAGCCACCAGGATCTAGGCAGGCTTTACCTCCTAGTATGGCACATTGTATTTTAAATACTTCTCCTCATTATAACGTGGCTGATCCTATGGGGACACTGCAAAAAAGACACAGCCTAGGTCAGTGTCCTTCCACTTTCCAGGAAGTGCCTGCTGTCTCCCTGGTGACTGCCATGGGCAGTATCATTTGCCACACCAAAACAGGGGCTGGCCCATCAGCTGAGGGGGCCCCAGGACACTCACTCCTTATACAGCAAGACCTGCATACTGATCTGTTGAAACAACTAGGAAAACTCCACGATTTGCCGTCATTAACGCCAGCTTGCCTCTTGAGAAGAACAGCCACACAAGTGCTAAGGAGGTTTTGTTAATTATGCACGCAGGATTTGCTTTCCAGTGTAATTGATTTTCTTCAGCAGTTCACCTTAAAATGTTTTCTGTTCTGGCAAGAAGTACATCATGCAATACCCATGCCCTGTTTAATTACATCGGAAGATCAAAAAAAAGACCAGAAAAGTGAATTAAGCTATAGAAGCTCAGCTCTTTAAAGCCCTACCCCACCTCTATCCTTTTATAAAGTGTTTTTAAGTTAAATTTGTTTGCTTTGAGAATCTGAATGACTGTGGTCTTTATCTTTAAATGTGACAGAAGAGAGAGGTGCTGGAAGTAGAATACAAGAGCACAGCATTGGTAATTCAACTAGACTTTTTTTGTATTTACTGTTTCAAACACAACTGTACTGATTATCACCATAAGTGTGGTAATGAGCTGGCTACAATTAAAATTTAGTAGAGATAACGTATAGACACCAATAGTCAAAGGCATGCCCATGCGTAACACTGAAAATTCAGTGCCACGAGGGATTCAAAGTCAGAGTTTTACAAAAGAGCCAGTGCACTGTGGCATCATAATTTCTAATAAAATGAGCAATGTTTTAACATTAAACATGACCTACAATTGTTAAGGAAAGGAATGGAATGAAAGATATAATGAGAAAGCAATGTTTTAACATTAATAAATAAAAATAATACTGCCAAACTACACCCAACTGAGAAAGTAAATTATGACATGACATGAAATACACATACAGTGTTTTAAGGGAAAAAAAATGCATTTCCCATAAACCCACAACCAAACATTTTTAGGCCATCCATATTTTCTGTAACTGTTAATAACCTCATTTACCTAGATGAGCACCAAATCTAGACAAGATATCTTTTATTCTAACTATCCCCAGAACACACATTCAAATGATCAGGACTGCCCCAGGTAGTCATACAGCATGTTTAGGGTTTTACAGATATATACTGATATGCATTTTTATCGGTGTTGAAGAGCTTTGTTCCATTATTCACATCATCTACTGAGCATCTGAAGGAACATCCCTGAACACAGCAGGACAAAGAGAATTGTGGAAGGAGCAGTTTAGATAGAAATATATCAAAATTGAAACCACGAAAAAAAGAAAGGTTTGCTTATTTATAGTACAAAAGAAATTCCATGTGGTCAGGCTGTGGGTTTTTTCTTGTAGAAATTAAACAGGAAATTAATTTCTCCCCTTCCCCTTCTTACAAAGCAAGGTATTTTCACTTATGATGCCAAAAGCTTGATATTTGTAGATTTGTCTGCCATCAGTCATTAATCAGCCTTGTACAGTTTATAGGTAGACAGATATTTCCTGACAGATACAGAAAACAGATTTAGAACCGAAGCCGAAAATTATATAAAGACAGATATATAGATACACATCTTAGCACCCTGGAGTACATTTCCAAAAATAAACTAGTCAAATGGTTATCTTCCTAAAAAAGCTGATTGCATAAGCATAATTACACTAAACACAAGTACCTGCACTATCTCTGTGCATGTTATAAATAGTTCAAAGTTACATTATACAGTCTTATTCTAAAACGCTATTGTTCTAAGTTCATGCCTTCTCTCACAATTCTTTCTAAAAAGGCCCTCAGCTCTCACCACTAGCTATTTTCTGTCACTGCTATAGAACTTGTTAGAATCCAAATACACTACTTCCACCTTGCAACCTGCACTCATTATCCAACAAAAAAATCCAGCAGTTAAGAAAGTTGCTTGATTCTATCACTCTTTCTCTACTGATGACCGGAATTCCTCTGCTTGCTTACAGGGTCTTAATTTTTAACTCAACAACTTTTTATCATCTTGGAAAAAAAACAGAGAGAGAGGTGTGTATTTCAGGATACAATTTATTCAAGATCCTCTTCAGAGACCTTAAGCTGAGACTGTTGAGAAGGATATTCGGTTGGATCCAAAAACTGAAAAAAATCTCCTGCCAAGTACTAAATGAGAGAAGCACTATCTGCTGGATGCACACTGAGGAGAGAGTGCTGGGGTTTTTTCCCCACCTGTCTTGCTTTGTGACATAAAATTTCACTGGCTGAATTTGTGCAGAAAGGACCAAATTTCAGCCTAGCAACAAGTAGAAAATGAGCATAAAAAGCACCTCTAAGAGTAGGGATATGAACTGGCATTGCCAAGCATTACCACATAACACTGTTCATCAGCATCAACTCAGCACTCAGACAATCACCACTGTGATAACACAAAACATATATATTTTTCATTAAAGTGGTTAAATCCATCAGTGATAGGTAGCTGCTTGATACAAACTACAATTTTAATTCATCTGTTATTTAAAGGTTAAGACCAGGGGGGCAAACCTAACCCCAAGGAGGCCCTCTGTCAGCAAGAGCAGTTCTGCTGCAGGACACAAGCATGACAACGGTGTGGGAGGGGACCCTTTGCATGATGTTTTGCTGACAGCAAGGGTTTTGTTTAGAAAGATACAGATGAGCTGTAGTCTGTAGCAACGATGACAACTCAGAAAATATCACCTCCTTAGCTCCACTTCTGCATGTTGCATATGCAGTAGGTAGTTCTTTCTATTCATGGTACATAATGAGGAATGCAACAACTAAAAGCAAGCCAGCTGATATTACTTAAAGTTACTGAAATAACTGAGCATTTCTAAGAAAATGCACAGAGACTCAAACAAACAAAAGACAATCCACAACAGCAGAAAAACACCTGTATGCCTAACTCAATTATTTTACAGAAAATAAGGATGTTTTTGTCTTCTGTTGGGTATTTATAACAAAGTTTTTTTGATGTTTAATCTCATAGGGGCAGACTTTTTTCTGCCCTGTGTCTAGCTTATGAAACAAGTGTCTAGCCATGTTTCAGATACTGGAGGGATTAAGTGATTTCTTAGAGTGGTCAGGCACTGAAATAGGTTGCCCAGTGAGGTGGTGGAGTCACCTGAAGGTGTTTAAGAGGTGTCTCGGTCCAGCCCTGGGTGATGTGGTTTAGGGTTTTACAGGGGTAGTGTTGGGTTCATGGTTGGACTTGGTGATATTACATGTCTCTTCCAGCCTTGATGATTCTATGAGTCTAGGTCAACATGCAGCTATGAGCTTATTCTACTCCCAGTGGAATTAATGCAGCAACCTGACCTTCTTTCCTAGAATGATATCAAGCACACTTTGCAATTTACCTTTGAAGCTCAGCAAGGGGTGTGGAGGCTCCTAAATACATCACATTTGTAGAACAAGTAAGAAGGGTTTTCCCAATGTGTTAGGAAACATGATTATTAAAATCCAGTATCATTACTTCAAATTATGTGAGTTGGAATAATGGAGCAAGATGTGGAAATGAAGAAAGAAAAAGAGATAAATATCAAAGAAAAGACCATTTGAATAAGGAAGAGGAAATGCTGAACTAGATCTTACGAAACTCACATTACAGAAAAAAAAAAACCACTCACAGGTTAGGTACATAACTATGTATTTGCAAAAATTATGCCTCAGCTATTATCTTCATGGTGATCCACAGGCATACAGAGAATCACTACAGACATCTACTGAAATTTAAATTAGCTAGCTCAGTTACGGATAGCAGTATATCTGCTATGTCAAGGCTTTAGCACCCAAGTCATGTATTTTAGAAACCTGGCTGTATTTAAGCTTCTTTTTCTGCACAGGTGCCCAGACTGGTTAGGCTAATGGCAGGCTGGGTGTGTCCACACGGGCTGCAATTGCACCTGTAGTCAGTGTCAAAAGAGACAAAGAGCCTGAAAAGGAGCTGGCAAGAGAAGAAATATGTAAAAAAACTTCTGAATTTGGTAAATCAGTGGAAAGTTAAGGCTTCTTCACCAGAGACTGTGGAACAAGAAAATTACAGCTCTTACAAGGAGTTTACAAATATTATTTCCTTGCAAAGGTTTTGCAACTATATATAATGCCAGCTTTGATTTAGCTGTATTTAATTCACTACCTAATTAAAACAGTTCTATCTGCCAAAGTTAATTTAAGCAGTCATATGTTAACCCAGCATAATTTTCAAGAAATCCTCTTCCTTTACAATTATATTGCCGTATGTTAATATGATGGCTTTTAATAGATTTTTTGTTTACATACATGTCATAACTGACCCACTGAAAGATTGTATCCTAGTATCTGAGTAAAGTAGCATCTGTTCTAAGTTCCCCTGTAGCTAGCAGATTCACAGCAACTATTACTCCAACTTGCAATCTTTTGCATCACTAAGAGCTCAGTGCAATTACTTCCTAAGTGTGCTTCATTCAGTAAAATCTGTTTTATGGGTGTTTTAGTGGCGAGCTGAGCTGTAGAAGCTATAATTTGTGAGCTGGATGTGACATACAGCCTTGCAAGCACACCGATTTATTTATTTTGCTTACTCCTGATAACACTGAGCTGTGTGTCTGTAAGGCCAGCATGGCATCCAGTGAGCAGGAGATTCCCCACCCTTGCTGCCTGCCTTGGTTTCCTCCCAGGGCTGGGACAGGAAATGCAGTGGTTGCAATACACACAACTCCCAGCACTCCTAAGCAGTGTCAGCACTGCAAGGCCACTTAGTTTGGCCACAAACATGTAGGTGATTACTGACTTCTGTTTCAGTCTGGCAGATATGCTGGGAATAAACAGCTAATTACTTGTTACAGAAAGCACAACATTGTTTGCTAGCACTGGCCAAATCACAATTAGCTCCTGCTCTCCAAATTCTGTTTTTCTGAGACCTAAACACACCACAAAAATTCTAGCTGACAACCAACTACTTTCCTGTGATTTACAGTTACTTTAAACCAAAATGTCTTCAGCTTATTTGTGTTTTGAAGTTACAATGGTAGAAGCCACTCTAGCAAAAAGAGGCATGAGAATGTGTTGCAGCTTGCATTTTAAAGAGGAAGAGATGGGTACTGGAAAAAGAAGGCAGTGTGCCTGTGCAAGGGAACTGAAAAGAATTGAGTTCAGAGTTTATTCAGAGACATTCATGGCCATATCTTGTTATTGTAGCTTACAGTAAGGCAGTATGGTGCACTCAAGAGTCTCAGTTCATGCAGCAACTGTGAATTCTGAGTTTAGCTGGGTGCTCCCTTGGTTTGGCTATGGGCACTTCAAAACCTAGCCCCAAAAAGTCAAAAACTTTCCTTAAAAAAAAAAAGAAATATTAACATCTGAATGAATAGTTTACAAACGCTTGGCTCCAAGTGTTGAGTTACCCAAAACGTTCCATGAAAAAAGAATTAATCATTAATGAATGAATTTAGAGTGCATGAAACATTCTTTAACAATTTCCTGTTTCTACTCTTTGTTTCTTAGCTTCTCCTACTCTCAACATTACATTCTACGTTGATTTTTTTTTTCCTGGCTGCAACTTGCCTAAAATAAAAAATAAACAAAAAAGTACAGCCAGTGGGTCACATGGGGCTACAGTTCCTCTTTGACATCCAAGTCTACTAAACTCACAATTCCAAGAAGACTCACAGCACCTATACAGGGCTCATGCCACATCTAATGTGCCTAGGAACCCATATCACTATTCCTTCCAAACCCAGATGCCAACTTGAGTGACTCTTCCCCCAGCCCAGGGGGAAAACCCAGTCAGGAGCAGCAGGGAGGTAACAAGAGGGATTTGTTGCACTCAAGAGCTCTTTTGTGCCATTGGTGACAGAACTGGCTTTGATATTTGAATTTGTCTTGATGTGCCTATTGTACATTAATCTCATCTGACCCTGTTTTGCATAGGCTGCTATTGTAGGGAAATAATATAACTCAGCTTGGGCTGACAACCTTTTCCCTAAGTCCTTTTCCATAGCTATTTGCATTTACTGTAAGGGCAACAATCATTCTCCCATTTCCCAGGCTCCTGAAAGAGAAACCCCGACAAACTCAAGCCCTGAAGTTCATTAAAATACGTGCACGTGCAGGATCAGAACAAAGGATGCATCACCTGAACAGGTGGTTTCCAGGAAGAAGGAAGGCAGCTGGTGTTTGCTGATTTTTTTAATATATCAATTGAAATGAAAAATTTCAACACTTTTCTTAACCTTTATAAAGGTATGTCTCAGCTGCTTGAGTAATAATAGAATGATGCTACAGACTGACCATAAGATTTCACGGCGTGGCCTTTGCAAGTGATTCTGAATAACAGACAAGACAGTCTTGAAACTACCTAGTTTCTGTTTGTGTCTCTGATAGCATGCAGACACATGGAAACCAAAGTAAACTAAGTAAAAGTTAATCTTTGAAAGGTTCACTGAGTATTTACTCAGGTTAATGTATAATTTCTGAGGACAGATGCATTTCATGCAAAAACCCCACAAAATAAAAATACCAACTGTGAATGGGAAACATCATAGAAGAATATATCAATCCAATTCATATGTAAGAGTAAAGTATTTGCTCATATTACTCTTCTGCTTGCTGAAAAACACCTCCCAAGCTGTAAAGCTGTGCTTTCACAGCCAGAACATCCCCTGGGCAGTGGCTCTACAGACAGCTGTACGTGCTTCTGCTACACTCATGTGTCTTCAGACAACAACCACACTCTTGACAGAAGATAGAAAATTACTATATAAAAGAGAAAATTTCTAAATAAAATGCCTAATGGTAAAGACTGCATTGAGTGAAACAATGGGACACCAGGAAACATGGAATTCTTATTAGGCTCCTATGTTTGCAAAATAGGAAAATCTCCTAAGAAACAGAGCTGGTGCATTTGCCTCTCGTGCGAGGCTTTGATTTGGGTTCTTTCAGTACCTGAAGCTTGTTTTTTGACAGCGCCCTTGTTTTGTTTACAGTGCATTGCTGGGATACTCCCTTTGATTCAGCCTGACACACGTGAAGCTCCGCCAGCTTCTGTTCTGCAGTGCTGCTGCTGCTGCACTAAAAATAGCTTCCGCTTGCTTTGGCTCCACATCTAATTTATGGAAACTCACAGAAAAAAAGGCCCCTGTTAGTGGGTGAGCGACGTACGATTCAACAGCATGTGCTGTTCATCTCACTCGGTCTCCTGAAATGCATCACTGAAAATTTAAAATTTTACCCTGCAGTTAATGGTGGGTAAGGGGAAAGACAAAAATGCTTAATATGCTCAATTTATTTTTAAGGTGCTTTAATGATAATTTAACTGAAAATGTCAGACACTTGGACTATGCTATGTAAGAATGCCTAGAATTTAGAACAGAAATTTATAATAAGATTACATACCTCCTGTTGGCTCTAACAGCTTTCACATGTTCTATACAAACTACTTCCCTGTGTCATGGAAGTCATTATGTAAATATGCCCTTTAAGAAATTCTGATTTTACAAACGTTGCCACAGAACTCAACTCTGTGTGAAACATTTTGCATCAACATAAATCTGACATAAGCTTTCTCTGAAAAAAATCCAAGTTTATGTTAAAACTCAAAATCAAAGTAAGTTCAAGCAAGTGGTTACATCTCTTTCTACAAAAGAATGGGTTTTAATGCTCTAAAGCAAAATTTTTCAAATGTTCAAAGTACCACGTTTAGGAGTGTCACCAGCTGAGCTGGAGTTAGTTTCAAGGGAAAACCGATTTAGCAACAGGGATGGCAGAAGTCTGGTATCTGTAGTAATGCATTTTTCTTAATGGTTTGAATTTGAAGTAATGAATAAAAATTTCAAAATTGAAAAGGAAGGCCTGTTTTAAAAGTTTTTAAAGCTTTTAGATTGAGTAATGAAGGCCATAAGGAAACTGGGATTCAGATTTTATTTTAGATATGAGCTTAATTTAAGTTAAGGAAAGTTCAGATGGCTATCAGCAGCTAAAGCAGAGATTTCAAGGCTTTCTCTTGTAAAAATCAGCTAATAAACTATCTGGCTTTATCCAGAAAGACTCCCTGCATAAATTTAGCAGTTTGTATGCAAACTATCAATTTAAGGATTGGTGTCTAAACTGTTATCCAAGTAGGGACATTACTTAGCAACTACCACGGTTAAAAAGGAATTTTCATAAGTCTCAAGAGAGGTTATGAGTTATTGACCAAAAAATTCCAACAGAATCCTGAAACCAGTTTAGGCTGGCAACAGTTAGCTGCTTGTGAGTTACATGACTAAGTAATGGTCACAGTGAGTCCATATCAACCTATTTATGCAAAAAATACTGTGCTGTGTTACCGTTTGAAAGGTCTTTAATTGAACAGGCAGTTATTAACTTCAATAACTATTTTGGCAAACCCTTTTTTTAACATCCTGCTGTGGTAGGGGGAGGAAAGGACAAACAAAACATGTTACATGCATATGTGTTCAGAAGCAGGGTATAGTCTATGAGAAGAATAAAAAACAGCACTATGCAGCAGAGTTTTTATGTGCAACTGTGTGTGATGGAGAGGGAGAGGAAGAAAACAAGGAAATGGTATGATTTAATGCTTGCAGGAGTGTGATTTTCCTTTCCACTCTAACCAGTTAACCAGTGAATTATTTAATTTTCAAGGAGTTCAAACCAGAGCTTTAAAAGACTTTTTTTTTTTTTTTTTTTTTTTAATCTGGGGCATATAAACATGAAATTCTGTTTACACTCTTATTTATGAACAAGTATTGAAAATCCCTGGTCTATCTCCAACCCCAAATAAGCTTGATAGCGTTCAAATCAATGTTTACAGTCTGGCACTTGATGCCTTAGCAGCCTCAGCTCTGTGCCTCTGTGCTGCTGATGGAAGTGTGAAGCATCAAGTCCCACAGCCTTGCAGTGCAATTGCTAGAAAGCAAATGAGAGATGGGGTGTAGATGTGAGGTCTTAAGCTTATGAGAGGAGAGAGAGCAGGGGCAGCCATCCCTTTAACCACCTCACACCCCACTCTGCTCATCTCCCCTATCAGCAGCAGGATAACAGCGTGTGAATACAAAGCTCAGCCCTGCCTTGATATAATTCTGAATGTTACATAAGTGCTTGATAAACAAAGCAGGCAGCTAGAAATGAGATAACCTAGCCATGTGTATATTCAGCTGACTACTCACTTAGATTCTCAGTTCATATGCTGTGACTGTGATAAAGGGCAAGAAAATGGCCATAAATACCAACCTCTAAAGGCATTCTTGGTTCTTTTAGGACAATGTCGTTTTTAACACCATTTTAAATATGGCCAGATTACACTTTTTATTTCCTTTTCCCTCCCCTGCTCCTAAGGAGTAAAATGGTTGGCAACAGAGGAAACATTTCCAAACCATTTTCTGGCCTACCCACAGCGACACAGGACAGGTGCATCTTTTACATGCACCTTCCAAAATGTGCTAGAAACTAAATGGTACTTCTTGGCTTTGTGAACTTAATTCCAGGCAATTAAGGTGAAAGATGCATTATCTAAATGTCCCACTGCACAGAATACATGGGCAGTGTTATGGAAGATCCCAGGAAAAAACCCTGACAAAATCTCTAATGTACACCTTCCATGGTCTGATAAGAAACATTTATAGCAATGTCAATTGCATCTTTTGTCTTACTGATGAATGAAAACAAAAGCATGAGGCCATGAAAAGAAAAGTAAGCCAGCTTCACACTGATAAGCAACTCAGTATGTTTCTAGGAAATTAAAAGATATTTTAAAAAAACTTTACAAGTACCTTTGAACAAAAGCACACTGCTCCAGAACAGCAAACTAGAAAAGCCATGGAAAGGAAAGGAAAGAAAGAATGCATGGAAAGTGCTGATAAAAATCCCTGAACAAAATGAAACAAACCAAGAACCCCAAATGAGAGCTTAAACATTAGCTACACTTCTAGAAATGTTATCTTAGCTGCATTAAAAATATACATCAAAATGCCCACTACTGCTATCTGAAGCTCCCTTCTGTTGGGCCCTCTTCCTTTAGAGCAAACAAAGTTGTAGTAATAGCCAGCTTTCTTCCAACTTCCCCTGCGAACAAGGTCTGCTGGTGGATATAAGCAGTCAACCACTGCCACCAGTTCTACAACTACCACATTTCTCTAATCCTATTCATTGTCTTGCCTGATTATATTTTTAAGTGGTTTAACAGCACACACCAGTATTTTTTGTAACTCCTCAGAGGTGTGCCTGTTACTTCTCACCCATCACCATCTCAGGTCAGACAGGAGGCATTGTCCAAATGCTACACATTTCTTATGAAGTCCAGAAGGAAAAGATGATCCTGATCTTTTATATTCAATATGACTGGATTTGTAATTTCTCAAACACTAGAACTTTTTTAGAACCACAAACCATTTTTGGCTGCCCTGCACTACAAAAAGAAGCACATTCTCCCATTTGGCACATAAAGCAGCGTTTTTCATGAACAGAGTTTTCAGGGATTTTTTTTTTTTTAATTGGGAAATAAATTTAAACTTTTATGCATGTGTCTAATGTAACTGATGGAAGGAAATTGCTTGCCATGAGATTTATCTTGTAGCTACAAAACATGCCCTGTGGCCATCTGGTCATCTGCTGCAGGGTTGGGGTTGATGAAGAAAAGGGAAACAGAGACATGTGTAATGACCTCTATCCTTTGGGGCCAGAAAAAGGATTTATTGACCAATTTTATGCCTTGGTTTATCTCAGGCTCAAGCACGGGAAGAAGGAGAGACAAAACTTATCTATGTATGCAATTCTAAAGGATTGCCATGGCTCATTTAATCACCTGCAACAGGATGTGTAAGGACCTTTTGAAATTATCTGAAGTTTTCTCAACTGAGAGAATGTGATTTGTGTCAGGCTCCAGTTCCAGAGGAACAAGGACCATTCATCAGAACCAGAAAGTCTGGTAGGAGCTATGACATGGTTAAGAAACTGGCTGCTGCAGCAGATGCACGAGGCAGGACCAAGGACTTCCTTTCCGTCCCCTTCCAAGTTCACACATTGTAAGCAGTAAAATAAAAGCAAGTCAATACAGCATGCACAGTGGTAGTGTATCATGCTGTGAGATTAAAAATAAGATATGGCATATTTGTGAATTACAAATGTTGGCTGGTTCAGCTCTGCAACATGCAATCAGCACTTCCCATAAAGAAGTAGTGTTTAATTCAAACATGTTACCATTTATGCTATACCTTTCAGCCCTCAGAAATCATTTGCAAAATTATTTGAATTTCCACTAATATATTCTTTTAGGAGGACTAGCTACTACACATGCAAAGATCTGCACAGGCAGAACCTCCTAGTATCAGCTGGAAAATCCACATTAAAAATAGCAAGTTTGGTTGAAAATCCAGTGACAACTCTGGAAACTGCTTAAATGTGAACCTTAAATACAAACATGATTTATGCTCGGACTACTCACTGCATGACAAAGAAAACAGCATAAGCCTCACCACTGGAAAACAAGTTTATGTTAAGAGTTGTAATCATTATTAATTGCTTTCCTTCCCAGTTCTATCACATCACAAGTTAAATACGTAGCTATTTTTTCTAACAGCTTTCAACTACCAACCACAGCAACTAGAAGAAAATACTTATTTTAAGACAATTAAGTATTACACATGAAAATAAATGCCTACACTGTTTTTGTTCTTATTCCAGAATGGGTTCCCCTAAAAAAATCACAGCCACTCAAGAGAGATTTTTTTAAAGGTCAGATCAAGCAACAGACCTAACAAAAAAAAAGTAAAGAAGAGTAAGCCGGCTTAGAAAAGGATATTTCGGAACTACAAAATAAAGAAAATAATTTGAGCTTTAATAATAGGCTTTTCAATTCTTCTGAAAAATCCCTTTACTTTTTGCAATTCTTCTTCTCTAACTACAAGATTTTGCTGCACTGTCTGCAGTAGATGGGATAAACAGCAGACAGTGGCTGCACTGCCTGCATGAAGAGAGATTGCAGTGGGGCTGCTCCCCTGCTAAGAATGCAGAAAGTCATCCCCACTAGAGCCTGTGGATGGAGGAGATTACTGAGTATGTTCCTCCAAAGCCTTTCTGGAAAACTCTCTCAGGAAGAGCTCTGTATCAATGCAGCCATGTTGATAAAGGGTGTGTCTCTTCTCATGCTCCTCTTCTGATAAAACCTCAGAGAAGGCCAAGCCTTTCTGTAAGGCACAGTCCACCCAGGTCTATTGCTTTGCATGCCTAATATGGCCAGGTGGCAGATGAAACTGTAATATAGTTTAATCAGCAGGAAACTAAATAGCATATATAATCTTAGCAGTCAATCCTACAGAAGGACACTCCATTCAAACACTGCCTACATGCACTGTAATTACTAAAAAAGGAGATACCTTCCTGTATCTATTCTAAATGCAATAACCACATATTACACTGAGTTATCAATTTTAGAGACAGATTATTGCATCTAACAATTCAGAACCCTGAATGGTCACTTTCTCCCTAGGCTGCTGGATCACTGGAAATCCACACAGCTCCTGCATGAACTGTTCTAACTGATACGATGGATACTGGTCTGCTGCCTTCACTGTTGCTTCTGAAATGCAGTCTGAACTAATTACAAGGCAACCTTCTGAAGACAATATTCTTTGACTCATGTGGGTGCTTTCTTATCATCTAGCTTGTCTCCTCTCTATAGCATCCTCCATGGAAAATACTCTTTCTATTAAGAGAAGCATCTGACATTTGGATGGGTGTATTATGTTTGTTTTACAGAGTCTAAAGCAAATAACCCTCAAAGCCATTACTGGAAAATATCTACATAAATATCTACATTGTTCCCGACGGTTCAACAAGCATTAATGTTGGTCATAGACTTCCCACATTTAAGAGCTCTTTGGTGTCTGCATTTCACAATGAACAACTCAAGCTTTGTCTACATTTGGCACACAGTAAAAACACACTGACTACTGAACACAGTTTTACTGTTATTACAGATAGAGAAAATAGTTCTTAATGACGTTTGAATTGGTCACATTTTACACACTAGTCCTTATGCACATTAAAGTCAAAACTGTGAGCTAATTCTTTTCCAACATGGTGTATTTTGTCAGTGTGGACAGAGAGTTGAGCTGGTTAGGGAAAAATGTTCCTCAATCACTTTCTAAATTTTCCTTTGCTGTTTAGAGGAACTTGCAACAATCTCTGCATCACAGATGCTTATGCTGCTTTACTTCTGTCCTTAATTATAATGTAAATATTTTTCTAAAAACTTGAAAACATCTGCAATATTAAATAAAATTAAAAAATATTTAATTTATAAAGTGGAACGAAAATATATTGGCTGCATTTATTTTACTTTTACTAAATCTGCCCATTAGTATTCACATCCCAGCTTTTACAAACTTTTAATTTGCTGTCATGCAAAGCTGTAGTGAAATGGAGCAGAGTTCATTTGATGTGCTGTACAGTGAGAACTGAGAAGGACCAGACCTGCATCTGTACCGTACCAAACACCAGAAGTATTGAAGCTCTACTGATATTTTCTAGGCAGAATAATGACGTCCGCAGCAAAGAGTGGTACCACAATTACTTCACTGCCATCAGAAAGACAAACTGATATCTATGACTGCATTGTACTGAAAAAGCCTATGACTCCTCCACAGTAACCTTTAATATTAAACAGGGTAACAGCTTTTACAAGGTCTTAAGAAAGGCACTACCCCTTTTATTTTCACAGATATCTCTGAACTGAAAGACATGTATAAAGTAGCCAAGGCCAAACCAGGTAATACATTCTTGATTAAAGCTACATTTCATAGCTCTTCTTCCTGATCTAGCTTGTCCTTTTTCTTGTCCTGTGTAAATAAGGAAGACAAAAGTCATAAGAAACTGAAGTAATGCATAACAGATACCACAAATCAGCATGATACATGATTACAGCCTGCTGTGAGCAGCTCACAAATTGAGGAGAATTCAAACAATAGCACATGTTCTGTGATTTGGACATTGAGAATTCCCTTGACTCCTTTTCCTGTGAGCAAGCCATTGAGAAACACTGACATTTGGGCAATAAAAAACACACCAAGAGAACACAGACTACCCAATACAAGTGCCTTTGTGGTTTTCCTAGCTGCAAACTGATTCCTCCCCCTTCATTTCCACTGCTGATTTGTCACAGCTCCTTTAACCAGTGTTGACAACAGGCCATTCACATCACTGTGCATTGTATCACACACACACAGTTTCAGACTCATCCTTAGAAAGGCATCTAATTGCATCTCAAACTACCAAAAAAGAAAAATGGAAAGCAAACATGCCATAATTTGCAAAGGACAGTGAGCAGGGGATAAAGAAAAATCCAAATAAATGCAAGAGGATGCATTAGTCCCATTCTTTAAATAGAACAGAATATTACAAACAGAAGAGCCAAAAGATCCCCTCCACACACCTATATACTTTCACTAACTGGGCTTAGGAATAAGTCTGCTGTAAAACTAACAAATGAGATCAATGAAAAAACAGTTTCCATAACATTTTATCTTACCATAATCAAACAACTTACATGGGCAGAGCAAAAATCAACCTTGAGCTTTGTGAACAGAACACAATGGAACATAGGCACAATCATTCCAAGAAACCAAAGCCAATTTACTCCTAATTCCATCTTGCACAAGAACAGAAAGTCATGCAGTGACCTGAAAGGACTGGTTTTTTAAATGGTGAAACACTGCTGTTTGTGATATTCTAGGAACACACACAATACTGGACCATCATACTTTGTTTCTGAGTCTGCAGAATGTCTCTGGCATGGTCTGATTATAGTGTGCCAGTGCAGTACAGAGCAGTAAAGCTGCAGATTTGGCTCAATATCACATCTCAGCATAGTCTTCTGAAAGGCATCCCCCCCAGATAATCCATGGAATATTTATGAGCTGGAGACTAAAGTGTGCCTCTGGGACACAATGGTATAAGGGAAGTGATACAGGGGACTGGGAGGAACTAAGAGGCAGAGCCCCATTTGGTGCAGGGGAAGAAAGGGGAGGAAGGAAAGCACCTTGTTTCCAAAGTTCCCTTACCTTCTCAAGTTGGTAGCAGATCTGGAAGTCATCACTCTGGGGAGAAATACTCTGTATTACCTGCACATGTGTAACACATGCACTATTTCTCACACAATCGTATATACAGAAAGAACTTTGCTGCAGAAAACTGCATCTGGTAAGTCACTTCTAGCTCAGAGCACAAACCAAGGCATGCAGATGAGTGAGTCACAGATCTGAATTGATACCTGTAACTGTATTACATTTAACTCGAAGAAGATACATGTTGAGAAAGGTCTGGAGTTTAAACATGTGAGCAGCTCCTGGGAAGAAATGCAAAACCCAAACTGGGGCCCCATTATGGAATAAAAAGACAATGAAACAGCTGCAAATAAAGGGAAGCCCCTCTTGTACACAGCCACAGTCACCCTGGTTGTGCTGTGCTGTCTCCTGGCACAGCCCATGTCACTCAACACCTTCCACTGTTGGTGGGAAGCATTTTTATTGCTTTTCCTGTTTTAAGTATGTTGAAACTCAATGTAATTTCAAATATTTCCTTTCCTTCACACTCCTTACTGGTCTCCAGTGCACAACAAAGAGAAGACTAATTTCAATGCCCTCTTCCATTTACATTTTGAGAAACGACTGGGATTTGATTATTTATCTTTTAGCAAGGGAGAAGTAAGTGAGAGTCCTCACATTCCCCAGAAATGAACATAAGTGCTTCATCCAACTGGGCAGTTCAGGCTTTTTCTGTTGAGGCCATATAACTGGAGAAGGAATGCTCCTTCATTGAAAAGGTAGTTTCTTACAGACAAAGAGGACTTCAAACAAATAAATACTTTAAAGGATTATCTTTCTAGGAAGTTTGTATCTTGAAGCCAGGTTTTACTTGTTACTTTATTTCTGTCATCATCTGAGAAATACGTAGGTTACCTGCCCACTTTTAAACTACCTAAAAGCAGAAATGCATATAAAGCCAAATCTTTGATTTGTTAATAGTTTTATTATTTATACATAACAACAGTTGGAATTTCTAGCATACTCCAATAAGAGTTTCTGATGGATTCTTTTCACTTGAGAATCATGAAGGAAGAATGGATTTACTAATAAGATGAAAACATCTGTTCTGAAAGCAATACCCATTTCCCTTCCTTTTCTTCTGCTGGTATGCTTTGTCTGATTACATTGATACATAAAATAGAAAAGGATGAAATTATTAAGAAAAGGTCAGAGGATTGGGAATAGCAGATAGATAAGCCAACCTTACACACGCAGGTAGATATGCAAGACGTCTCACTGTGACTGACAAAAACGGCACATTATCTTCTATCTCAAGTGCCCAGAGGCCCAAATCATAGAAAACAGTCAATGTATCAAGAATAAAACAGTGAACAAACAAAACAGGGTAAAGCAAAGAAATAGATCTGAAGTTAGTAGTAAGTGGAGAGAAAAAAGGGAAATATGTCAGCCACCAAATTTAGATCAAGACCCCAAGTAAGTCACAGGTCTGTGCACAGAAACAGAAGAAAAGAGGCAATGCAAATAGAAATCCAAACATGCTGGATTCTGCTCAGAAGACTTTCAGCCAGTGTTGTAACAACTGTTACACATGTGTAAGGTGAAAAATATCCAGAAAATAAGCAGCTTTTATGCTGAAATCTCTCAAAAATAGTGTCATAGCGAGATATGCTTCTGACTCCATTTTAAGTGGATAAATTGATAAAACATCAGTGATGCTGAACCTTTTAGGGGTTGGAGAAAGCCAGTAAGTCCCCTGAAGAACCCATGATCTTTTTCACAGGTTTTCATGGATTTCTATGGAGGTACAGGGAATTACTGAATGTTGTGCTTAAAGACCACTGTTCTCAATAAACATTTTTGTAGGGAACTTTTTTTCAGGCAAAGAGGACTGTTTTCATACTCTAAAAAGGTATAACTTGTTTACAACTTAGTAAAAGCATGCCTAAAGTAATTTTTAATAATAATTTAATCATTCTTTCAACATACTGTATATTATGATGATCTCCCTGACACAGGTACAGAATGGTATATTTATAAGTAAGTTAACAAATTTCTATGAATAAGCTTTAATAGAGGTCTCAGCCTTGTCATTTTTACATAATATAATTTGCTGGTTACTATCAGGTCAAAATCCCTAAATTTTGCCTGTGCTAGTTGTGCTCTCTGTACCACAACCTCCTCTGGGAAAACCTCCCACCTTGACGTCAGCCCCTACTGACAGGAGCTGCCCACAAACCTCGAAGGAAAGGGGTGACTAACCAGTGCAGAACACAAGCTCTGCTGTGATGCAAAACAAAACAAAAACACCAAACCCCCCAAAACAGAAAGACTTCCATGTAGTTAAAAGAAAATGAAACTTGGGAAAACTAGTGACTACATTTGACACCCTTTTTTTGAAGAATTGTAACAATGCTGATGAAATGAACTATAGTTCACTACAATCAGTTCTGTAGAATGTAGAAAAATGTTTCCTGGCATATGCCTCTTTAGAGAAAAGCTTTTCAAAACCACAATGTTTGTGGTGAAAAGCAAATTTATGGCAAATGTGCTGGGAAAAAGGGTTTCTAAGATCCCGACAATGTAAGGAAATAGGGCAACTAACTAAATGAATATAGAAGTCATACTGGACCAACAAGCTCCTTTACACTTAAAGCTTACTTCTACATTCCCCAAACAGAATGAACCCTGGTGGCAGCACTGCTCTAGAACATTCTACTGCTCTTTAATAAACTGATTTTTAATAATTGCTATAGTAGTGTTGGCAATTACATGTTCAACATAGTTGTGCCAATAAATAAATAAGAAGAGGCCAAGAAATTACAACATGCTGACCATTAAACTTCAATGTAGTTGGAAGGAAACTTCAAAAAGATTAACTATCCAAAATCTTTACCACTAGGATTTCAGGATGCTAATGCTCAGAATGCAGATCTTCCCAAACTCATCCTTCTAAACCAAAAGAAAGGTAGTGAATCCTTCTTAAAGAAAGACAAAAAACAGCATGGAGGCAAAAGCAGGAATAAAGAAATGTAGCAAGAGATTTTGGTCAGAAAAAGTGCTTAAGGGTTATTTTGATATTCAGTCCACTTAATTTACACTAACAAGTATCTGAAAAACAAAACAAAACATCCCAGCCTCCCTGCCATGTTCATGAAGGAAAACCAAAACTGAAAGGTTGTTCTCAGAAAATCCATACAACTGATTTCAAGATTCACCTTTCCCTGCATTAGTACTTACATGTTAAAACTGCTTAAACTCATCTCTCTTTTTTGATTACAATTAATGGAATTATCAGGGGAGTAGTAAGAGGAGAAACAACTAATTTTTGAACCAATTCTAGAAATAATGATCTTTCAGAAATTTTATTATTTGGTATGTCCATTAAACAGGATGTCTACTGATATATCTTATATGTATTTTCTTTTCCACTGCTTAATTTAGGCACAAATTAAACTTCAGGTTGAACCCCACAATGTAACAAACAATTCTAATTAAATCAGAAAGAATACTTTTACAAAAGACACAACTGAAACAATTTCTCTAAAGTCAAATAAACCTTTAAAAAATTTTGGCAGCATCACTGTTGTCTTGTACTAAAATGAACAAAATTAGCTTTAACTTAATTATGAGAAGTAGAGAGACACCCTTGAACTGCTTAGGTTCCCAGTCTGATTTGTCTTAAAATTGGGATTACAACCAAACTGATAAATACCACGACTCTATTTTGGTTTAGTCTGAGGTGTAAAATTTAATTTTCAAGCATAGATGCTTAGTCTTTAGACTTTTTCAATACAGTATCAACTGTATTTTATTTCCTTATTTCTTAACTTCTGCATTCCACCATCTTTCTTTTTCCAAATCTGTCAGTGCAGTGTTAATTCAGAAAAACACAGCCACCCAAATCCTGGCTTCTTGTAGATCCTAATATAAACAAGGCTGTGTACATCTATTAGTGCAGAGCAGCCTGTGTATGCAGAGTCTGGCCAGTGAGGAGTTTCTTAAGTAAGAAATACGACTCTTGGCCTTTCTTTATCCTGTCATGTGAAATGGGCTACTTGAAAAAAAGAAAAACTGACCATCTCTAAGTGAAAAAATGCATGTGGCATTTAAGAAAACTCAAACCTCAAGTGTTAATAATTTGACAGTATCCCATATAACCTGCTATTAAATTTTCAATGCTCTTCTTTTTTAAGCATTCAACTCACAGTTGTTATACAGATGTTATATTAAATTTAGTATGCAAACATGCATTTTACAGTAGATTAGGTTTAAAGTAAGAGAATACGGAACACACTTTTTCTATAGGGAATAGTAAAAAAAAAATCCCACAGACAAAACCTAAAATGCATTTGTGTTACATAATGATAAACTTAATGATAAACATAAGTGATGTATTCTTTAACCAACTAATCTCTGCCACTGAGAACATGCACACACTCAGCAACGAATTGTAAATGAACAGATTGAATTAAAATCTGTAGAAGGGGAATAAATATAAGTGACTCTCAATGTTCCCTGCAATATAATGAAGCTGGCTTTGGTCATAGTTTACTCTTTCTCCCACGCATACACTGGAAGAGTCCTAAACTAAGAACAGCATATAAATAACACCACAACTGACAGAATGACCCACAGCTTCCTCCTAAAATCCACTCATAAATCCTGCATGCAGATTCTAGATAACCATCATCAGCAGTTTTACTTCATTTGAAGACATTTTGAGACGCTGACCCTGAGCAATGATTCATAATCAGGATTTCTGGAGTTAAGCTCTATCAGCATGTTCACTGTACTCTTTCTTTAACTTGCCAGTAGGAATACACATTTTTTAAGGTTCTCTTTATTGGCAGTTATCTGTACTCTAGGTAAGAGATAAACTTTCAAGGCAATTTCAAAGTATGCTGATTAACTCTACTATTTTCCTTTCCTGTGTTTTAATAAGTACTTATATGATTTTAATATATAAAATTCAAAAAAATGTCCCTCAGAGCAGTCCAGTCTTACAGAGAAGCCTTCCCTTCCTGTTGCTCAGTATCCCAGAGTCTGGTCATTTTTACCAGTCACACTGGCCCACTGTGCCAGTTCACTGATTCAGCCCTGTTTTACCAGCACCTATTCATATCTGTCCTCACTGCTGTGATGCAAAAGAAACAATCTTTTCTCTTTTAATAATAAATGCAACAGAAGGCTCTTTCTTTGTTATAAAGGATATTGATGCTTTAAGAGTGTATATGCTGAGGGTGACACTGAGTGTCTTGGTGCTTCAGCAGTCTTTTGCTCAGGCTTGAAAAGCTCCTCAAGTTTTGTATTGCAAACACAATTGCAAAAGCCTGTAGTTTAACTGTAGAAAGGATATGGGAAAATATATCTCCAAATTAAATACAGGATACTAATAGAGGAAACTAAATGCAGACAAGCTCAGCTGATGGACCTGCTTGCAATTCTCCAATTTGCTGAATGGATTACATTTCCAAATGAGCCTGAGTTGCCATGTTACACTAACATGTCCTGCACCGATTATTGCCCCATGTGTGCAGTCAGGAAAAAAAATTAGGAAAAACACTCATCAGTTGTTCAGGAAAAACTGAAAAATTTGATGATTGTGGGGCGAAAAACTGTTTCCTCAACAGAATAAAGCCACCTTTGCTGTATTTTTTTCTAAGAAAACTAACACTGCCTAATAAAACATCAAAAAGAGTCAAAGTGTACTTTCATGCATCTGTCATTACTCTGCCTGGTCTTTAGATTTTATTACTCCTTGAAATTGAGGTTAGGGAATATTTTATATTTTTCTGCCTTCGACTTTCAACCTTTTTGCTTGTTCTAAAACTGCAGGAAACAGACCCAGTCATACACAGTGAAGCATGCGGGAAAATGTATGGTTTAAACGTACATTTGAGCAGCCCATCTGAGGCTGCTTAAACAGCTCTCCAGTGGCAATTAGTTAATAAGAAAAAGTATTTGTCACATCAATTTTAAAAGGCAGAGAAGGTGCTGTGTTCATAAACTACCTTCTATCTTATTTTTATATTTGAGAAGTGCTATGTTGTTCTCTAGGTATGGAAGGCATTTGTGAACTAAAGTGGCTTTAACAGGGGGGTACATGTCTGTATGCCATTCTGGCTATTTGTAAATGGTATTTTCATACTGCTTCATCCTCCAAACTGAAAATACAAAGGCATTTTGGAGTTTTCTCCTGCTGCTTCTTATTCCGTATCTTTGTACTTCTAAATACTAGGATTATAACATCATGGTTACATTTTGATTACCAAAATTAAGATAGAATTGGTTAAATCTAATGATTTCTGTTTTGTAAGTGAAGGCAAATAGGGGAACAACAACAACAAAAAAATCACAGCAACACATGAAAAGGTTATTTCATAGAACTCCCAGTGCATATTTTAAGAAACCACAATTCTGCCTCTTGAGAGTGTGGTCTATTAGTTAGTAAACAGTGAAAAATGCAAGCATTACACACAGGAGAATGACTTCTGTCCTATCTGGCAACCACCTCTGTTTAGAAGACTCATCAGTGAGGCTAAAGTGATTACTCTATAAACTCTCTCTCTTTTTTTTTTTTTTTTTTTTTTTTTTTTTTTTTTTTTTTTTTGTTTTTTTTTTTAACTATTAAATAACAATTTAGTGGTTGGCTAAGGCTTATAGTTTAGATCAGGTAAGTGGAGAAAACTTTTTCATGAATTAACCAAAGAAAATTTGCTACTAACTTAAGCAATGAATTTTTAAGGTTTGAAAGTGATACTGCTTGAGAAACTTTAAAAGGAAAAAATGAAGAAACTTTATCATCACAGTGAGTTATTTATAGATGAACCAGAATAGATGGAAGAAAATAATAATATGGTTTTCTTGTATCACCATAAATATTTAGTTCATAAAATCTCATTACATGAAACATTTCAAATTAATACTTTTCCCTCGTTACTCTAAGTAAAAAGTATTAGTCCTATATTTAATAAGCAGTTGCCAATTGTAAAAAGAATCACTGCTTTAAAAAAGAATGTTCTTTAGATAAAAACAGCAACAATAATAATAGTGCTTAGCTTAATTTATCACAAACCTATCCACATTTACTTCACCTCCCCTTATGAAGAAAGAGTATCCCAATACACCTGACTACAATGCCACACGAGACACAAGAAACAGAGAATGCCAAGGCAGCTTTTCTGACCTCAGACTATAGAAGGGAATTTACTGATGACTGTGCATGCCAGCAATTAAACCTTATGTTTAGAAGAGTGCAAGACAAGTCAAAAATATGCTTGGTTTTAAGAAGTGCTGCTGTTGAGAAAATAATTATCTTTTTACTCGCATTGAGAGTTGAATCTGGACAACAACACAAAGAGTTGGGTTTTTTTCCCAATTATTCTACCTAATACTGGGATGGACATCGCAGAAATTGGCTGAAACCCTTTTCTAGGACAGAATAACTGCAAAGAGAAAGAACATCTGTGTCTTTTCCATCTATATCAGCTCAAATATAAAATCAATTTTCTTTGGCTAAGCTCACATCCCCTGTGCTTGCTTTCCTGAGAACTTGCATAATGAAGTTTTATTAGCCTAAATGTTCACAGAGAGACCAATTTAGCCCTTCACACTTAAGTGTATCAGAAGTGGTTTATTTTGTCAGGGAAAGACTGATAAACTGGGACAAAGTACTGGTTGAGGGCAGGGTTCCCTTAAATCCTTGGTCTACTTCCTATCCCAAGGAACTCAGTGAGCTGAGTAAAACTCTTTCCAGCCATGGCGACTCATAGAACACACATGCTGCTATTTCAATGTGAACACAGTGAGACAAAATTCTACTCTGGACCTCTCTAATAAACCTAAAAGGCATTATTTTTTTTTATTTCTAACAACAACTGCTTGAGCTTGAGCTGTGTGTGACCTAAAAAGAGAACTTAATGTTCTGCTTTTGTCTTTTTTGTCCCTTTCCCAAAGTGCCTAGTTCTGCTGGTCTACTCTTGTGCTCTGGTACTACCACCTTTCCCTGGCAATGTCTGAGCACTGCAAGCATCCCCACACCATTTTTTCTGATCACTGAAACTAATTTTAGCAAGCCACCTGACAGCTGAGTAGCCAAAACTAAGTTAGCTCAACGCTTACTTTATGGAAACAACAGATGGACGTCATCAGACTGGGGATGCTCAATATCCCCAAGGATGACTGAGGTTCTGAATTGAAATTTTATACCTTTCCATTGCCATATAAATTAACTGACATAAATTTACAAAGTTTTTAAAGATATAATCAACTCACCAGTTTTATTTTTTTTTCTGGGTAATTTTTTAATTGAAGGCCATCATACCCGAACATTTATTTGTTTTGTTCTGTTCTACATTTACAGAACTTTTCTTCATGGTTCCCTTCCATGGATGCAATAAAATTTGGGTATTTGGTAACCAGTATGAAGAAACTGAAATATTAAAAACGGAGCTGTATGCATTATATAGGAAACTAACTTTGAGAAAACTGTCCTAGAATTACAGGAAAATTTTAATTTCTGCCTATTGTTTATATATTATAGAGTTCAATGCCAAAACTTCTCTAAATCACAATCTGAAAGTCCCTCATAGAACTAGAATTTGCTGAATTTAAATTATGTGAATACAGACAAAAAGCACAGTTTGAATTGAGTTCAAATAAGTTAAAGTTAGATGGGAGATTTATAATCATAAACAGAATAAATCTGCTGAAATCTAAGTCAAATGGGGACACAACTAAATAAAATCAACTTTTCAGAGTAAGTATCAGTTTTTGAGATTAAACTTGAAATTTACCTTGTAAGAAATATTAAATCAGAGGACAGGGAAAACAATAACCTGTCAGTTTTATGATATTAATCTCGAAGAAATATGAAGGTCATTAAGGAAAGAAGATGGTTGATGTCCATGCAATAATACCCCCTCCAAGAGTTATATAAATGTCTTTGTAGCTGGTGATAAAGAACAATCCTGATCTTTGCTGACCTCTGGCTTGGCCACAGATTCGTATTTGTTACAAATATCACGTGATGCATTAACATGATATGTGCATTAAATGTATTCCTTAGTGTGAAATGAAGTGAGATACATAAAACTCATGTAAAAATATTAAAATTATTAAAATGATTAAATGAATGAGAATGAGGGAAAAGCAGGCCTCCATTCTCATTCTCGTGAAGGAACAGTATCCTGATAATTTGAAAGGGCATTGAGGATCAAGGAAAATTAACTTTCAGGCATAACGTAAATTAAACATTTGCCTCTGTGTCCTTCTACTACCTCTGATTCCAGCAAAATACTTCTCCCACAGCAATAAAGAAAATTAGGTTAAGTTTTAAAAATACAGAATCCCTGTACTGTAGCCAAATTAAACTATTCCAAAATACACTTTTTGTATTTGCAAAATGAGTATTTGCAACTCATTTAACCGTCAGCAAGTTTGGTCACTGACATTATAATTTGCTAATAATGCTTTTCAGTATTCTTAAGCCAGCCACCCAATTTGTAGTCCAATGATATTTATAACACATGCTGAGATTTTTTAGGTTTGTCTTTGTGTTTTTTTTAAGCTGAGAAGTGGTGACCTACTGATAATGTTCTTCCTTCACTACCAGGTAAAAGATTAGGATTTAGCTGATGGCATGGGATGTTTTCTCCTAAAGCCAGTGTAAAGGAAACACTGCAGATGTTTCAAAATCCCACAGTAAGCATGTTTAACACCATTATACTCCATCCCTTTTCCCTTTCACCAGTGAAAGATGACCACGGACAGGTTCTGAGAGAAATGCCACACGCTCCTGCTAAGCCAGAAAACAGCACCCTCACCCTCACTATTTTCTAAGTGCATGAAAGAACTGGTGTGTGGGCATCAGAACTGGATTTCCAACCTCTGCTTACAGGCTCTCAGTTAAGAGGAGGATGTGACCCCACCACCCTGACAAACGTTCATCCAGCACAGAAATGTTCTTCTGGGTAGAGAGGCAGGTAAAAATTGGCTGCATTTTTAGCATTTTTCTGTCAAGATTTTACTTCAGTGTTTGAAATCATCAATACCTGTGAGAAAAATGCTGTTTGATCAGATCACTGACACAGCTGTACCTGAATTTCAAGTTTCTGCTCTAAGACTGAAGGTGGGTAAACAAGGGTAAGTTGTTATATTTTCAGGTAGATCATGACATGAAAAGCACAGATACACTCAAGGAATATTTAAATATCAAATGATACTTCATAAAGGGTCTTGAAGGTGAAGAATTATGCAAATGCACTCACTACTATAACAAATAATTTTAGAATAAAGGAAAAGCAATCCAGTTAGAAGTTATAGAGGGAAGAAACATAGAAAAAACCCTATTAAACTTGCTTTAACCTTTTACAGAAAAAAGTAGTAGTATTTAATTTTCTGTTCCAAGACAGTGGACTTAATTCTAGATCAAATTTTTTTCCTCATTTGTGTTTTGGTTTTGGACAAAACATGAGACCTAACATTCTTCCTGTCAGAACCTGTAGATAGGCATCATTTTTTTAAAGGGAAAACACACTACCATTAGCACTATAATTTGGTGTATTCCTGGTTTTGTCTGGCCCTTTCACCACCATTTTTCAAAGTAGGATTGTGAGACCCTTACTAATCACTGAAGTAGGGTTCAAAGTCACTTATTTTAAATATGTACGCTTACTTTGTTTTTTTGGTCTGATGTTTTAGTGTGTGAATAGATATGATAAACGGTCAGACTGCACTTTGCAGCAAGCACAACTCAGATCTGTACTATGGTGGTGGTGGTGAGTGAGGGCAGAGGGGAAACCCACTGATTACAACCTAGGACAGCTGCCTAAGTCTCTCTATGTACAACCACTGCTTTAATTTCTAGCTACTCTGGACTGTGAGCAAATGCCCAGGTTTTGGTAAATGCACTGAGGTCAAATGAGTTCCTTCATACACATATCTAATTTTTCCTCACTTCCATATGCTGATGAATCATTTTTTCCCAAAAATGGTCTGGAAAGAGGGAAAACAAACTATGACCCGCAACACTGAAATCCCCCACTGTGGCAGAAGCACGACAAGTCCTTTAGTGACATGGACCTATTCCTCTGCTTCAGGCTCAACACCAAGAGCAGAGAGGAGGGAAAAACAAAACACTGTGTGCAAGAACAGACTTGTGGCATTGCTGCTGACCATACTGCCAATTAGATAAATCATAACACACTGGAGCGTGCTCTCTGAAAACCCTAAATCACATAGCAACTGTATGAGTCTATATTCTCACAATAGTGGTTTACATGAAATGTGTATTATCCATGGAAATCTAATTCAGACCTGTGTTACTATCAAGGACAGCTGAGTTTGTAGCACTTGTAAAGTTAACAGACTCTTTTTTGATTAATAGGTTTTCATCACTGTACTATGTATTTATGATTTGCATCTTCACTATCTACTACCACTTCTCAGAACATTTCTGACCAGACTGAATCTGTTTACAGATTCTGACTCTGCTACATACATGCATACCACTCCACTTTGAAGGACAGAATACCAAATGTACTACTGTCTTTAATTAAATACTGCTTATAATTTTTTCCACCTCGAAAATGTATTAGTAATGCAGGTATGCAACTAGTTATGTAAATGTCTCAGAAATTTTTCTGGAATGTGAAAAGACAGAGCAATTTCAGCACTGTCTCGGTCTCAGAATTTTAAACAAAGGATTCTTCTTAGATTGACTCAACATTTTTCCAACTTAATAGTTTCAATTGAAATGATTTTATGTAAATCATTTTGAGTAGAATAAAGATACTTAAAGTTATTTGATTTTTTTATACTTTTCTTTATTAGATGTGAAATATTTGAGGCAGAATATTTAGTTGTATCATAATACCATTATGATACAACTAAATACAACTATGATAATAAATTAATTTTGCTATACATGCTCCACCTATACAGAGAATGAAAATGTTAATTCCTACATTGCAAAACTCCTGAATTTCACTTATATATTTTCTAACTTGTTAAAGATGATCACATTCTTGGCTATAAATTTCACAAAAAAGAAATACTTACTACTGTGCACAGTCAATCAGTTGATATTCGTTTGACCTCTCGAAGCACGCCTTTACACCTTCATCATCCCAGAGCTTTTTTGCATGTTCAAAGAACTCCTGAAAATTGGAAATGCAATAAATCAGAGAGCATTCCTCAATTTTTTCAATCGCCAATCTGCGCTGTTCCTTCCCCAACCTTCATACTTTATGCTTTGCAAAATGATAAATTACACACTTACAGAAGAAAAGCTACAAGCATTTATTAGCAAAATTGCAATAAAGTATACAGAACATATAGCTGCTGAGAGTTTCCAGCACGTGATATATAATGAAGACTGTCTTCAAAATTCATGTCAGTCCATATATAAAATTTACTGTAAGTACAAAAGTTACCTTGAAGCACGTTAATTTCATTTTTAACTGAATTTATGCTTCTGTCACGGAAAAGGCATAAAAGTGACGCAAAAAGCCGCTCAGCTTATAAACATTAGCTTTTTTGAGAAAGAACCAGCCTGCAACTTTAAAAAGATTGCGCAACTTTTCCTGAAAAACACAACTTTCCGCCACTTGGTATTTTCTCATGCAATATAATAACTTGATTGCAAGACTTTCGGAGTCTTTGCTCAACACCACATCCTCCAAAGAGCTGCCTGGCAAAACGTGCTTTTCCTAGCAGCTATTCCAGACTACCCAATCCAGAAATGTCTGCCAGCAAGCTTAATTCAAAATTATTTGAAAGAGGAACCAAAGCTGTCCTTGGTGCCGCTTTGGAAGCTGCAGACATACACGTGCAGAGAGGTAGTTCCAACTCTGCCTGCTGACTCCTTCTTTTCTCCAGCCCCAGCTCTAGAGACTCAAGGATCCAGCTTGTTTTAAAGCTGGGAGTCCATTTTATATTATATCATTACTGGTAAATGACACTGTAATGGAGTTTTTCCAGCTACATTGTTCTAAATTCAAGTGAAGGATGTTTAGATGAATTAATATTTCCTTTATCATATGGCTCTTTCCTCCCTTGAACAAAATTGTTAAAGCAATATGTCAACTCAAACACAGAAGTTGTTTTCTTAACACCTCAACACTGCTAATAAATCACTGGAGTCCTTTGGTTAGTCACAAATTTGTGAAACCTAACAAATTGCTTTTCCACAGTTCAATTTGGCTCTATGTAAAATGGGTGTAATACCACTATTCACTTCATGATCCTGTCAAAATTTTGCATAAACATCTTAATTCTGAAACTTTTCTGAAATTGCTTGCCAGTCTCTTCCCACATCTTTTCAGGACTTAAAACCTTTTACCTTTTTTTTTTCCTCCCCGACTATACCATGCACAATGTAAAGAGACAGAAAATTCCATTCTTTAAGAAGTTTTGAAAATGTTAGAGAAAAGAAGGTATTAAAGCAGGCATGAGACACCTTTGCAGAAAGTCTTGAATGAAAAGAGGAAGCAACCCCATATAGAGACAGATGCTTATACTGCCCTTGTGAAGAATTTATTTCTTCACTTGGCAAGGACATGTTTATTTAGTCTTTGTTATTTTAATTACTTTTGTAATTTTTAAACACTGCAGATCCACCTTTTGAAGTGATGCTACAGCTATTATAAACTCTCTGTTCCTACAGCAGGAGAAAAGCAAAAACAAGCTCAAGAAAGGACAAGATATCAAACTGAAGTAGGAGAAAGCAGACACACGTAACAGAGAGAACGACTACAAGAAAAAAAGGAACAGGAAAAGTCAAAATGATAAATACCAGAAACTATGGAACATTCCTCAAATATGAAGCTTATGCTTGATTGGTACCTGGGGCATCAGCTGAATGGCTCTCACTTGCAGGCATCTTTGGCCAAAGAAAAGCACTGCCTTCTCAGTGGATGGAGTGAACTGTGGGAAGTGTCAGGTCCTGAGGCAGAAGGAGCCAGCTCTCCATCGCCTCAGATGGGAGCAGTGTCCAACTCAGCCCTCCTTCCCACAGGCATTCACTGCTACAGCTGTGGGGTCTGAGAACAGTGTGGCTACCTTCCCCTCCTCCCCATCCGGGGGTGGGAATTCCCACCCACCCTGAAAGCCATCTCTAAGCGGAATAAACATGCAAAAACCATTCCCATTCAGCCCCACAGAGCCTACAGGAAGAGGAGGGGATGAGGAGGAGGTAAAGTGTAAGTATAAAGGTATCCTTTTCTGAAGGGTGGCATGGATTGAGAGATCAGCTGAAAAAATAACTAATGAAGTAAATAAGCAAACAAATAAATAAATAAAGTTGCACAGCTACAGTAATTCCTCACTACTGCCTTTACATCCTCTGTATGAGCTTTATTTACTCTTAAAAATCTCTTCTGAAAAAGAGGCAATCGTTTCAGCTCAGCTTCTTGAGATCCTACAAATATGTTGTAAATACAGGGTTTCCGTATCATATGCTTCAAATATTTCCACCTGACCATTATGTCTCAAAGCAGTCTATTTAAAATGACTTCCAGACTTCTAGCCCTAAGCAAATCATATAAAACAGAGCAAATATACTTCCCTCATTAAAATGTACCAATCTACTGCAGAGGAGTACACTTGATTGCAAATTGCCTCCCACACAGCTAGCTATTCGATTCTTCCTTCCCAGGTGACTAAAGCCTTCCAGAAAAATCCTGTTTCACTTCAAGGTGCCAAGTACCATGATTCAACTTTCACACTTGTTTTTAACCGTTCTCTTGTCTGCTGTAAGTTCCTCAGTATTCGTTCTGCTCATCTGCATAAGGCCCCCCATTTCAAGCACAGAGGAGGATTCTGCACATGGCAAACATATCTGGATGCCAGCCCCCTCTCCATCACAGGACAACACCCAGACAGCAGTTACCACGTCAGCTTCAACCCCTGCAATCAAGACCCTTTTGCCTGACCTGCCTTCAACAATCAATTCCCTTCCCCTCAATCCTTACAGCTCATCCTATGAATCTCAATGCTTGTCACTTCTTCCCCCTTCTGCCTGCCATGGCCGCATTGTGGCCACCTCACTGGCAAGCAGGCCCTGGTGTGGCCTTCGGGCTCTGCCTGCCCTGCAGCACCTGCTCTGGGGCTGCAGCATCCTTGGGGTGGCAGCCACAGTTGGCAATTCCTGTCATAAGGAAGAGCCAGGATAATTCAAAGAACAGAGAATTCATCTTTGCTCCAGCTGGTAAGGGGAGATGGACTAAAACATTTTAAAATGTTACCTTAGGTCAGGAAAGCAGGTTTTTAAGACTAAGCTGTGACCGTAGTAGCTTACATTCTGAGTTGGTCAAACTAAGACTTTCTTTAAGGTGTGACTCTTGGAAAGCGGCTTTTCAGTTCCTAGAAGTCATGAGCCAGGTCCTTTAAGAAACCACGACTGGGACAGAATAAAACAGGGACATGGAAAATCACTCTGGTAATCTGATGCACTGTGTTTGCAAGCACACGCAGCTGACTTCTATCAGATCAAAGCTACCAAACTCTATCAAAAATATTTAGCATACTGAAGAGAAATAATCTACTGTGCTTGAAAGCAGAAAACCACCTACATCTTGACCAAAGAGAATAGTTGCTTCAACCAAACTCTTCCTTAGGGATGGAGGCATACAACTAGTTGCACCTATTAATATACATATAAAATAATCAATATATTTTTAATTTAGTATTTCAATTGGAGTATTAAAGAAGTAAATTATAATGCTTTAGATCTCATGAGTTACAGGTGTCATGAATATAGGTACTGTTTACATTGAACACATTAATTTACACCATTTATCTAAGAATTTATAGCAATCACTAGACCATAAAAAATCTTGATGTGATATTTCAATGTCATCAAAATGGAAGATGTGACACACAACACCTCAAATATTTATTAATATAAAACTATTTGGAAATTTTCCACTCTTCCTGAGACAATCCAAAACCTCAGCCCTGCATTCCTGAACTTCCTTCTCACTAGCAGATATATTTTGCTATAAATAATCATATATCATTCAAAAATCACAAAGAGCCAAAAGCAGATGATTACTTTTTTGTTTTCAGAAGAAAGTTAGTTCAGATGTACATAAATGTAAAAACACCCTGAGCTGATATAACTGATCTAAACAATAGGCTATTCTTACTGTGCTTTAAAAGGTCTTGTAAAAATATTTTTGCTCACCTAATTCAGGGAAAAATTTCCTGATTCAATGTATTCCCATACATAGCATTCCAAGAAAACAATACAGATAACAAATGCAATGTAATACAGCTAAGCCTCAGGGCACTGTTTTTCAACTTTATCTTACTAGAAGTTACAGCCTGGTCTAGAAATTCAATTTTCCTTATTTTGGAAATAAACTTATTTATAGGTAGGTTACCTTAGAAACCTCCTCCCCCTTATAACTCCTACAAAAAAATTTCAAGTAGCTAAGAAATGGACTTATTTCACTTTTTAAATACTTACATTTGGAATAAACACTATTGATGATTAAACAAATTATGTATCTTCATGAACAGATCTTTATGTATTTTGGAAAAAATAAATTTTCATCTAACTGCTTTACAAACCACAAAAGTTCATGTTAGGTCAGGAATACAATTTTTATTCTACTAAGATTCTTTCTGCCTTCTTTCCGGATGGCACATACATTTAATAGCTATCCTGATGTCATCTTCAGTCTCCCAGAAAGTGGAATGTAGAAGGCCCCATCCAGAGCTATGTTTTCTGCTTCTGTTAATATATTGTAAACATGGAAACAACTGCTTAGATCAATGTGAAATCAATCTCCCTCAAGCCAAAATTTATGCTCTTATTCTCCTAAGCATCAGGACTGTCAGGACTGTAAGACAATTTCTCATCTAAAACACAGATTAAACCTGTCTGATTACCTGACAACCACTTAAAGAAGTGGAAAACGTTACACGTCTTCATAGTTCTGCCATTGTGGGTGTGAAATGAAGTCATCACTTCTATTCTGAATTTCAGTTACTACTTCTTCTCTCAAGTACTTAACCAAACAAAAAAGTAAATCACACAATGCCTTAAAAATTCCCACCTAACACCTCCCCAGCTCCCAATGACAACTGCAGCGCAAGATGATCCAGAGAATTAATTCACACAGGAAGGGAGGTATGTGCCTCCCTACCGAGCAGGGTACTCGTACCTCCCAATGCACAGTGCAGGGGTTATGTGTATATATATACATACAGGAGTCCCAGTCTCCCATCTATGGAAATATGGAAACATTTTGTGGAATAAAAGAGTGTGACAACTGATGGGGAACATTGTAATACCATAAGGATGACACCCAGTGGAGTCAAATGAAGGTTGTATAGGCGAACTACCAGCAGGGTTTTCTAAATGTGGCATGTTTAACTCCGCAATTCAAACAATATCCTTTGAAGCATCCTTTTCTGTACCAAATCTGAGGTCAAAATGGAACCAGATCCATCAGCCTGCAGCCCAAGTCATGGAGCATGACAGCAACAGCAAACAGCAGGATCCTGTGCTGTTACAGCAGAGGACAGACAGCAACATGGTGTGGGAGAGGTGACTGGGAGGAAGAACTCTAAACCAGCACTTTCATCTCCTCCCACAGGTGCCCAGGGCATGATCAGAGTGACTGCACTGTGGGTGATGGGAAACTCAGCTGAGCTCCCCCTCATGCTCCAGAAAAGTTCACAGCTCCTGGGGCTGTGCTGCTGCCCTGGCAGATGCCACAAATCTCATTGGTGTATCAATATTCTGTTGGGTTTTGCAGCACAAGCCTTGTAAAGCAACAGAGGAATGGCAATTTAAAAAAGTTTATATTTGAGCCAAGTAAACACCTGGAATTTAACATTATGAAGCAAAAGCTACTTTTGTGGATCCTAGATTCTCTTCCAAGCCTCTAGAGTCTCTACTCACTGCAGACAGTCTCCATTTTGAGAGCCTGACTTTAAACTTAATCCTAACCCAGCATTTAACCGAGGTGGCTGTAAACTGATGTTCCAGGAAACCCGCAAGAGACAGTGAGTGACAATCTGCCCCAGTGACTCCAATTATTACTGGTTTGCTCATACCAAGTGTAGCAACTAATTTTCTATTAAAATTGCTCTTCACCCCCAAACATCTACTGAGTGCAAATGCAAGCTGTGTCAACAACAACAAAAAAATTTAAATGGATTTAATGATTGGGTGAAGTAGAAGGTAAGGCACCCAAGAGAGAAGGAAGCCTGCTCAGTTACCTCTTCCACAAACAAGCAGAGCCTCTTGATAATCAGCCTCTTGTTTACAAGTTAAAAGTGTCCCTTATGGCTCAGTCAGCTCTCCTTAATCCTTTATGAAATGTTCTGCCTAACAAGGGAGCTGTTTTGCTGTAGGTATACAAAACGCAGCTGCTCAAACTCTTAATGCCTGCAATGAAGACAGGCAAACAGTTACAATTTAAAAATAAAAGCAGAATACATGACTTTAATTTCCCCAACAGCAGCATTGTCAAAACCTTCAATAGCACCAAAGCAATAGCACAAGAAACACTGCAATGACGACGTAGGGAGGGGTGGGCAAGTGGCACACAGGGACCATGCTCAACAGTAGGGTTCAGATGTTTCTAAAGAACCAGCACTTACAGTAGATTAATTATACAGAAACCTTTAGGAAAAGTACAACCTCCACCCCCTGCAAAGTATTTTCTGTTGTAATTTGTGGGTGTGCAATAATCAATGCAATTACTCTGCTAGTTAGTGACTCATTCTGATAGGCACAGCAGCAGTTTGGCCTCTAACCTTCCTCCAAAACCTAACTTCAGATCTGTCTGGCTCAAATTACAGGATAATACATCCAGATCTACCTCTCTTCATTTTCATTGGACTTATTTTGCCTTTTTTAAATGCCACATGCAACAGTCTTCAAGCATGATCAGTCTGCACTAAGCATAACCTCAGTTCATTAGAGCTGAACATGGGAGGATGGCAAATACTGCCTTCAGAGAACACAACCTGTGTTGAGGCATCTCATAGTCCAAGAAAACAAAACTAGTATATTAACTCCTGGGAGAATCTTATCTGACCTGCAAGTATAAGGAAAGAAGCTGGGGCAACAAACAGCATTTATAAATATATAAAAGCACCTAGCCACCACACACCCCTGTGTAACACCACTAGACAAAATGTATCAGCTGTGGAGCTTGCTGACAGTGTTCACAAACATGTGTGCAAGCAGCACAGATATATTCTACACCCCTTTCTTGAACTATTTCTGTGACTTCACTTTTAAGCTCTTACTCTACACATTTCCAAGAAGTGTGTGCAATTGAGGGATCAGCCTGATCTCCCTAGCAGTTCTATTTCTGCCTGCTGGAAACATGTTCTATCTGCCATCTTATTTCATAGAAATCAACAAGTTCAACTTTCACAGATCATAAAACTCATCTGCAAGGTCTGAGAAATATACTAATACATGCTTCAAACTTGTATCTGTCAAACACTAAAAATGGTCCGAAAGGACTTTAGATCATACTAGCAAAAATAATAACATGACTTTGTGCTTTCATAATATTTTGAGGCCAGCACTGTGGTTTGGACAGGCTTTGCAAATAAGAATACATTTTAGTCGGAGAACAGTTCCACATTTTGTCCTTCACTACCTGTTAAATAGTGGAGCTTTTTTTCTGAGCTAGATAACAAAGCTTTTATCATACTAAAACCAAAAACCTCTGATTCAGTCTTCTTGTTTCCATTTTAACATTTGTACTTCAAATTTCAGTCTGTTCAAATCCTTGAACGTTGCTGCCTACCTGCTATTTTAAGAGGCCACCAAGCTCTCAACTAAGAAGAAGAGATAATTTAAGCAAATTACTTAGTGTATATAGTGCCTAAAAAATGTGTTGAGGATGGAAAGCTCACACACATTCTTTTCCTTGAAATTATGGTGGTTTTGGAGAGTCAGGACCTCTCCCTGAATGTACATAAAAGCTCTTAATTTAAAAAAAAAAAAAAAACACCTCTCAAAATATTTGTGAAAGTAATTAAAGATGCATTACACAATCCTACAACATTGCTGCCCTTTGTATTTCTGAAGCACTTGTGAAAAGAAAAATGTAGGAACTGCTATAATTCCCTCAAGCAGAATTTTTTTGTGGACAACAGCTGATGACAAAGCATGAAATTAATCTGTAAGTGCTCAACAAGATGCAAAAAGAATGAAAAATATGTAATGACTTGACAAAACTTGGGAGCAGGTGATTTAGCCCTGTTATCAAAATGCTGCTTACACAAGTTGTCTTTGTAGAGCACTGAGCCTTGAAACTGGAAAAATTACTGAAAACCACATAATCTGTATGTCACCTGTACTGGGAGATGTTTGCTTGTTGTTTATTTATTGAAAGCAATAATGGCACCATGAAAATGTACAGATTCTGTATGCCAAGGTTTGTTTCTTAAATGGACTAGGTAAGACTAAACAGAACAGAGTCCGTGTGGAATAAAGGACAGCAAATCAGCCCACAGAACTTTTTACTGCTTCTGCAATCATTTAACTCCTGGGCCTTTGCAATGAACACCATATTCAATTTTAAGTCAGTATAACATCCATTTAGTGAATGTGTACAAATCATTCTGCAATCCTTGACGAAGGGAGTGTAATTGAATTGAGAAGTGCTGCTGTTAGACGTTTATTATAAAATAGTAAACTTGAGGCATTTCATGGCAGGAAATATTATCAAGATTTTTATTTACAAAACACTGGCCAACAGCACTTTGACACCTTTTGACACTGAGAACCTGACGCTCTATGCAAATTCCTTCTGCATGCTTTCAGCCCTTCTTACAAGTCTGCCTCTATTGTCATTTCTCAGAGGGTGAGGACTCCCCCAGAGCAGTCAAACCAGTGGAGTACAACTGAGGGGAGGCAGCTCTTGCCTGTTCCCAGGCAGTTCTCCTGCCCTGCCCATAGCAAACCCCTGCTGCTTCTGTAAATACAGTTTCAGAGTGAAGACAAGCGTCCAGAGAGCTGTACAAACACAGGACTGCAGCCTGTGATTCTTCAGTACGAAAAGTTTCTACTACTCCCAGCTTCAACTGTTTTCCTTAAACCAGTTTTGAAGGTCATGCATCAAGGAACTGTTTCATGTTCTAATATGCACTTTATTATTTGTAAGTGATTTCCTACCAGACAAGTGGTTTGTAAGGACAGAGAACTCTCATTTCCTTTTATAGATTTGATTCGGAAATAAATGCTGGCAACACCACATGACAAATGGACAGCATCCACAACTTGAGCAACTCTCATAATTGTATCAGAAAGTAATAGAAAAGCCAGTTTGCTGCTGCCAGATCTATTTAGTGTCCTATTCCTCTGCCCAAGTTTTATCTAAATTCTTCAGCATTATCTCTCTTCTTTTGACACTTCTTCCTGTCCTTATCCATGTGCAAAACCCTAGCTTCAGCACACTAACTTACTCAATCTTGAATATTTATAATAGTAGGAAAAGGCAATACAAGTCTTTATTATATCTCTGTGGCTAAACTGAATTGAGTTTCAGGAATTTTTTTCTTCTAATTAACAACCAGAAGTATAGATATATGTACACGAGTAAGGATTTCCTATGAAAAGCAAAAACTTTTTTGTCTTTTCTATCTGATAGCTGTTGCCTTTTAGAACTATTCTGGGAAATGACCTGATAAAACTGCATGAACTAGTAATTTTGACTATCTGAAAGGAATATATTTTAAAGGAACCCCATAGTTTGAAGATGTGCTTACAATGTTTATGGATGCAAAATTACTCTACGTTATTATTCAATAAGATTAAGGCATCTTAATAAAGCTCTGAGAAGTAATATAAATAAATGCAAGTAAATCTTGACTGCAATTTATATAACTTTCAACATTCTTCTAATGCCAGTTCCCACAAATCTACTGCTGCTAAGCCCCACAAATCAACCTTTTCAGACTAATTTAGATTTAGCTAGCAACTTCAGAAAAGTAAAATTTTTAATTCCTACTATTTGGTTCTCAATTCCCATTCTGAAGAGTACATAATTTTCAAGAACTATGATAACAACATCCTATTACGTATTACATGGAAAGAATGTATATACAGTAACAAATGAAATTGTTGAGGCATCAGAAGCGAAGTATTTTTTGTTAGCCCATAAATATTTTTACCACTCAGAAACTACTTAGAAGTCAACAGAAATGTTGAATAATAGGAATAGGAATAGTAATTTGTGTCTTTACAAACATAGATGACTAGAGACAATGTACAATTTGTGGATGGGAAATTCTGTTGGAATTTCAGAGCTGAAAGTCACTAAGGGGGCCCAACTGTTTGGCATGTATATGTTTCCAGGGTACCTGAAAAAAAAAAAAAACGGCTTTATAGAGCCTAAGGTAGCTTCTTCCCTTTCTTCCCAGTCTTTTATTTATTATTTGCTGCAGGATTATTTCTCACTTGAAGTGTAATCTAACATGAAAGCTGCTGATCAATATTGTAAACAGATGATTAGTGTCTTGTGGCTGCCAAAGCACTGTTAATGAATCTCAACAAATGATGCTGAAACAGGGATGTGAGGTAAAATAATTGAATTGAGGGAGATGATGAAACTAGATAATTCCTTCAGTTTAAAAGGCAAATATTTCCAGAACTCCTTAAAGAGAAAGAAACAATTTACACTTGTCTCAGAAGTGGCAGGAAATCCATTTCTTTGTATTAATTAAAATCAAACTGCCACCAACTGCAGTACCTGAAGTAAAACATAGAACTTATGAGTCTGAGGTCATTGATACTGGTCCCTTCTAACCTGCAACAACTGAGGCGAGACTCCAAGGAGCCTCCCTACACCCTCTCTCCCTTCTCTTTCCTTCAGGTACTACTTGGCTATAGAGCCTGCCAGAGCCACCACAGGGCCATCAGCAACCTCCCTGCAAGACGAGTGGTTGCACACGAACAAAAAGGACCTGCTTGATGTTGCGCGTGGTGAACAAATTTAATTCAGCTGGATCTGGAGAGAAAACCTGACAGATATGTGTCAGTTGTGAGCAAGGCCTTGAAACAATGTGAAGATGAGTCAGATAAGGACTTTTGTTGCCTTTTGTTGCCCAACCAATAAACTTCAGAAACAGAGAAATAAATACCATCTTCTAGCAGCAACCACTGTGAATTTCTAGGGAAACTCCATTCCACAGACATTCTGTCTTTTCAGACCTCTTGCCTCCTGAAAGAGATGGCTGGGCAACAAAAGCATAAAGGTTATTCCCAACTCTCTAAATGTTTCCTTGAAGAATGCCAGGAATGGGTGCATTGTAGACAATAGCCTTTAAGCAACCAGAGATTTTTGAGAACTGAAGGTAGTTCATCACCAGTAGTTACTTTTAATTAAACAAACAAACAAACAAATTCTAGACAAGCTCCTCTTCCTCTCTACCTGTCCACTGATCCATTGTTTATTAGTCCATAGCTTTTTCAATTTTCCAACTTAAAATACACTAGCAAGGGAAAGAGCCTTCTTCATTAATTTGATCAAAGACTTTTGGCAGTTAAACCAGAAAATGTATGTAAACACCAGAAGTGAAATTCTTGATGAGTTGTAGCAAGTCCAAACCTTTACACTGTGAAATAATCCAATACCTACATTTAAAGCAAACAATAAATATTTAAATACGCAATGGAAAAGGTGTCTATTTCTGGGGAAAAAAAAAGGCATTGACTTGGAGAAGTCAGGACTCTAAACAGTACTTTGATCTGTCACACTTGGTGTATGACACATTTGGTTAAACATAAATGCCTTCTTCATATGAAGCTGTTCTTGTTTTTAAGCTGCAGCTTTCTTATTTACCTTTTAAAGATTGAGGTTTATTTTTAATGCAATATAATTTAATTAAACAAGCATTTGATATACATTTTAAAGCTATTTATACAGATAAGTTCATGACAGTGTCAGTGTGTAAGAGGAGGAAATTTGTGTAAGAATTTCGCTTTTCAGGATTTGCCTCCTACAGGACCATACTTGGAAACTGCATTTATGCTGCAATTAAAACGGCAACTAAATAATAAAGCCTTTTGCCTACTATACTTTTGTTGGTGTAATAATTATTCACAAAGATTTCTTTACATGAAACTATAATAAAATGTGAATAAAGAGCAGAGTGATCTTCCCAAGAGAAGAGTGATCCACAAACCAAAGTTTTGTGACTTTTCTATTGAAAACTAAAGGACACTCACATCCCCTATATAAGGTATGGTTTTTGGTTGCTCAGAATCAAAAAATATGAGTTAGTTCTCATTCATTGACTTCTAGAGACCATATTGAGAACATGAAAATAAGCAAGTATTTTAATTCACTGGCTCTTCAATGCACTGCATTTGTACAATTTCTTCTTAATGTTTCCCCACATAGCTGAGTATTTAGCACTGTCCTTGGGTGACAGATGTTTCCCACAGAAAACAACTGCACTGAGCACACGCAGACTGCAGCAAATCTCAGCAAAGTTAGAGGACGTTTTGCTTTTGCATCCCAGGCACTTGGTGCAATGAGACCCTGATGTTAATTTGAACCTTTAAAGTACATTATCTACTGTGCAAGGCTCCAGTGGCCATCAGCATCTTCAGACATCCCAGATGGGGCAAGGCTTTAACCTGTCGTTCGCTCCTGGTGAGCAGGCTGGCAGAACTGTACTCTCAACACAGCCTGAGCAGGCTGCTGCTCCCTTGAACAATTATTAAAAATATAGAGAAAATGCTGGCTTCCTAAAACAGCATTTTAGTACAACAGCAGTTGCACTTCTGTTGATGGTGATTGTTTTGGACAACAATGAATACCTTTTTTCTACATTTTTAGTAGAAACAAGATGGCAAACATACTGCCCCAGTTCATTAACAATAGCTACAGGATCCATAGAGCTACACCACACAAGATGAAATGTAGGTCTGCAAGCAAACCTTAAAATAGCATAAATAAACATAGTTCAATTGTCAGTAATTGATCCATGATCACCTTGTTTATGATACACTTTTAAATTACAAGTCAGTGCTAATAGCCCCTTGATGCACAATTATTATCTGATTCATTACTACATATACTTCTAATGGTACGAGCTGGTAAACTGCAAGATATTTATTATCAAGAGAGTACTGAAAAGTAATTTTCCCTTTAGAAGTAAGCAACAAGATAAACATATCTGCTTCTACTGAAGTAAACTGGCTAGCAGGATTCAAGAGACATTTCAGGTTTTTGGTGAAGCAACAGGTAAAGCAACAGCAATATTGTATTTGCCATGATGCAATTGTATAAAGACTCATTCTAAAATAGATGCCAAAGATTAGACAGCTAGCTGAAGTGACTTAATATATTTCACCAAATATCTTAAGTGGTTCCTGTTACGACAGGTAAGCTGACGGAACGAAACATTTCCAAAAGGAAAACTGCATTAAGTTGCTAAATATGGTAGAAAACAATTTGTAACAGAAGAGGACAACAAATATATGATGGAATATAATGAAATAAACGGGTACCTTTGTTAGGTAACAGCCACAAGAAGAGTTGATACATATTAAAAACAGCCCCAAGAATTTTTATAGCAAAGTCGTAAACACTTTGTTGTGTTTTTTTTTTTTTTTTTTTTTTTTGCTTAGAGACAGATATGAGTTGTATATCACAAAGTTTTGCTAGATTAATCACACCTGATCAGTGCGTGAGAAATTCAAACCTTTGAATAGCAGCAGTGTAAGAACAAAAACCTAATGTGAAGGCAAGTATTTCACAGGAGTGAGCCTCTGATAGCTTAATTGCATCATTCAAAAAGAAAGCATGATTACAACGGTGGAAAAAATCCTTAGGTCAGAATACCTATTCTACCTTGATAGATCAATGCAGATACACTGTATTCTGTATGCATTAAGGGATGTAATTTAATAGGCCTTACATTTTCACATATTATGCTCCCTGTGACTAGAACAAAATGATTATTAAACCTTTTGGTGAAACTGTGACATTTATCAACCTCACTCATCAATTCTACATCATGCAATTTACATTTTATATTTATACATTGTTTTAAGATATCAACATATAAAAAAAAAATCTTTCTTACATTTCAGTTCTTAAAATATATCTCTTTGAAAACATAATCCATAGCTACCAGTTTTTAAATGTTATTGAACTGTGTACCTGATTGCTAATTTAAATCAGGAAATTCGAATGGCAACTTACAGAACAATTAAAATATTCTTCTGAAGATATAAAATTATTCTCCATCAGTGCAGTATAAATCTGGTACATTGCAAAATGCAGAGTCAATCCTCTGACTTGGAAATTTTCTGTTTGCAGATTTACAGCCACATCAGCAACTTCTAACTGTAATTTACTGCTATAGATACTGTGTTCACATATAGCAACTAACACTTACCTGCTCATAATGAAGATTTCCAGGAACAAAGTTGGAAAACTACAGTTTATCTAACATACCTCCCAGAAAACAGCTGCTGTGTGGCTGTATCATTAGACTACATGTCATAAACCAGACACAAGATTGTACATCATAGACCATAGATGTAAGACACATTCATCTTTGAGTTCTTTAGTTAAAACATTAAGTCAGCTGGTAAAGTATTGAAATCTGGAAGTATTTCCCTCATCATTCATATTTTGCTACTCATCTTGGGCCTTAAGAAAAATCAGAAATAAAATGTATTGTAAAATAAAGTCAGCACATCTATTTGCATATTCAGCATCCAAACTGCTCTTCCACATCCAGAGCACTTAGTGTCAGCACTAACAACTTAAAAAGTCTTTGAAGAAAAGCATGCACTTTATTTGTGGATGCACTGACTTTTCCCTAATGGTTTGTGAAACAAACCAGTCACCTCTTGTTTAACTCAGGGCTCCCATGCTGCCATGCCAAAGCACTGAGATGCCCAAGCCAGAGGATGACAAGAGGCCATTCTTAGCTTTTCCTAGAGGCAGTCACCCACCCCCCCATACGGAGCAGCTGCATGAAAATGGTCAGTCTCCCCTCTTTCCATGGCCCACTGCCCAGGAAAGGCACAGACACCATCCCTGCCTCAGTTTTAGGGTGGGAGCTCAGCTGGGCCAGCGTGAGAGGTAGGAGAGAGATGGAGACACCCCTGGGACGGGGTGTCCAAGCTTTCCCTGGGCACTGACAATGCCCAAGAAAAACACCAGCTGCACATGCACAGACTACACTTTAATTGACTTGGAGTTAAAACTTTTAACAGAGATAAATCGAACACATCACTAAATAATGGGACAAGAGATCCCATTCTCTTCGGCTTTAAAAAACTGGTCAGAATTCTTACGATGCATGAAAAAAGTATCAATTTTTTACTAAATTATTTAAGTTCTACTACACTGACATCCCCATGGAAAACAAGTGTTTTCTGCATCTCTTTCTAAGTATAAACAATAAGAAAAACTCATGTGCTCTTCCAAAATTACTCAAGCACAGGTCACAAAGTACTTCAGCTGAAACTGAAACATGTCATAGCTTTATATTAAATCATTAAGCTCACTTCAGATGGTTACATTTATCTGGGATTATATATCTTGCTTAGACCACTTGGAGAGCCAGGGCAAGCATATAAGAGAGTCCAAAGAAAGAAATACAGCATGCCTTTGCCTTTCCTTCAAGAGTTTAATTTTCTCTTTGAGACTTTTGTTTAAAAGTCATTTAAAAAATAAACAATCAGTCTTTCCCAGATCACTGTAGAATTATAAAAAGAGGGAAAACCAGCGTGTTGCTATCCATTTTATTAACTATTCCATGTTAGCTGAAAACTATTGAATATTCTTACACAGCAATCAGTTCCAGTGTTCCATCTTACTTTTTCTTTTTCTGGACAGTCTGGACCATGCGGTCTATGAATTTGCCATATTATTATTATGATTTTTTAAGAAATGGGGGATTTTTGTAACACTCCTATTTCAGTATTTAACATAAATAATATTGTAATCAGCCAATCATGCTGGTAGAAGTATAGCACACTACTGGAAATACCTGTTCTTGGAGGTGATTTGGATTGAGCAACTGGGTAATGCTTTGGACAGAAATTATCCAAGTCCCTGTTGGCAGATTCAACATGAGTAGGTCAAGCATATAGCTAGATGTTGTGTTATTTTTTGCAATTCAATAACAGTGCAAATATGAATTGAGAATATTTCTCCCCTACAAACATAAAAAAGCAATTATAGCCATATCAGCGATGAAAAAAAAAAAAAAGAAGTACACTGTGACTTTTGGTTTGCCTGCAAATTTTCATGCAACAATCCTAACAAACTACCTAAGAAAGTTTCAAATGTAGCAATAATGACTTGATCTGGAAGATGATCTGGAAAACAAATTCTGCTTATGAAACTTTTTTTGTATTAAACTTCATCTATTTGAGCCAGATTCCCCAAACCACTGAAGCTATGGGCAACTTGCTAATGAAAGGGAATCATAATACTTACGACTGTGGAATTCTAGGAGAAAAACAACTAGCAACTGCCAAAGATAAATCAACTTTTCTAACACAAACATCCTGGGGAATGGACAACTGCCTAACTCAGGATTTTGCCTGACAAAAGGGGTAGAAGTTGTAAAGAGAAGTTTCTCACTGGTTTCTTAAGGACAAGTGTAGGTAGCATTCATGACAAACAGCAAACAAGGCCCTGGGGGAATGATTCTTTCCTTTCTGGAGGATAAGCCATCAACAAGGACAGCAGAAGGAGAAGAAACAACCTTAGAAGCATTTGCCTTCAGCTAAGCAAATCCTCCAGAACATGATGGGAATGTGCTCACTACAATGAGTGTTTTAGTCTAGGTCTGTTTCTTTTCTATGCTAAAAGTACAGGTTGTGGGGAAAAATCTTCATAGATCTACAAATGCACCTGCTTTGAGAAATTGCCTGAAGAACATGGCTGAACTTCAATTAAAATCAGATACAACATTCCCACCTTTAGAGAAATAGGCATTTTTGAAACACGACTCAAAAATGTGCTTAGGTTCCACACTGAAGCGGTATTGAAGTTTTGAATCAGTGGCATATTTCAACCTCCAGAACATTTAATTTAATTTAATTTAACATTTATTTGTAAAGCTCCTATGATATGGTTGAGATCTAGCCTATGACTAGATCCTTTGTACCAGGAAAGAGACTCTGACCTTCCATTCAAACCATAGGGGAAAAAAAAAAAAAAAAAAAAAAAAAATCCCTGAATGTCTCCTCAGGTGGGGAGCTCCTTCTCCTTCTCATGCTAGCTCTCAAGCAAGGTAAGTTTTCGATGTGATTTTGATTTCACTTGATGTACTGTCAAAAACCAGCTTACTCTAATATGAGGAGTAGATGGGAGGTTATTTTTTATTCTAAATTGGTTATCTATTCCACTATACAGCTAGGAGGAAAAGGAGAAAGGAGAGTTTGAAGAGAAATAAAGCATTCCAAATAATTTGAATAGGAGGAAAAGAATAAAATAAATATTCCTAAAGGAAATTAGGCATTCTTAAGAGAAAGTTTTAAAACTTGAAGGAAAAAAGGTCAGTTTTAATGACTAATATCTTCACTCGACAAGAATTCACAACCATCACAGCTAACCCTCCGGCAATTATAAAAATGCCCTGATTGATGCTGTCTTGTGACTTTGACTGTATTTTGCAAAAAAAAATTACATAAAAGAGCGATTTTTAATTATTTTTCTCTGACAGTCTAAAACTTTTACTTTCTTAATTCAGTTTCTGATGTCCTAAAGACCTCTCAATCAACAAAGAGTTTCAGTATGGAAAGTATTTCACTTAAGTCACATCAGTGTGTGTAACTCACTTAAAATCTGCAGCAGACATCTTGCTTATTTTAAAGGGCAGGGGAGCAAGTATGTAAATTTGGTTATGATGGTTTATCTCCAGATTTTAACAATGTAAAGTATTGAGGAGAAAACAAATGAACAGCAAGAGACAAGCAAAAGCATCTCATGTAAGCATCATATGTAAGGAGTGAATGAAGACACTGAAAATTTGTTTTCCTCTTTCTTCACGATTTCCAATTGGACATCCAATTAATCTCGTAGAGAATGTCATAGCTCTGTTTCCTTGCCGATAAAAACATAGAAAATTTGCTGTAATTAAAATAGAGAAAAAAAATTGTAGACATTCTATGATTTCCAACATTTATCACGGAAGTGAATCTGCTCTGTAAACCAGCCTCAGCACCTAAGTACTACCCTCACAGTAGCTATGGAAAGTACTCATAGGACCCAATGGCCCTCTGGAATTAGTATGGCAGATAAGAGGAAGAATTGTGTTTGATCTTCGAGATTTAGCACTAGAGTTACTTGTCTTTCTAGTTCTTCTATAGTAAAGTAGCAGAAAAGAAGTGTTATTAAGGAAAGCACTCCAGTTGAGAGAGACTAAAAGATCCACATTCATTTCTGCTATGACTCTTAACAGTGGTCCCTGTAAAAAAAGCTTACAAACCCAAACATCTCTTCCCACAGTGCTCTGCTCTCTCTGTGCTGTGGGTTTTTAAAGGAAGCTTTATTTCACCTTAGCTCACATATTTTAAAGCATCTCCATTCTGTCAGTTGGGCTTTAAGGTATTTTTGACTTTCTGACTTGTATCATCATTAGTCAAATTAAAAAATTATCCTCGATTTTGTAGCAATAGAGATAACAGAGAATGACTTTACACAATAGTTTGTTACTAATCCTAAAAGCCAAAATATACCTATTATGTTTTCTTTCTACTGCCAAATTTCATCTCACTCCTGAAATACTAATTAAAATATATTCCTTAATTATTTAACATTGAACTATTTTTCCCCTTTTGACTTGCCATTTCAAAAGTTAGAATTATTCAATACAAAATAAATTGAAATTCAGCTGCAGCTAAAAATGACATTTTTCTCAATTTAGTAGCATCACTGCATGAGAAGAATGTGAGCAATATCTTGATTTCTATATATGCTTGCATAAAGACAAGGCAAACATTTTGTAAAACTTTCACAGAATACTCAACCCAGCAATTTCTAATCATCCTAAATGAATGGCAAAAATGCATTCAGTGGAATGTACACATGCTTACACAAGTAGATTATTATGAATCAGTAAGATTGATAATTTGCAAATGATTAAACTGCAAAGATAAATAGAAGGTTGATTTTTATAACTTGATTCTGCCTAAAAGGAATTGATGGAAGGAAGGATTCTGCCTTTGCCTAAAAGGATTGATGAGGAGCTGGTACAATTGTCAAATAAAGTCATGAACCCCCATTTTAGGCATCTATTTATTTCAACATAATTCCTAAGGGATACTCCGTTTATAAGAATTAATATTTTCTATGGTCAAGGAATTTTGAAACTATTCTTTATATGAACATAATTTATTTATTTTTATTCAGTTTCTCATACAAGCCTCAAGACTTTATTTATGTGGTAGTTTTATTTAAGGCTATGTTTTTCTTGAGATTCAAAAATAGGAATGCTCTTACATTTTTTAACATTATCCTCCCTTAGATACAACACTCACAGCTTCATGCTGAAAAACATCCCATGACTATTCTATGTCCCTGCATAGATGCTCTTTTACTCTTAATTTTCTAACTTCTCTGTAAGAATGAAGTTGAGAACAGTCGTTTTTCACCCCACCCTTTACAAGTTGTTACAGTACTTAATAGTATAACAGTTGAGACTATGGAATCACGTATGGAAGTATGCAGCATGTAAATGATTACAAATCAGCACAACACATCAGCATCCAGCCGTGCAGCACAGCAGCCAAGACCCACCCTTTTCCAACCAAGGGCCCTGGTGTCCTAGATTCTGGGATGAAACTAGCTGAGGGTGAAAGTGTTTTCTAGCAAGTGAAAGGGACATAGAGCATGATAGCTGACCTTGTTGTTTCCTGGTTATTGCTCTTTGTGCTGAGGAAATAGGCATTTTAGCAACATCAGCTCAAGAGAGCCAAGATTGTCTGCTTTTCAATGGATTAAGATAACTTTTCCTTATAGAGCGACCTTTGTTTTCTGTTTGGACAGTAAAATGACAACAACATGAACTGCTGCTGTGTTTGTTCACTTTTCCAGCAGCAAAGTTTTTAAAGACACATCCAGTATGCAAAAAATCCAGTATTAAAAATCCAGTATGCATGTCTTAACATACACCAGTTAAGCCTACACTTAATATCTAAACGAAAGAGAATTCCTGCAAATCCAGTGACTTGGTGGTCCTGTCAATCCTCTGGGAAAAGAGATATCTTGCTCTGCCCTCTGAGAACCAGGCAGAGCAGAAATCTGAGTTTCCCAGATGAGTGCTCTGACTGTCTGCCTTGGAAGCTCTCCCTGGCTGCACATTTAGCAGACAGTTTTGTTAGGAAACACTCTTCCAAGTTTTCTTGGATTCTTAAAAACTTTTGGTTTCAATGAGTCAGCGTTTCCAGACGAAAGGCTGCCGTACTGAAAAATTAATGAGCAGCTGTATTTATAATAACATTTGAGATGATATTTATCAGTTTTGTAGTTCTGACTGAGCAGTTAGCTGTGTATTAGCAGCTAACTTGACCACTGGAACCTGCCCTCCTCCCCTTCAAATGCACTTAGGACTTAAATCAGTAAATTATTACGAACTTTAAAATTCTACTGATTCAAATAAACTGCTCTTTCAGGAATGCATGTTCTTATGATGTTGATGTATCTGTGTCATTATGGAAAAGGAGAGAACTACAACTTCAATATCAAATTGGTAGTTTCCTTGTGGTTGCAAAATAAGGAACCTCACACAAGAAGATACCCCACTGCAGTAAACACTCAAGATATATTTAGAATAGCCAAACTGTATTCTTCCATTCTATAATGTTTAAAAATACAGATAAACTGTAATGGACTTAAATTATTAGAATGCTTCATTAAAAGTAGATATACTTCTTGTTGCTATCGTAAATCAAGACCCACAGAAGAATGCTTATTCATAGTTTTCTCACTTGGCAATATAAATTGTTTGTTTCAGATATGGTTAGCAGTATTTTCTGATTTTGCCCAAAGACCTCTGTAAATATTGAAGATTAAAGCCTGAATATAAGTTTTTGTGGACTTCAAAATGCCATTTGTGGGCTGTCAGAAGACCCACTGAGACTGTACTAAAACATTCATCCTTTTGCTGCTTTGAAAATGCAGGCAAAAGCTCCTGTTTGCTATGGCAAGAGGGGAATGCACTAGCAATGTTTGTATAGACTTAGAATTACAACTACAAGCAAGAATGGACACCTCCAAACATGAAACAAACCCACTTCTCTATGCCTGCAGCTCATGAAACCTACTATTTGTGCTAGGATTAATTCAAGGAGAAAAAAAAATGTAGCAATTTCAAAATACCACTTCAAAATTAGTGATGACTGGGACACAGATAACACATTTTTGTAGAGTCCCATCCACACTGAATATACAGTAATTACCTGGAAATTGGTCAGTGCTTTATGTGAGGAACACTAAGTCACTACAGTATTACTTTTCCATTATTGCTAAGATGGACATGGATAAGCACAATCCCTGGTAAATTGTAACTGCATGTAATATATGCATTCTGATGCTTCCATAGGAAACCAATTCCTTAAGCCACAGTAATCCTTTTAAACTAAGCTAAATCAGGTTATAGTAGCTAAGTGTAGCTTGTATCTCTGAAACATCTGTTCTCACATAACTTTAAATTAATTAAATTATAATTTAAAATATAATTTAAATTTTTAAATTATATATTAAATCTTTGTGTTAATAAACATGGACTACACTACTACAAAACCAAAATCTGTCCAACACACTTCTATGGAAAAAATTCCTTCTAAGTACAAATATTTATTCTTAAACATCACTTTAAAAAGAAAGAAGAAAAAAATTAATATTGTGTCATGGCACATAAAAACACTTGTACTTTCCCATATGACTGCCCTCTCAAGACAGCACCATGTTTCTTCAACAGCTGAATTTCTAAAAGGAAATATAGGTACACAAAGCCACAGTTTCTTACAAAGGTTTCCTTACTACTAAAATAGCCTCATGCAGCAAAATCGTGTCAAAGTTTCAAGTGTCCTTCTCCAGCTGCAGTGGTACATACTGTTTTTTATGAAGTATTCTCAGAGCATGCACTGTCTGCACAGCACAAGTGTGACACATAAGTCTAAGTGACATCCAAGTCTAAAAGGAATGCCCAGTACCCACACAGAAGATACCAGTTCACAAGTTGTATTACTTGGAATATGTTCTGTTGAGAAAACAATGAAAAGTCATTTAAACAAGTACCATGGAAAAGCCCAGTAGTTCTCCCCTTCCCCCCCAACACACACTCATGCACACAAATAAAATATTTTATTTATTTTAGAAAGATTAAAGAGAATTCCTAAAAACTGCTTCCACCTCTTCTCTGTTCTGATGGATGTAACAGAAAAAAGGCACATACATGGTTTTGCTTTAATTGATCTAACTGCAGTTACCAGACTGAATCAATTATTGTAATTCCTAATATTACAATGTTTTCTTCAGATTCCTAACACAGATTCCCTTAATCAACATGAATACATCATCTGATTTTCAAATGATCCCACAGAGTACTCAATGGATTTCTGTGGAAAAGGACTATTTGAAGCCATATACGATCTTCCTAAGTTTTCAACTTCCCAGGGAAGTTAAACTTGTAAAATTTACTGCTCAAATCTTAATATTTTCTTTTGCAAACTGTCACAGTTTAATTTTCTTCAGTCTTAGTTTCCTAAATAGCTTCATACTTGATCACATCACATCAGTACTTGGCCAATAATGTTACAACAAACAGAATGCAAATCAGGAGATATAAGTTTCCATTTTAAAGAGAAAGAATACGAAGTTTTGCTCTACTTAATTAAACCTAATCACATTTTAAAAATTGAAAGAATAAAAGATTTAAATTATGCTGGAACTTTAAGTAATCACTAAAAGTTCCTATACCCACACAGACCACCAAAGTAAACTTTTTCACAATCAAAATGAAAGCTGGAAATTTACTCATATTTGGCAAACAATTGAAGTTAGATTATTTCAGGTGTACACAAACAACTGAAATAATTCGTTTTCAAAGCCTAAAACAAATTGTTCAGGCCCAGGAGAAATGGAAAGCAAAACCAACTGCTTAATACTCTTGAAACCTAATCTGTAACAATTTCCAAAGAAGTCTACCTTTACTTGAGAGAAAAATGAACAAAGAAACCCTCCCAAACCAAGCACAATGTGGTGCTTTTGAAGTCAGATGACAAAGCTGGCTAGCCAGCTTCTAGACCAATTCTGAGTTCAGAGACTCCGATTGCCTCACCCTGTGAATGCCAGTGGTGCACTCTTGAACCTGGAAGCAGCAGAAGCAGCTCTGTGTCCATGGGCCCCAGCAAAAGATCACAGATCTCCTGATGAGAAATGCCCAAAACCTCTGCTCAGAACAGTGAGGAGGCTGCACACTCCCAGTATTCATGACCACAACTCAATCTTTCCTAATTCCTATTTGAAGACTTGACTAAAATATCTTTTGCCACAGCTCTAACCCTTTCAGCATGTACATGTCACAGACATGAGGGCTCACAGTAAATTTTTTTTTTTTTGGTTGATTTTTTTGTTTTCTATAGACAATAAGGGCAAGGAATATAAACTCAAAAAAACTGATGCAGTTTTTTACTGGCTGTGCCATTCCATATGATTGTGCCTTTCAGAATAAACTTAAAATTTCTCATGTCCGAAGAGCTTCTGTAATAATTAATCTATTTATATATTGTTTGTTCCATCTCACTCATAATCATAGCTTTAAAAAAGAGCACAAATCAATGAAAATAAAAAAATAACAATGAGGAAGCAGATGCCCCTTTTCAACATGTTAGCATTAATACAGAACAACTAGAAACTGTCTTTCAAAATAAGCAAAATTCTTATTACAGATTTCTAACGAATCCTTTATTAAAATCCACTAATTCACAAAAATCTTTTTAAGAAAGCCCAGCAAGTCCTGTTTCTCTTCCTTATAGAGGAACAGTCTTGAAGTATAGTAAAATCACTTGAAAGAGTGATATCTGATAGATAAAAAGGCAGTAAGAGGCATGTAAGACTTTGCCCATATTCTGTCAGGAATTCCAAAGGATTAGATGAACTCTTTCCAGCCGGAGTAAAAACGGAGAGAACTTGCACTTGCACGTGTGCAGAGGTGTGTGGCAGGCAATGCAGCCACACAAACAGTGTCTGTTACTGATCTGGGCCTCTCACGACTCCCTGCATGCTCAGTTCACAGGACGTCGATTCCATGCCTTGAGGAGTGTGCTGTGTCCAGCACAGCAGCATCTATTTGCACAGCTGAGTGGGGGACACTCCTCCCTGACCACTTCCATCATGTACTGCTGTCCCAGGGTTGCCCACAGCAGTCCAGACTCTGCAATGGCAGAGATGAGGTAAAAAAGGTTTGAATTGGCAGCAGCTTCCTCTCAAGTCTCACCAAGCCTGGAAGTGTTGTGGCAGGAGATGTGAATGAAGTAACACTTAAAATGCAGCTGGGAACCAACTGTGTCATCCTGACTCAAAGGAAGTGACCATCTGACTCCACAGATGTAAAGTCCCACTGAAGCCTAAAAGAAGGAACTTCTTATTAACAGAAATAGGTATCATTACAAAATCCTCAAAAAACCTTCTCTTGAAGAGAACAGCATCTACTTGTGCACAGAGCCGCAAGCCATGGTGAAAAAGAAGAGCAACTGTGTCTCCTTCCAGGCTACCCCTAACTCTTGTTTCTGAGAAGGGAATACACAGTTGTCTTAGATGGTATTTAAGAAATCTGAGTCAGGAGCTTAAAACTATGACAACATGTAGAGGAATAATTATATATCTAGTGAGAAAGGAATGCAGTAGGGAGGGATACTTTGTCTGGGTGCCAGCACCAGTGAGTGACAGCAAATGGTTCAAACTGGAAGACCTTTTCCCTTAAAGAACCAGTTGGTCTCCATTGTTTGGAGGATCCCTGAGCATTTTGCAGTTTAGGGCTCTGCAAGAATCTTCTCTGCAATTTCTGTGGATACTATCTGATCCATTCCAATCCACTGAATCCTGCCTCACTTACTGTATTCTGGAGCTTTGAGATTTAAAGCTGAAAACTTTTTTTTTTTGGTAATACTTAGTAATCATCTCACAGAAATAAGGGGAAACATCACAGGATAAACACGTTTTTATTGTGTACAAATGTACTGCCCTGTAGCAACATTGTTTTTTATCTCATGCATCTTTAAATCATCATATATCTTCATTTTTCATCTATGTTCATCCCTCATAGTAAATGGAAATTTATCATAAGGATAAATGTAATAAACTACTACAGTCAATATTTTTCTTTAAATGGTCACCAACACATTTTACCTTGCACTTATTTGCTATATTGTAAGGTTGTGATTTAAAAAAAAAAATACTTGTATTAGAGGTGGAGTTTTTTTTCCCAACAATTCATACTGATAGTCTGATTACTGCTTCTGGACTTTAAACACTAAGGTTCTGTAAACATGAAATGAAACAGTACCATGAAGAATTAAATAAACAAAAACATTCCAAGTAAGTGTTGTCTCTGATTTCTGTATCTTTCTTTATGATCTGGGCAAGAAATTAATTTTATTTTCACAATTACTAAAATAAGAATTGTCTTAGCTTATTCAATTTTCCTCCTTTATGTTCAGTTGTAGGTGATCTCTAGTTCTCTTAAGTTTTGTTGAAGCAACAGAATGTCATGAGGTGCATATGTGACCTGAGAGTAGTGAGAAATTTTTTTTGAGAACTTTATTTTAGATTTCACTGACAGTTTTCTTATGCCTTTAAAAAGCATCTGGATTTTCTGCCTTCATGGACACCTATTCTATCACTGGATGGAGTCTCCAGATGTTCCAACTGTCCAACACTTTTGATTTTAGAATAGGAACTTCCTCTCCTAGATAAAAGAATTTTTTTTTTTTTCATTCCCTCACTGCCCAGTTCAGATTACCCCCCATAACAGGAGGCATCCTGAACACATTGAGATAAACTCACAGAGTTTGTTTTCCAACTATTTAACTTCAGGCAAACATCACAATTCAAGCTGTCCATTGGTGTTCACTCTGGCTGGTGCTCCAGCTCTTGATCGCTGCTGCAGACCTATTTGGCAAACTGCTCCTGAACCTCTTCTTGTTACTTACAATTGTTATTGTTTAGATATTTTTGATAATATCTTATAGATTTTCATTTTTTTCTAAAGATTTTCTATGCATTTGCTGTTCAGATCATCTCCATTGACTGGAACTTCTCACACCTATCTTAGGTTCTGCAAAGTAAAATAACTTTGCAAAAAACGATACCTACCAGAAAAAGCCCTCAAACCCACCACTTTAATATAAAAACCTTATGGGAATCAGAAAACACACTTTGAGGGCATCTTGTGCAACAAGTCTACTAGGCAAAAATGAAAGCACCAGCTAAATTTCTTTTGCTCTCTATTGTATTGAGAGTTTTGCACAGTCTTTTTTTTTCTTGAAGAAAACATGAAGTATAATCCATGACTTAAAAGACTTGATCTACTTCTGACCAATACTCTTAGTAAAGCATCTTCCCTACACAATGGTTTAAATTCCAGTAGTTCACCTCCCTCTCTGAACAGTCACACACATCAACTAGGGCCACACCATCTGAGGCAAAGGAAAACTAATATACTGTATTTGGTGCCATTTATCTGTGTTTTTCTACACTTGCAGGAGTGAAAAAGATTGGTTTCCCTAATTTCTTACGTTTCTCCAGAAACAAAAATGTGATGTTGGTGTTGGAATGAGAAGCCAGGATCACCTTGACTGGCAAACCTTGGAGACTCAGCCATGACACTGAACCATGACTTTCCATTTAACCTAAAAAGCAGGGGAAGTCCTTTGAGGTGATGAGGGAAGTGGGATTTATTTTTTTAAGGCTGTCTGATCCTTTTAGTTAGGATGACATTTTGTAGCATGCCACTGCCTTCCCACAGAGAAAGGAAAGTTCTTCTAAGAAGGTTTTTTAAAATACTATTATTTTGAATGAGATACATTTTAAAATTAGTTTGTTTTTCAGTCTGATAAGAGCTCAGTTTCTCATGATGAGTTAATAGTTTTGGATGGAGAATCCTCATTTGTTGAAGCCTGGTCACTGGAATCTCCCAGATTTTTTTTCACAGGAAGTGTACAAGGATCCTTTCAGATAGGAGATCTTTGAGATCTTTGGAGATCAATAACAAAGAAAAAACTATGGAAAAAGCTGTATTATCTTGATTATATTCAAGGAAAAGAACCAAAAAAATTATGAACGTGGCAGATGTAAGTAAAGAAGCAGATTCAGGAGACTTTGCTGTCAAAACCTCTTTCACAAACAACGCTTTGGGCTCAGTGCCCTCTGCTCTAAAGTTTTGTGAACTCAGCATTTTCAATGAAGTATTCCCCTTCAAGCCAGCCGGTGTATTTTGCAGAGGCCTCAGCTGCCAAACAGAACGTGACATTTTAAAAAGGTGAGTAGCTTTTGACCATATAAAATCAGGCATAGGATTTCAGTAGCTGAAGAAAATACCTGAAACTATTAATCTGAATATCTAACATTTCTCTAGAAATAAAACCTCACACTAACTGGTGAACCACTAAAACCAAAATTCTGTGCTTAAAGCAAAGAATACTTGAACGTAAATGTTACACTGCAGAATCCTTAGAGGTTTTTTAAATCCATGAGATGTTGTAGGAAGAAACCAGTGAGGTTATGGTCCCATCTTCCTTTATGGCCTCTGATTAAAAATGCTTGGTAATAGTGAAAAGTAAGGCAAATAGGGCATGCATGTGTATATTTGTGTAAAAACATGAAAATGAAAACTGCTTTTCAAAGGCTCTGCAACTAGAATCATGGAGAGGAGCAGAAAAAAGAAAAAGAAAAGAAAAACAAAAACAAACTAACAAAATAGTAGCCTAGATGCCAACTATTGGTTATCTGCACTGTTAACACAATAGGTCCTGTGTTTTTAGTGGACACTGCCAATGCTCTTAGTCTTAAATTAGAGCAGGCAGCTGTTTTAGTGTACAGCTGAGCATGACATAAGCCTGCGTAAACATTTTTCTCTGTCACATTCTTCTAAGTAGATGAGGGTTGTATTTTTCTCCCTTCACGTAGAATAATCCTCTTCTCCAAAAGTTCCAAGTAACTTGTAAATTGCACTTCAATTCTGTCATTAGAAAAAACTCAAAAGATTGGGGGGACAATATAATTTGTCAGGTGGGTGTGTGTATCATGCATTAAAATGTCTACTTTTAAGGCTAGCAAGCTCCATAGCATTCCACAAACACATTATCCCTGTTCTCTTGAGCCTACATTTTCCAATGTCAACACACTTGGCAGATTCCAAAGCCAGTTCTGATGATAGTGATAGGAAATCCCTACCTGTTGTTCCTATGGGTTTCATATATAAAATAATCATAGAGCATGGTGATACACTTCTATACCTACAAAGAAACACACTGCAAGAAACAACTGATTTGGTTCCACAGAATTCCTTGCTGTCCTCACATTTTAAGTGGACTCAATTACTTTTTAAAACTGAATTTTTAAAGGATTTTTAAAACGGAAACATTAAAATTGCATAACCAACACTGGTAAACTGTGAAGAACCTAGCAGAGTTTTCAATAAACCTCTCTCTCCTTCTCCTCCTCCTCCCTTCAGTTTACATATACTTTTTGGGGCACCTATGGTGAGGCAGAGTAATTGAGAACAGACTGCAACAAATGAGCAACAATTTGCACAGTACCAAAATTATCAAGTTGAAACCATGACACTCATTTGCATGAAAAGGCAGCTGACCTCCATCTTATGACTTATTTTTACACAAAATGAACTCTGAAGCTCACATACAAAGGCAGATAAACTGCCCTATCTCCCAATTTTCAGTTAAAGCCTGTGGAGATGGAAAAATTCATAGCAGAGTACCTGGGCTCCTTTACTGTAGAGAGACAAAAACTTTACTGTAGACAGTGGTTGAGGACAACACCAGTCAACAGACAAGAACAAAAATTCCTGGAAAAGCTGCAGCAGAAGCAACAGGTCACCGCAGAGATCTAGCTAATGTGGAAATTGCTAAAGCAGCCAGTTTAATACTCAACTCTCACTCTTACCTTTACATGCTACATTTTTAAACACACTGTCCCTTGAAGTGGGACCTGTAATTTCTGTGGAATGTGATTCCTATATTGTTCTGGCCCTGTAAAACTGTGCATCTTACTTCTAGGTGAGCTGTCTTCAGGCTGTTAAGGATGGCGGCCAACACCTACACAACAAGAGGGACGATACAAGAAATGTGCTTGCAGCAGGAAACAGTTTTCAACTAGGCTACCTGAAACAGGGGAACAAGTCTGGCAGCAGTTAATGCTTTCTCTTTCTGTTACCACCTTATGCCATCACTACCCGGGCCCGGGTGGTGTACTTGGCTCTTGTACTTCTTCACAGGTGTACTTAGCTCTCAAACAACTGGGATGTACACAGCTGAGTTACAACAGTTCATCCAATGCTAATCTAGATGCTTTTTGTTGGTGATTCCATCCATGTAACTCGAATGTTATTTCACAGCTGTTCTTTCACCACGATCAGGAAAATTTATAAACCAGGAGTACAAGCTCCATCTTCAAGTTGTTTAAGCTCTAAGTTCAGGTGAAAACAAAAAAAATGTATCTGCAGGCTGCTTACTGCTTTAGACTTCTTGACTGTGTGATGCGCATTATATATAGCTGTATCTTCTTTACAAGGAACATGTAGATCAATCTTACTCGTTACAGGTGCTCCAAAGCCTGTCACCCCACAAGGATACACATCTCTCGCACAAACCAGGTATAGGCATAGAAGCACAGAGAAATTTATGCTGGAAGTGGTTTCTGGATCACCCAGTCCAACCTCCTGCTCAAAGCAGGACTCGTATCACATTTGCAGCTGAGTCTTGACAAGTCTCCAAGGATGGGGATGTCATGGCCTTTCTGGGCCGCCTGTTCATGTCTGGCCAAAGTGGATTTTTTTCGTAATATGACCTTCCCTTGTTGCTCATGAGTCTGTTATCTCTTGTTTTACCCCTGTGCATCTCTGACAGGGGTCTGGCTGTTTCTGTAACTCCCTATCTCTTTTAAATGGGGGCTGATTGTTATTAACTCCTGCCTTAGCCTTCTCTTTCCAGGCTCAATCATTTTCCTCACTAACTTTGTTAGTCGTTCTTCCACTGGACTTACTGCAGCTTTCTGACATTTTGGGGTGGGTGCAGAATTGGACACAACCCCTAAACAAGATCTCAGGAGTGCTGTGTAGAGGAATAATCCCTTCCCCTGACCAGCTGCCACTCTTCCTAGTGCTACTCAGTATGCACAAGACACTGCTGACTCAATGCTTACTGTCTCCCTCAGACCTCCAAGGTAACTTTCAGTGGAGATGCTACTTGGACAGCTGGTCTCCTGTCTGCACTGATACTCCAGGGATTTTTCGTCCCAGGTGCTTGACACCGCACTTTTCATTGCTGAACTCTTGGGGCCCAGCTCTGCAGAGTGTACCAAGGTTCTTGTGAATGGCAGCCCTGCCTCCACCCAGTCAATTGCTTTACCCAGTTTTGGGGAATACGAGGCAAAGGTCCATTCCAGTCAACTGGCTCATCCACCCTGCAGCTCCTGCAGTAAATGTGCTCCTGCAGCTGTCTACTTTGGAAAGAAACTGATTTTTTTTTTTTCAAAATACTGGCAGCACAACAACGGCAGCAGTGTGAATTGAGGAAAGCTGCTGTTGGCCAGCTTTTAGACTTCTGCTGCTAAACTCGCCAAGAGAACAGCAGTACATAAAGGTTAGTTCAGACGCTTCTATATCAGGCACATATTATGGTATAGGCAAAACTGTGAAGAACCGAAGAGCCATGAAATCCCTCAGCAGAACAGATAGGGGAAACAAAAAAAAGACCTACAAAACTGGGAAGTGAAGAAGTGATTTAAGAGAGACTAGAAAACAGTTTGTTTTGTAGTCATTAACCTCCTCTCCCATCTGGTATTTATGCTACACACACACAGATGCACAGAGCCACAAGTGCATGCATATATATTTCTACTCTCTGAATTTCAAGGCACACAGAAACAATTAAGTCACCTAGATTTTTAAACCAGATAAAATATTTCTTCAGATGCTTTTCTGACATCTGCAGGTAGTTATCAGTTTGGTTTCTTTCTTTAAATTAGATTGTTTGCCTCAAACATACACAGAAAAGTGTTACACTAAAGAAGTTCCTTGAGATGAAGAGAAGAATTGCTAAAAGCAGTGGCAGAGAAGAGATTGTCTTGCCTGGTAAAATTAAAGAACCTCTAGAGTAGAGGATTGCTCAATGGGGCCAACTACAGCATTACCTGCCAAGTCAGCCACTCTCACAGACTGGGAACTAGCAAGCGAGAGACACAGCCAGTTGGCTTTGGCGGAATATTTAGGGAGGATGCAGAGGCTTATTTACTGAATAATCTGGAGACCATCTGGTGGTATCCAGTGACAAGAACATTGAGCTGAAAGTAGAAATGCCTGAGCTCTATTTCTGGCTCTGCCAATTATTCTCTGTGACCTCTGGTGGCTCAGTTTGCCCATATACAAATCAGGAAAAAAACCTACTCTCTTCTCTAGGAAATTTGGTACTTCAGTAAGAATTCACACTTACTACTACTTCAGTAGTATGATTATTTATTTACATTATCAATAATCACTTTAGAATTAATAGCTATTTTATTTTTTGAATTTTAATTTGCCCCCTTTATTAATTAAAAAGATTACAACCATGTCAACAGAGGTAGTACATAATGTGGAGTTAAACGAAAAGAATTTCAAAATAAGCTGGACAGTATTCTTAGTTGGGACATTTCTAAAATAAAGAGATCCTTTTTTTTTTTTTCTTCAGAAGAAAATGCGCAATAATCACGTGAAGGAAAGATCTGTACATCTTACTGGACCTTCCCCACACCCAGCCTAATGACAGTGATATCATTACTGAGCTGTAGAAAGTATAATCTAAAATATTCCTGAGTTCTGAATTTCTTACCATTTTGCTGAACCTTTAACTAATCATCTGTAGGGAACAAAGGCAATTGAGTAACTAAATCAGTATCTAAAAGACATGCTGATTCCCTTCATCACCAATCTACTCTTTTCAGAGCCCCACAGACTTTCAGACTAGTAGCAGTATGTGGATATATTGCTAAATTTGCTTTTCTCCAAACTCCGCTGACAATTTACCATAGGGGTAATGCAAAATCAACCCGATGGGGGAATAACAAACAAAAGAAATCCCACCAAGGAACAGTAGCTCCTTGAGAAAATCTCCAGATGACTAAAAACTAGCACTAATCCAGACTCTGATTCAAGCCAAAAACAAAATTTCTGCAGCAAGCAAAAACCTGCTATCCCCACTGAAAGTGTTTTGTTGGACTCTTCCATAGGTGCTAACACAGCGGAAGTAGAGAGTTTCCGCCTACCAGGAGGATTCCCACGCAAACAGAAGCTAGACACCTCCCACTTTCTTCCAAGGGTGACAGAACTGGTCACCCTTGCCTAATCTCCTTAAGTCATCTGGTGTCTCACTGGGGAAGCGCTATCTAGGACAAAGAAGTCTGTAGGGATGCTGGCAGGAGTGGAATGTGAATCTTGTGACCGAGTACACTGGGGCTGAGCTGCTCAGGAAAATCATAATGAAGTGGAAGAGCTCTATTTTTAATGGGGGACAAAGGCAGAAAGGTAGCAGGAGGACCCAATCTCCCTTGGGAGGGGAGAGGAAGAAATGCACTTCTTTTCACAGATACACAGGTCAATAACTAAACACATAACAATGAAGTTTAAATTTAAAAACCAAGTTATTTTTTCAACAATGGTTCTGTATATGATAGCCCTAAATTACGATCTTTCTTTGCTGATGCTGGAAGATATCCAAGATACTTCAGGAAGAAGTTGGGTCTTCAGGTAAGTAGATTAACTTTTATATAGTATGTAAGATTTTCCTGACAATGTGTGGATTGGAAAAAAGCTTGTGTCCAGATCCACGTTTCTTAGGAAGTAGAATAAAAATAGCCAGAGGTTGCAGCCACTAAATCAAGTCCTGGAAAGTCAGCAGTAGACTTCCAAAATAAAAATAAGGCATACTGATTGGAAAGCATTTCAGTGGGAGAATAATACAAACCCATAAAATTGAATCTCTTTTCTTGTACTGCAATCACAGGACCGCCTAAACCTGCATGATACTACGTATTTCAAAATGCTTGTATCCCTGCAATCTTACACAGAGATTAATAAAGTATGGCAGGATATACTTACAAACTATTTAGGCAGCTTTACAATTCAACCAACCCTGCTGACAGGGAAGGGGGAAATCACTTTGTTATTCACTCATTGGACTGAGAAAAGTAATGTATGACATGGAATGTCATTAGAGGTTACTAGGGACATACACAAAAAAAAATTAACTGTTTGCTTGCTTGTATTCTTTTTCTAAAGGAATTCTAAATTCACACATTAAGGTCTTTTTATACTAATATATTTTGTATACATTACAGTAAGATTGTATTAAGGAAGATGACAATTGTTCAATGTATTTATTTTCAATTCTGCTAAACTAAGTCTAATAGATTTTTTTGTGTGTGTAAAACTTTCTCCATATTTTGTGAAATAATTCTGTACTGCAAAAAACTGCTACAAATCATTATTCATTTACTGGCGATACAGTGTAAGGGCTCAGACATAAACCCTATATTTTTCCTTGTTCCATCTCTTAGTTCAGTTGAAATTCCACTGTCCACCTTGAAAAAGTAAATCACCCCAAATATTAATGGGATTTTGGTTAGGTTAGTTACAGTATTGAATAAACACTCTCAACTGTTATCACCAGATTTTCTCACATTTTCAATCAATATTTTCGCTTTTCTAGCTATGCTGAATGTTTTCAGAATAAGGTTTGCCCATAAGAAATTTAATACTACGATATGAAAATTGAAATTATACCTGCAACTTTTAATGAAAAGCTATCATGTTTAAAGAAAGCTTACTTTCAAACTACTTAGCTATGAACTGAGTAATCTCATCTCAAAATTAATTAAATGCTCAGTAATCTGAAAAGTACTACACTGCCCGTGTCTTATCTGCAGTAAGGAAAAGCAGAGCTCTGTTGTAATTCACTGAAACACAGCGGTATCATATTACACTTTTATTTGTAAAATATCTATTTACTTTCAGTTACAAAACAGCAATCTTAAATTACAAAATTTAAAAAATGAGAAGTTATTAATGTAGTATTTCAGGCATCAAAACAAGTTTTTAAACACTGTCCAATGAACTTAAAATATCAAACCATCAGTACCATGCAGGACAGAAGTTTCAAGTGTTCTGACATCAGAAATCCCCTGTAAATTTCCTTTCAGCAACAGCAACTTCCCCCTACAGTTTGAAAATGATGGCTACGCAACTCTGCATTCTCTACCACCCACAACCACTATGGCCAGCCCAAGGCAATGATGAATTCACACTACATGAAACAGAGCTATGACAGTGTATCTTTTCTTGAATGAAGACAGAGCTTGGGCATGTTGCAAGGTATTGTATTGGCTCCTGATGCCACAAGCAGTTTTGTCACTGGAAGGTGCTGCACAGCCTTCCAACCACAAGACATGGCTGAACTGCACCTCAACAGTTTATGATTTTTCAAATAAAAACTTGAAGTAAATCTGTTTAGCCATTAAGCTCTGCCTAATTTAGAACAGCTACTGAAGGTTATTTTTGTTTTAACACACCATTAGATCGCGTGTCTTCTGTATTTTGTAGTAGCAACTTTTCACAACAGCTATATCCTCTTTCCCTTTTACATTCATTTGATGAATCACAAGAAAAAGCTGCACATAATGTTTCTAGTTAGCAGTGCACACTTCAACTGAACTTTTTTCATGTGGATGTATACATTAAGAGCTATCTTATTGTGGACTTAACGACATGAAATTAAAGGGGACAAAAATTAAAATGCAAAAAAACGTATTTTTGAAAAAATAGTTTAAAAACTGCCATTTTTCTATTTTGAAAGTTATTTTCTGTAAAGATTGCATTTTAAAGGTGGTTTAGAAGTGATGAGACTTTAAAAATGAGAAAATCACTACAAATCTGACAGGCACTGGTGATGATAGATACCAACCCCAAATCCAATGCTGTTCTCCAGCAAATCATACTCTTTATGTTGATGATACTGGCACTGTAAGACAGAATCTGTGATAAAGTACAGGAGATAGAACATCTTCTTCCACAGCATGCTCAGGGAAATGAACCTCCTCATCTAAAATACACTTAAAAACTATTTTTATAGTTAAAAAGTATTCTATCTCAAATTAGTTGTGCACAAATTGAATGTGCACATTCACATTTTTGTGAAAATCAGTCTTGCGCTTTGTCCATGACTAGAAGGACAGAAATTGAGATATGTTATGCTTGACTGAAGCAGGTTGGCAGAAAAGTCCATACAAAAAAACCAGAAGGACTGAAATGAAAGCTTCAGTCGATACAAACACTTAACAAATTGTTTAAAGAGCAAGAAAATACATTAACAAAGACGACACAAGATCCACTTTTATATAGAACATTATTCAGAAGACTCTGTACATCGAGCAAAGACAGACTCATGCAGCAAAACACTGGGGCAAAATTGCACTCAACATTCTGCGCCTGGGTCCATCACTCCACCCATCTGTTCATAAGAATTCATTTATTTTAACTTATGAGCTGAAAACCCTCCATTCTCCTTGAGAATGAAAAATATTATGCAGCACTTCACAGTTCTTTAGAAGTATACTGTCTCAAAGGAGAAAGGTTATTGGCAGCCATAAGCATAAAATGTGACCATAAACATAAAATGTACATGTCACACTTAAATTTCAGTTGTAGCTTAATTTACCAATCTGTTTCAGCCCTACTGCCAAGGTATGCTGTCTCAGCTTAGTTGCCTAAGGAATGGCAACCTACACTGTCGGATCACCTGTCTGACAAGCAGTCATGGCTGTCACCTAACTCTGCAATCCATTGGCCAGTTCCAAACAAATGCCACAAAACGGCAGAGGACTCAAAGAAGGCCTCCAAGTCTTACAAGACTGCACTTAGCTGGAGAAAGGGGTTGGTTTGACTCCTCCTCACTGAAGGGAAGTTTTCAGCATGATCCTTACAAGTTACCCGTTTGTGCTGAATTAGCTGCTGACGGACACACATGGTCTGACTTGCCAGCCAGCACTTATTCACCAAAAATGCCCTGACATGCACTGCCTCTTGTCCACCTGGAAGGGGACTAGGACTGCTCTGAGGAGGATCAAGCAATAGACCTGAAGGAGAAATGGGCTAATTATTGTCACCAGAGAAGTAGGCTAGGTGTCTACAATATCCACAGACAAGCAGAATTCATTCGCTCCATTATGTAGAGAACAAATTACACTCTACAGGACTGAAAATAAACCCACTTAAAGCTCCTGGTGAAGACTAAAAGCAGATTATACCAATCACATACCCCATTCTGCTTTAGCTAGGAAGAAAGGTAGGAGAAGGAATGGAGGAAATGAGATTTAAGTTACTTGCTGGAATTATACAGAGATCCAAGCTGGCTGCCAGAATATGCCTATTTTTCACGTTAGGGACAATTTCCTAACTCAAACTGTAGTTCAAGTGCTAGTACTATGTACCAAGGGTGGCAATATAAAACTATATTAGCTCACTTGTGTAATATCCACGTATAGCTATACTGAGTCACTCTTTAATACTATTATATTATATAATACACACTATATAAATCTTGCAGAACATTTTCCCCAAATGTAAGAAACTTTTATGATGACCGTCATCATCATAATTCCACAGAACAAATTTGAGACACAAACCACAGCTTTTTTAGCAGCTTCAGCAACCTCAGAGCACAATAACTCTCTGGGCTAGCTATTTAATAGAAACTTCTGTAATCAAAGACACAAACAACATGGCAGTCCAAGATAAAGTCAAAATTAGATTTAAATTGTATTTCAAAACTCAAGTACCCACCAGAGATATAGAAGACTTATTGCTGTACTTCAAAGTGTTAGGAAACTGCTTTTCCAGCAGTAAACATTTATTAACTGAATGGAATGTTCCCATCCCACGAAAACAAGTTTTTGTTTTAGAGCATCTTTAGGAGTCCAAAACAAAACATTATTTTTGTGCTTACTGTCTAAAGTAAATTAATACAGATAATCAGAAATAGTCAGAAATTAAAATTATTTGAGTCCTCCTAATGAACACGGCTTGCTATTGGTCACTAGAACTTTCAAGACACGTAGTAAGTGAAGACAAAAAGAGTCCAAATAGGTCAATGACAAAAAAAAAAGATGTCATCTACACATCAGAAAAGCTAATGATTTTGAAGTCTACAGCAATGTTTACAGGAAAATCAAAGGTGCAAGTTATTCAGTTCCATATTATATCTAAAGGTATCAATTAGCAGTCAATTTTTAAGTGGTTTTCTTTTTGACAAGGTGTAAAACAGCATTTCTAAAATTAATCTGCTAGAAAGGTGCAATTTCTTCACTAGATAAAAGCATGAATGTCTCTGTAAATGTGGGTGCTAATTTTTTTCTAGTATCACAGCCTGCTGTTTGTTTGCTATCTAGCTGGTTTTTTTTTTTAATACATTTTGATACTTTCAGACACGGGACATGCTTCCAGCTCCTAAATGACCTGCAGTGTAATTTACTGTAGTGTGTACTGTACAAAGTTCTTTGGTATCCACAGGAACAGTTACCAACTGATGTGAACTTCCTTCCCTAAAGAGCTTGTTTTGAATAACAAACTACTCCAGGGGGAAATACATTATCTTGTCTAATCAAATGTTCAAGTGAGGCTTATTTCATTACAGGACTTTACTATGCATTGTGGAAATGTTTGTGGCAGTGACCTTTAATTAATCTCAACCTTAAAGGAAGACAGTAAAAGCTTAGAATCCCAGATTGTGCATATTATTTTAAAGCTACATGTAAATGGTTTAAAGAACTAATAAAAATCTCCTATTTTTTTAATGGCTATGTTCTCTAAGATGTTTGCTTTTATGTAATCTGTATAAAAGGTTTTCGTAAATATCAGCAGTTATTTGTTCTTTGTTCAATCAGGTTTAAAATACAGATGTTACTGATATACGATTTATATTACCAACACGCTTCCTTTTACCCAAGTGTATTTATTCAGTGCTTTTTGATTCGCTGGAAGTGTTGCCCACTGAGAAACATGTACTTTAGACAGAAAACAACTCAACAGGACAGTATCACATATATGTAGGGCAAAAGTTCACTTTTCACGTCAGCAAGCTCGTGTCAGGTAAAAATATAACTCAGCCTCTTGTGATGTCTGCCCAGGTGGCATGAAGCAGAAACAGCCAAGCCATTCCTGAGAGGCCTTCTGCTGAGGAGACATCTTTGGGGGAGTTTACGGCCCAGGTCCCACCAGGGAGGAAAGGACAAGTCAAGGATAGCGAGGAAAGAAGAGAAAATCAGGGGAAATATTGGGGTGCCTTCTTCAGCATCTTCTTTCCTTCACCTCAACCATCCCAGAGCAGATGTCCCTAGACAGAAGAGAGGATCTAGCATGCTCATGGAGAGTTGGGAAAGCAGAGCAGGAAAGCCTTACTGACATTGTGAAAAGCACTAATAAAGAAAGAAATATTCTGATGAAGTACTCAAGTATGCAGTATTGATTATGTGTATCCATAAGAAAAGGAAGAAACTGACATAATTCCTGTTGTTAAACAATTAATACTGAAAGTTTTTGACGCTTCTTTCAGACTACTGTCAGAAAGACAATATAACAACACTATAAATAAAATAAGCAGTATAATAAACAACATTTCAAAAACTGGTGCAATACTCAGATATATGCATTTGCTGTAATGATCAAATGGTGTTTTTACAGTTAACACTTTACTAATGCATACAAGGTATAAAGCTCTTGGAAAATCAGAATAAGTCCATTAAGCCCCAAATATTATTGCTTTTTTTGCAACTGATGAAAATCAATTGTACTACTACCAATTCCTTGACATTCTCTACTTGTAGAGTCACAAGTTTCAGGTATTTTTAAAAATGGTACTAATTATTCAGTTCCAAGTCTTATTCACTTTGTTTTTGATGTATTTTTGACATCCATTCAGGTAAATAAGAAAACAAGCTAGTTATTTCTCTTCCTCACTGCTAATTTTCGGTTGTAGTTGGCTGCACAGGTTCATTCTAAGTGGGCTTGCTTTCAGTCACATTTTCTACCCACTGAAAATGTAAATTTTCAGTGGAAATTTTCTTAAATTTTCTTGGAAACTTATCCTGATCTTAAAAAAACCCCAAAAAACCAACAAAACAAAACCTGCTTAAATTAAAACTTTAACTTCAAATAAAAAGTAATTATTCTTGTTTTGCACTTATTTTGAAGAATAAAGTAAAAATACTGGCTTATACTGATATAACATTGTTCTAGTTTTAAACATGTAATATGTTTATATTTAAGATAATTTATGTTTAGACACAGATGGAGAGCAATTTTATTCTAGTGTAAAGCGGCTTGGTTTTTTTTTAACAAACCTGGTGACAAACATGCTCATGCCAATATTTTACTTCATATAATAAAAGAGTGAACTCCCTTTCCGAGTGTCTCTTTACATGCTCAGGAAACATCACTGGTACATTTTCCTTGTGATAAGAGAGGATTCTGATTTTGGAGCACTAAACATGGAAACTTAGGCAAAGGATGGCAGTAGTACAATTTAAAATTTAAAATTACAAATGCGGCTAGGTGCAGTATTTGTAATTTTAGTGTCTTCAGCTTGCCTTCACATAGTACTTGTTATTAAGTATTCAGCTTATAATAATTAATATATTAAGTATTCAGCTAAGTTGGCATCAGTATTTTTGCAAAGACTGACATATTCTCCTTCCACTTTTTCTGGTTACATAAATACAGGTTGAAATGCAAAGGAAGTTTTATTTTTCCTCTTTATTCCTCCATGAGAAAAGAGATGAAATAATTTAATGCTTGAGTTAGCACAGGAACAGATACTAGGCTTGTACTTAACATCTTTAGCAGCAGTTGAAAAAGTTCAACTGAAAAACTTCACTGGACTTTATGAAGACAAAACATTAGCTCCTATCATGTTTGCTCTCCATTTATCTCCTAAACAACACAATTTAGCTTAGCTAAAATCTGAATTGATCCTCAGGCTTTTTAAGTGTATTGTGAAACTTCAGGAGCTTCACTGCTCCTGTGGAGGGCCCTTTCCCTTCTGGATAGCCACAGGCTCCCTCATGTTATCAGATAACACCTTTTACAAGGACAAGCTGGGAGAAACGAGTTGATTATTTTCTTGTTGTAGAAGCCTCTCCCAGCTTACAGAAAGAAAACCAGAAAGAAAATCATAATGGATTCTGGTAAGAAAGGCAATGTGGTCTCACACTTGCTATGGTGCAACTGGAAAAATTAAGTAAGGGTTAATAGGGGAATCTCACTGGCATATAAGCCAAAACTTTCACCTGCTCAACAGCTATGATTCATTTGTTCTTTTAGTTAACCTATTTAAAAATGAATCAGCATACTGCTGATATGGGATATATTGGAAAGTAATCTCTTCTGGAAATGACTTCTTAAATCTTATATCAAGAAGGCAGGGTCACACGAGAACTCTTTCTAGCCTATGGTCCTTTTTCCAACAGTGGATGCCCAAAAAGAAATGGGCAAGGTCAGGACAAGGATACATAACAGCAGCCTTCCAAGACTTCTCAAGAACCTGAGCCTAACAGGCTTTCTATATACTCAGGAACCCACAGCTGATTTCTGTTTTGTGAACTCTGAACTCATCCTGTCTCCTCCAAAGGCCATGTGAACTTCATAAAATAGCTTTGATTCTATATACTGTCACTGACATGACATGCACTGGAACAATGCTCCATTCTTTCTTACTTTACAGCCACAGGAACACTTACACTGGCTGATCCAATACCATGGGAAAATGCAAACAGAATTTAAATGTATATGTGTACATATATAGGTATGCTCCCCTACCATGTCTTTTGTGGTCAAATGACCCCTCACGGGATTTCTGCATACCTATCTAGCATATTTTCAGTAAAAATAATAGAGTAATAGAGTGGAAGTGCCTTGCACTTACACAACAAAACCAAGAGAAAAGGGTTCTCGTGACATAAGGCTCAAACAGCCATGTAAGTCTTTTGTACACTCAGGTTCATGTGAGTCGATTGCTTTTGAAAGGCATCAAACTAAGCCTTAAGCCTTAAAGCTCCAATCCACAAAGTTAAGTTTAGGAATAATTACAGTGAATGTTGCTGTGTTTACTTATCCAAAAGGTCAAGGGTGAGCAAGACAGACCTGTTCTTATACCATTTAACCTCTGCAAGGAATGTCAGTCTTCACATCAGAAGAAGCAAAATCAACACACTATGCTGGGTTTCTCCTGACACACACATTCTCAGTGGCTTTTGGTCTGACTCTAATCTCTGCCCATAGATACAGAGGTGGAGGAAGTAAGCTTGCTTGTTTAGATAGCCATCACCTTCCCATTACATCCTACTCCTTGTTCCCATCTCCACTTTCTTCTTCATTTTGTGCCACCCGCCCTCGGTTAAAACCACAGAAATTATCCACACTAAAAATAACCTCTCCCTCCACCTCATTTGGTCAGGCCAAACAAACAGCTTTACCAGGACACAGCTGAGGGCACAATGCATAAAAATGGGAAAGTGGAGTGGATGGTGATGGGGGAGGGTTGGAGGAAGGAGGACAACGGCTTAGCCTGGCAGCATTGTTGGAAACCATGCACATTAAACTAAGGAGTAGGCACTCCTTAGCTGCCCAGAGCAGTGACATGACTCAAAGACTGATGACTTGCTTAAATTACAAAAGCTGAGGAGAAAAATAATTGATGTAGAGCCATGAAAAGAGTATCACATGAGCTAAGCATCTCAAAAAAGTAAATGAATTCCAAAGTCACTTGGCCAGTGATAGACCCTCCAGTTTTGAAACATCAGGTCCCAACAAGAACCCTACCTTTCCACACTGGAAAAACCTGCCCAGAGAGTGTATGCACTGACACAACTGAGCTAGTCCTCACCTACAGCAAACAAAGAGTGCTCAGAGCAAACTTGCTAGGAGCAAATGCCTGGAATTCCCCCCTCAAGTCAAGCTCACTGTTAGAGTCACAATTTTCTCCCTACTACATCCTCACATTCCACAGAGCAACTATCCATAAAGTGCTGAAACTTTTTATTTTAAATTTCCCTCTTGGGGTCTGGAAGCATGTAAAACAGTATGTTTTTACAAAATAAAAGCCCAAACAAATGCACCTAATTATGCTATCTGCAAAGATGTTTTGTTGTTTGTGTTTTGGAAAGGGAAAAAGTAAAAGAAAAGAATAATTTGATTTACTACATATTTTTTATCTCTGTATTTCCCCAGGAGTCCGATTCCCGAAGTTTAAGTATGTTAACATCTATCATGTAAGCATGGATCAGGAATGGTGTTAGCATGACATGTGGCTGTACTTATAATAAGCCCACCACTCCTAACAATTACAGAATCAATTCAAAGATATGCCTTTCAATGCGACAGTCCTTTGAGTCAACAACATTGCAAGATGCATGTCATCATTTCTTCCTTCAGATTCATTCCATTAGCAAAGTAGGAACTACTCCTAGTGGGAATATGAAATAGAAGTTGTCTCTTTTTTCTACAGATTTTGCTATCACAAGCAGGAGAACTAATGAAACCTGGATATACTGTCATTTGTCTCTGTAGTTCGTTAAACCTCTCACTAGCAAAGTCAACAGCTTTGTCTTAACTCTGCTCTGAAACCCCTATTCTGAAGACAAATGCAAAACACACATCTCCAAAAAACTGGCAGACTACCAAGGATAGCACTTGACACAGGACTCAGAGTTTACTTCCTCGTGGCAATAGTTGGGAGCTGTCACTAACATTTCAAAGCTACTCACTGCCACCCTCCACGAGGAGAACCTTCTCACTGATGCCACAGACTTTAAACAAACTTGTTTTATCCTCCAAATTCTATTTTCATTTCCATATACTCCAGCGGCTACAGCTAACAGCCTCTGAACTGGATTTTTCACCCCACTGTTAGCCACCAGATGTCCTAGGTCTTGAATAGATTAGAACCATGTACAGAAGTAGGAAAAATCCAGTAGGAAAAATCTTATACATAAATGCACATATGCATGCCAGTGCACACACTCATGAAAACAAAAACTCCTGCCTGCTGGTTTGAACTGGAAGTATCTGAAGGCATGCTCTTTGCTCCTTTGAGCCTTTAGAGATAATACTCCTGACTGCATTACTTCCCACAGCCATTTTTTTCTGCTTTTAGGGAGGAAAATGTCAAATTAGGGAATGTGCATAACTCTCCATGAGAAGTGAAACATGTGCATCTTGCCAGGAATTAGTTTTAAAACAATCAACATTTGGAAGCACAAGAGAGTTTTGTGTATGCTGTTATAGTCTGCTACACTGTCTGACATAGCACCCTGGAAAAACACGCGCTATTTAAGAGAAATTATCACTGTCTGTTTATACAACATGGCCATGACAAAATTAGTTAGATAACTAATGAAGTCTTAGATTAATTCAAGACATGATCACAGAAGATTTAGTTTTGGAAAAGAAGTCCCAGAGGCTTTCAACCAACATGCCCATAAAAGCTCTATGAACATAAAGTGGCAAATGTGTAAGACCAACTGACATGACCTTGTATTTTCCAAAGTTTGCCAGATTTTCTGAAGTTTTTAACTTCTTGAGCATGAGCCGATTCATGTCACTGAAAATGCAGATGTAAGTGCCTGGAACTGGGCACTCGTATCTCAGTGTATTTATGAGCTTGTGATTGTTAAATTCACTGTTGCAGAATATCCCAAAAATGTGAACTGCCATACAGCATGGAAGAGAGGAATTTTCTCCTCTCCTCAACTTCATTTCCTCCCTCTGAACTGAGAGGCACAAGAATATGTAATTACAGTTTTTTAAATACTAAAAATTGTATTTGGCTCCCTTTCCTCTTCAACTTGGAGTGATCTCTTTCCACGAGTAAACATATCCAGTTTACTTTGTCTCCTCTTACTCTTGATGCTCTCCTCTGGACTCCATTTGTGTACTTCTTTTTAAATTCAGTTCCCAAAATTAGACACAATACCCCAGCTGAGGACTCACCATTGCCAAAGAGAATGGCATAATTACTTCATGCTTTTTTGTACAACAGCCTTGTTAATGCATCCCAGAATGAGTTAACTTATTGTTTGTGGTCCATTACTACAACAAAGAATTTTTCCTGCACTACAAGCAGTTTCTTTGCATCCTGTATCCTCTTCCATTCACTTCCCTAGAGACTGTCTGTTTATTCCTGAGAGGCTACCAGAAGGGGATGACTGGCTGACCTGCTGGAGACAACCATGTTTGACAGACTTTAATGTACGGATTTAGTATTACCAAGACCCTAGAGCAACTAGTTCTTAATTGCTTGTACTGCTAAAAAAACCTGAAAAGGGAACGAACTGAACTATTTTCTTTGAAATGTGCTAGTCACAACTGATAGAGAAAATATGATGAAGAGAGGTACAGATTTAAAAATTAAATAAGTCAATAAAAAGTATTTTAGCAGTAGAAAGAAGCCTTCTCTAGTAGCCACTCCTTACTATTTCTGCTTTAATCACAATCTACAACACTTTTCCCACAGACCACAAGTGCTGAATCATGTAAGACCTAAAATAACAAAATTCTGCTACTTGCAGCATTTCCCCAAGGGAGATCAAAAAGTTCAGACCATTTTCTCTTAGTGACACACAGCATTAGGAACTGCGAAAAAAAGGGGCATTTTGTATTTTTAAACATTTTATTTCTCTAATGAGAAGGGTTCAAAACAATGGTGTTCTTTTCTGCTAAATCAGGCAAACCGTAATGAACGATTAAGGAACTATGAGCAGATTTGAAAGCACAAATGTACTTTGTGGTACTGTAAACATTGCCTCTCCAAAATCAGGGTGAAGAGCAATTTATTTTCCATTTTAAGAACAAAAATAAAGTGTGGTCTCCATCTGTATGGAAGAAAATATTAGTCATGGTACCTAATTTTACAAATGTATCTTCCTAAGTCATACATGGCAGTATAGCAAATGAGAAGACATGTCATTACACATGCAAGAATAAAAAATTGAATGCAATGGATCTTTTGAACAGACTAGTCAACATGTATAACAGATCTGAAAATACCTGAGGTAAGGATAATTATCATTAATAGTACCCTTTGGGCTCTGCTAATGTGTTGGTACAGAGGCCTTCACGCACATTCCTCTTACCTGCAATTGTGCTTAAGCTCTCATAGAATTATAAAATAATATACTGTAATTAGACAAAGATACCAGCTCAGTGTCAAAAACTCCCCAAACCCTACCAACAGCAAAACACCAAGAAACGCCCCCCACCACAATCAAAAAGACTAGATAACGAAAAAGAAAACAACACCTTGAACACTATTTGTAGGATGGGTTTCTCATTGCCAACAGGGTCTAGTAAAACTAGAAGAGCAACAAGAATGAGGAAAGACACAGAACAAGCCCTATAAGAGAAGTTAAGGAGACTCTTTAAGTGTAAAGACAAATATTTGGAGGTACATGAGGGGGGCAATGTAGGAAAGATGAAATATTTCTAAAAGAGAAACTAGGGAAGACTTGTGGGCAGCAGGCTTGGAGGGAAAAATCCCAACAAAACAAACAAAAACCTCCAAATCAATCAAATCAATCACGTGGCACTTCCTCATACAACACATACTTAAACTGCAGAACTCACTGCCATAACTGAAAGCTCACACAGGTGGGGGGGCGGGGAGGGGGGGCAAAAAAAAAAAAAAAAAAAAATTCCTGGAAGAAAAATCTACCAAAATTAAATTAAATCCATAAATACTACTCCCAGTCAAAAAACCTCAGCCGTAAATCCATAGAGACTAGGACAACCAATGTGGGAAACATTACTATGTGCAGGTCCCCTTCTTAAACTCTTTTTCCTGTTTCACTATCAGTCACGGTCAGAGATGAGATCTGGTACTAAATGAACTCGTGATCTGAGCTGGTACAATATTCTTATGGTTTTATTGAGCTGTGCAAATCAATTTAATGTAAATTATCTAGGACACTGTGCATAAAACCTTTCCTTCTGCACAGAAAGTTATGCTGCTGCAGCCTACTGTTCAGCAAGCTTTTAAAGATATTATTATTAAAAAACCCCACAATATGAAAATGAATCACAGTGATTGAAAAGACCTACTGTTCACAGCTTAATAGCATCCAGAGAACTGTCATTTATCTGAAAAAGATTTTGCTTATTTCAAGTTCTGTGCCAATCTCTAACCTACACAACTTTACCCACCCCCAAGAAAATCCATAAAAGTGCTCAACGACCTCCCAAATATAAAATTAATGGGGAAAAATTATTTGCTTGTTTTGTTTTTCAATTGCAAGTATTTGTGATTTTTATATTAATATCACTGCATAACCGGAAGCTCAGCTGCATGAATGATGTGCTGGCAGTATTAGCTGTGCATTAGGGTCCATATATATCCAAGTGTTTAAGCCTTTGCAACATTAGACCCTTGGGAATATAGCTGCTTAGGATGACTTCTGTATTTATGGAATATAATAGTTCTTGCCAGCCTTTCATTCACCAGTGAGAAGACTCAAAACCTGCTCTAAAGAACTGAAGGCCAAGGACGAAATTTAATACTTTATTTCTTTAAAATCCAGTGAATACCCTCTGCAGTTTGAATGCCTGGCTCTCAGAAATGTCAACAGCCATCTTCCTCTATTGACATGATTTTTAGTCCCTAAAATTATTTTTTAATTATGATTTCTCACTTACACATTCCCTGACTTATTCTTTTGGTCCATGATATACCCACACTCTGCTGTTGGTTAGCGTGTTAAGTTTGCTGCCGTTAAAATCTAGGGAGAAATTCAGCAGATAACAACAGTGATTAGAAATGCTAATTCTAGGGGTGGAAAAGAAAAGCTCTACTGTTCAGCTAAAAGTATGCTATCCTAAATAAGCGAGTCTTCTCTTCCCAAAAGGAACAGGCAGCATTAACATCCTGAGATGGAAAGAAAAGCTAAAGTTAGAGGACACCTGCCTGCCAGAAAGAATATTCTCGCTCACATTTTAAAATCTACAAATCCTATCATGAAGACTCACTCTGCTGTGATACCTGCTGGAAATCTAATAATTACTGACAGGGTTTCAGTAGGATGTGGTGACACCTGACCTCTTCCTAGAGTGACCATATATTTCCTACATAGTTTTTTCATTCACATTTCTCCTCTGCTTTTTCTTTTTGTTTGTTTGGATTTTTTGCCCGGAGCAGGCACACAGCCTGCATCAAAGGCACTCTGGAGCTGACTGACAACCAGGTCCTGCTGCTGTTTGTGGTCAGTCGTAGGTTTGCAGGCAAGGGGCAGTTTGTTGTCTGCACAGAGGGCAGCAAGGACACACTTTCCCCTATTTTAGTTAACTTATTCTTTGCCTTTTCTTGTTTTCCTACATGACAGTTCTTAAATTTGGTATTATTTAGCTCCTATGAAAGAAAGTATGTGGGTGTATGTTAAGAAAAGAATGATCTGCACAGCTCTGTCACTTAACATCCTCTGGAAGTGAGGGTGGACGTGATCAAAAAGCATTCACCAAATTAACAGAGATAAGAGGAATTGCATATCTTTAGCCTATTTCATCTTGCTAAACAATTTCAGTTCAAACCAGTGGGATAATTATTTGCATTAAAATATGTTTAAGTCCTACTGACAGCAGCAAGAAAACTCAAATGTAATGAATTGCCAGAAGTGTCAGAAAATGTTTCCCTTTAAAAGAAGATTTAAAAGGCAAAGTTCATCTCTAACATCGATGTAGCAGAAAAAATTCCAATATTCTATCTTGCCTAAGGATAAATATCCTTTCAAAACAACCAGCACAGGTTTTTAAAACAAATACTAGTAGATTAATTGCAAGAGTACACTTTAAACCAACCGAAATGAATCTACTGATTTAAAGCAAGAAACCCTAATCTGCATGCTTCATGTGATAGCTGGCATGCTTACAACCAGAGGTAGCTCCATTTCAAGAAATTATTACAAGTTTCCAATGTAAAAGGCAATATGAACTTGAAACTGTGTTGTACAAATTACATTCTCCTCCTGACTCCTTTTAAAGAGAAGGCCCTGAAACTTGAATTGAATCTCTTTAACTACAGCAAAACAAATTATGTGACAAGGGTGACAGAACAAAACCATAAACATTTTGTGGAAACTTTTAGCAGTTAACTGCAAATGTGCATTGCCTTTTATCTGCTTTATAATGCCTTTTATCTGATTTATAATAGCCCTACTTATATTTATTATAAAAAGCTTCTTAGATCCTCAGAGGAAAAAAATTGTTCATAATACCTTTTGGTTTTTAACCTATCTATTTCAGTGTATGCAAGGTATACATGAAGTCTTCTATTCACACTACTTAGCTTGTTCTCTGTTCCTCAGCTCAGGTTGCTACCTTCTGCAAACAAAATATCCTGTCTGTGTATGCAGTCTTTGTTGACATTAAAAGAGGTAATCTGCTGTTGACAATAAGTACAAGCCATGGATGAAGCTATGGAGGTGATGAAAAAAACAAGCAAGGTCTAAGCTCAACAAGGTTGCAGAAAGAGAAGCTGTGATCTCATCAGGTGCTGAAGAAAGGGGAATGTAGCTCTTTGCTGCTGTGCAGATGAACACTCACTTCTTTGGAACACCAAATAATGACACTAATATTATTTGAGTAGGTGATAGTCTCTGTTCCATAGGTTTCCACTGGCTTCAGTGACAAGGTGCATACATGTGATGATTTACCTATGATCTGTACACTTTTATCATGGTCACTGAAGTAAAAACCAAAGATTCTCCCTGACTAGTAAACATACTACTTTTGCAGAGCACTCAAGAATGGCAAAACCAGCAAATCAACTGGCGATCTTTGGCTTAAATAATTAATTGATAATAAAGACAATTCTGAAACATACTCTGCTATGTCTACCTTTTCTCTGGCTGTGATGGAAAATCTGTTTTATTGTAGTGTATAAATAGTGGCAATTCATAAAAAATTTCAATATCCTTCTGAAAACTGCCACTTTTGAAAGTCTGAAATGTCATCATCCTTTGACTAAATTGACAATGTGTCTTCATTAAGAGTGTGGTTATTTTTTGCACTTATTTACATTTACTTCATTATAATTCAGTTTGATTTACACATAAGTGGACAAACAAGTGAATTTCTTGCCATCATTTGATGTTCATGTCAAATTTTAATATATAAACTCCTTGGTAATTAAATCTTCTACAGAGATTTCAGTGCACCTCAACAGTGGTAAAAAAGACAAGTAATTCTTTTGTTTCTTGCCTTAAAAAAGATTGAGAATCCGGATCAGTTTGTGATTCTGGCCAGACTACTACACCTCTGTCAAGCATCACCACAGGGATCAGTGCTACTCCATTGGCCGTTTTTCCAACCTTTACCTCCTAGGGTGGCACAAGACTGCTGCCACCTCTGCACTGGAGGATTGCTTTCAGAAGATACCCTGGCAGCAGCCACAGCTGTGAAAGAATTCAAAACAGCAGATCCCGAAAGCAGCCACACTTTAAAATAAATCTATGTCCTTCACAGGTCTGTGGCCAGGACAATGGTAGTACAGGCTTTAACCTATTGAGACTGTCTTTCTTTAACTCAAAATTAGGGTGTACACTGAAAAATACCTACTCAAAAATATTCTAATACATACTCAAAAATATTCTAATGTTCAGAAATGATCCTCTAATACGTTTCTGGTTCAGTCACTCCTACTTAAAATGATAATTCAAGTTATTAGTCTTTCTATTGCCATCAAATCTAACATCCAAATTTAGATGTAAAAATATTTTTATCCTAATAAAATGCAATATAAGTATATGAACTTTTCATCTCAAATTGTAGCAAAAAAGGCAGAATGTGACACTTATTATTAATAATTTGCAGTAGCTGACTAGATGCTGGACTGACTGTAAAAAAACCCTCTAATTAATTTGTATTAATAGGTACAAAACTTGGAAGAAATACCAGAAAATGTCAACAGGTTTGGAGACCGCAGAAATAACTTAAGTTTTAATTAGCAGCAGCAATAATAATAATAAATGATAATATCTTTCCAGTTTCACAATGAAAGTCTCTGTGTTGTGTGATCATAATAAATAAATCAGGCTGGATAAAGTGTGAATATCACCTCACTATCTGGGAAATCAGACTCACAGCATAAGACAACAAACATTTAATTTGGTGTTACTATGATGATGTAATACTTAATGTAACATTGAAATTTATTCACAGGCACCATTGTTCATATGACTTCCTCAAATAACTGCCTTTTCAGAATGGAATTAATTATTTTACACTGTAAGCTATGAAAAAAAATACTCTAAAAAATGCAAAGTACTTGTGAAAAAAGGGAACCTTTTCCAGATATTTCAAAGTTGAATCTGTTCTTAAAAATATTGAGACAGGAAGGCTTAGAAACAAAATTTAATATCTGCATCTTTATTTTTTTTTCTGAATACAACTCCTATTTATTAACTTTGGATCATTTGTGATAATGTACAGGATTTCCTATGGCTCCCAATCCCAGTATTTCTACTGCAAACTGTTGGGGGCCTAAGTAGATCCCTGAGCTCCTTTCCGGGGATACAAATTTAATTCTTCACTTCTCATTGGTATAAGCTGTTGTGGGTCAGTGAGTTTGACACAAGGGATGGAAGAAATATGTTACACTTTTATTACAGAATACTTTATTTTAGGCTTGAACATCAGTTTTTTTGTCTAATGCAAACACCATCCCAAACACAAACTGTGCATTTTAAGCAAGAAATCCTGACCTTCATAGAAGAGCTGTACTTTATACACAAACCAGTCCCATTTTAAGCTCCAGTTGCTTTCAGTAAAGTCAGAGTATTTATTAAGGCAATAAAGTAAAGGAATTAAAGAAAACCATGGTAGAGTTTTATAATTTTACAGTTCCAGCATATATTATAAATTTGAGAAGTTCAGATGTTTTGAGATTTGTTGATTTGGGGTTTTTACCTTTTTTTTCCTCCTCCCAAACTGTCCTATATTTGTTTGTAGAATGATCCCAGTTCCAGTCTTGTATTTTTTAAACTACACAGTCAAAATAATAACTGATTATTTCTGAAAGCACTACTGGATTGATTGATCCATCAAAAGCAAATGTACTGCTTACAGAGAACAAGAGCAACAGAACAACTAACACTGAAGTATTTTTTTGATCTCATGTATGAAATGCTTGTAACTTTAACACTGACTAATCAGAACATTAAGGAGTCAGATTTAATGCAGATTTTTGCAGATTTAATGAAAAGCAGAAAACTTAAGTCACATCTGCATGCAAACAGGTATTTCATATGGAAGAAAAGCTATTGCTGAGCTTTAGCAGAATCTGCTCTTCACATGAAAAGAGCTCAAATTCATTATCTGCTGTTAACGCATACTGGACAGCATGAAAAAAAACTGCTACCACAATAAAAAATTTCATGGGTTACCTCATTGCTTCTTCTCCCTAATATCCTCTACTTTTCAGCATCAGTTCTGACAATTTTAACCTCTGTATGAAGATTAAGGAGCTGCCAACAGCTGTAACAGCCTATGTGTTTTCAGCTGTCCTTCTCTGTCAGCCTTCTTCATTAGTTCTTCAGGTGTTACTAATTCAGGCCAGTAATAAGGTTGCCAGACCAACACAACTTTATTGTTGTCCGGCCTTTCAAAAACTTCCTGTGTTTGTTTAAATATGAAATTAAGTGTTTATGTAAATATGAAAATCTACCAATGTGCATCTTAGATCACAGAACACCACAAATGACTTCATTTTTAAATGTCTAATTGATTTTAAAAAGCTAATATTGATATTAATATTGAGTAATGTTAAGTACTGCAATCACAGGTAGTTATAAAAACCTGTGTTGGTTCTACCCAAAATGGTAAACAAAGCCCTAAAGTAAAAATTTGGATAGAAAGAAAAAATCAAGTGAAGCTATTGAGTGGCAATATTCTCTGCATTCTCTCTTTTACATTTTTATTGTATATTTTCACATTCACAAAAAAGATGGGAAAATTGTGAGTTAATTGAAAATTAGAAAATGTAACGTGACGCTATTTTGTAACTTCTTTGGGCTACATGAAAGGGAAATTTAAACAATTTGTGGTCAAATAAAGTTACAGCATTAACTGTACAACCTAAGCAAGTTTAACCATATATAAACCATACTTATCAAGTTTTTTTTAATCCAGGATAAAGACTTTCTACAGCCCCACACTACACTTCACCTAAGCGAGATTTTCAGTTGCTTCAAACATTGAGATGCACACTGAAAAGCAGCCACATCCAGGCATCAACACAAGATTGAATTTGAATACCAGGTATCAGAAAAATTTGAAATGCTTAACAAAAGTCTGTGTAACTTCAAATTCTGAGCAAAAGGATTTATCTTTCTTTACCATGTCTTTATAATATGAATATGATGCCCTGATTTTTAAAAAGAAAACCTGATGAAAAATTAAAGTCATCAGCTAGAACTCAAATTGCAATATCTGAAAATGTAAAGCAAACCGTAGACCTGATTAATCTAAAGTACTTTCCCTGTCAATGCCCACATTAACATTTCATTCTTAACAGCTAAATTAAAGAGCTTGCCTGACTAATAAAATAGCTTTTAAAATTATATTTAAAACTCACACACTAAAATCAGCACAAGGGACTGCATCCACACAACTTATGAAGTTTCCAAAAAATACATTGCCTCCCTAAAACATTCTTTGCAAAGGAAGATGAATCTTTTTGAAAACTCTCCCTGCTCCCTAAAACCTGTGAAGTGTTTACATGTTCTCTACTAAGCAGATGATTCATGTTCGCTGGTAACTGGTTTGCATGACCAAACACTTGACAATGCAGCCCAGGGGGTAGGTGACCATTGCTTGCTATAAACCTACACAAAACTGATCAGATGAGCTTCATTCAAGACATATTTTAAGCAAAGCAACTTCATTTGGCTACTTTTGGGGAAGACAAGAGGTAAAGGAATTATAAACTGAGCAGTTTTGTAGTTCCCAAAAAACTGAAAAACTTTATTCATAAAGACAACTGACCTTGAGTAAACACACACTTAGATAATACACCACAGCTACCAGCATAATATGGCCTTAATATGTTCACCCTGATTCACAAAGGACAAAATAAATCTCCATCAATAAAGGATTAAAATTGCAGCAGGTCAATTCCTGTTAACTTTAGCAAATATCAACACATTGCCAAAAATAATAAAAAAAATCCTTTTTGATAGGGCATGCACGCTACTATTCCAGTGTTGAAGCACTTTCGCTGATTCTACCTTTGAGCAAAGATAATGCCTAATCTGGTCAGACAAAAATTTATCTTGATCCCTGTCACAATTTCAAGGAAGAAAATACAGTGGACACTTGACTTATTTCTATTTATCCATTTTGTAAAAACTCCAGCTCTAATTCTTATGATTTACAGAATTAGAATACATCAGTCAGCCAGGAAATACTTTGTGAAAATTGTACAGTCTTTTATAAAAGTAATGTAAGACTATGTAAAAATTATAAAAGAAATCCAGAAAGCTTTCAATTTTTTATACCAACTAAAAGAACCATCAAGGTAGCAAAACCAACCCATATAAATACTGATTTTTTTAAAGCAAGTAAAACTCTTGTGGGGGGCACTCCACAGACTCTTAGAGCAATGTTAAAACACTGTAAAGAGAAAACCATTTGTTTTAAAATTTGTATCACTACTAAATAAAATATTCTGCTTTCATATTATAGAGAGGTATGTAATTAAAAAAAACAGACAAACAAACACCCAGAATATTTTAGTCTAAATATGAAGTCTTCAACTTTACTCAAGTTTTTGGAATTTCAGTCATAAATTGCAATTAAGAGTATGATTTTGCCCACAGGAAATCAGTATTTTCATATCCACTTATTTTAAGGATAATTTTCACAATTAAATGTGTATTAGTTAATTTGTATGCAATTTAAGAATGTCTGTCCAAGCACACGCAATATGGCACAAATATGCTCAAATTAACACCTCAGGAGTGTTGGTCAGATTGTACCATCAGTGAAGTTTCTGCATTTCATCAGGGATTTCTCCTTAAAGATTCCTGATAAGGTGCAGTCATTTTCTCATATTTGGCATGCAATGTATCTGAAATCCATCTTCAACTAACACACATCGATTTTTATGACAAAGATTACATGGCTAATGTCATCCAAATAAAATGACACATCTGTAATTCAAATTGCAACACTAAGGGTCTTTAACAACTCATTACCATTCATATCGTCACAAACCCTAAAATTGTCTCTTCCCTCATTCAAAGAAGGGTAACCTTTGTCACTCTATAGAATTTGCCAAAATGTGCCCCAGAGCAGCCTACATCCCCCTTCACATCTATTTTGAAGTAAGGATGATTAGCCCTAAAGTCCTGCATGTCTACTGCTAAATACTTGGTTTGGGCTCAGAAGGCCTTACTCCATACATCAGCTATTAATTACAGAATCAGTAATGCTTAGCAGAGGATGACTGACTGATTACTATCCAAGTATTTATTTTTATATCTGTCCTTATCCAAAAATACTAAATGGGTCAATTTTTTTTTCAGCTGGAAACCTAATTTTACTTTATCATTGGCTTAAACTGGAGTAAAATCAAGCCCTGAAGCACAATAGCATTTTTTTTTCAATCTGCCTTGCTCACAAATCCTCCTGGAGATAAATAACATTCTAAACCAAGAAAAATCTAAAAGCCCCCAAAAATCTTGGCATGCTTTACATTTTACAAATATTAAACCTATGAATTGAGTTGAGATGAAAACAGATGGGAAAATATGAAAGTGACACAGAAATATATTTACTTCTAAATCAGCATTAGATTTCTTTACTTCTTTTAAACTTTTAACAACCTTTTAAATATTTATTTTAAATTAGGACTAATAATTGACACTATTTAAGCAATATGATGGTATTTTCAGAAAACCTATTTAATTAAAAACCACTTATTAGTATTTTTATTTTAAACCAAAATGGACTTCGAATTGAGATTTCAAATGAATTATTAATTGTTTCAAAGTCCACTGGGTCCTATTCTTTTCCCCTCCAAGAAAGTTAAATTTTCGTCTATATAAAATACCAAGCCGTGAGTCAAATTTAACTAGATATAGCCAGCTTCTGTGAAAAAGGAGAAATTTTGAAAGCAATAATAAAATAAAAATATCTCCAGCACTATGAAAAGTCCAGTTTAGCCTTCTTTTATCCCAGAAACTCAAAAGAACATATGTACTATAGAGAACTGCAAAGTACATGTATCACCATTTATTTACTCATCTAAGGATCAACATTAAAGAAAAAAAATCCACATAAAATGAGCAACAAATACCTCAGAACTGTAATACCTGCATAAGACAAATACTTCATGTCAAGCTCACATTCCATTCCTAAAAAGAGTTTCTCATTTTCACTAACTTACATCCACCAATTGAGCAATTATGCAATATGTGGGTGTACCTTGCAGTCGTTTTTTTTTTAACATCTGCATTCTGTGTTAAATTCTAACTGTACAAGATGTCTGATAATTTTTCTTTATCTTGAACCTTCAAAGTGGTAGGTTTACCAGAGGCAAAACCACACATCAGAGAATATGAGTCATATAATAAAGAAATGACTCTTCCCCTTCTCCCCCTTGCACCCTGAAGCTATAATAACCTAAAGACACTCTATTGTAAATGGCTTCTTTGGCAGTATTGATAGCATGTACAACTTGCAATCATTTAGGCAACAAATGAAGATATTTCAAGTCCTTACTGTATCCATAACAAATTGCTTTCAGTACCATTTTAAGACAAATTAAAACTGTGCTACAGCAAAAATAAAATTCAGAATGTCTATGCACTTGCTTTCTTGTCATACATAAAATATGAAACATTCTATGCATGTGCCTATAAATAATAACATAAAAAGATAAAAATAATGTACGATGCCTATGCAAGTTAATCTGAAAAGTATCTCTCATTTGTATTCAGAAGATCAGCCTCCATGCAGAAGTCCCACATTGATTCCATATCAAATTAAGGCAACATTTACATACAAGCAAACCACTGTTCATGCCAACTACAATACATGAGGAAGCAAAGCACCTCACTTGACCACTGCTTACGCAGGTTTCCACTCTGAAGTGCAGTAAGTATGGGAAACAACTCTGAGGCCACTCTAGCCTTTTATTTCCTTTTATATCCTTTTCTGCAAGTAGACAGTTAACTCCTCAGACTAACATCCTGCATCTAATTCCACATAGGAAATCAGCTTTCAACAAAGTCTTATTTGATGTGTCAATATGTAAGATTGCATCAGAAAATCTGAAGAGAACTAAATGCAGAAACAGCATTTAGAAACATTAGCAAATAAATCTGTAACAACAAAGAACTACTACCACTAAAACCTTGCACCACTAAAACAGGTGCAACAACCACAGTCTTGTAAGAAAGTTAACAGAGGCGATGCTGGCATAAGATCTTTCTATGACCATCTTCCAAAAAGTAAATAACCCCAATGTTTCAGTAAATCCAAGTGAAGCAATATATTCCTCCTCGAAGCAGAATAAATCAGTGGTGTCTATTCTTACCTGTGTATAGTCAAAGTCAGAAAGAGGAGCTATACTCTTGATGTAGTCCATTCGAAATTGGTTTTCTGGGTTGGCCAATGGAACTGGGGGTATTAAAGTGCTCATAGCTGAAACTATAGTCTAGAATTGGATAAAACAAAAAAACAAACACATTAATCTGGATACAGGATCAATAGAAGATAATCCAATCTGATCAGCAAAATGGGATTTCTCTCATCACAGTCTTGGAAAGCATAATCCTTATAATTTCCAGTACAAACAAGCATGTAAGAACAGTATAAAGTGTGTTCTTACCACAATCGCATCTTTAACGTTTTTCCGAATATCCAGTATTTTCTGTTTCTTTTCTCTGCATTAAAACAAAAATATGAACACTTTGATTTTTTCTTCCAAATCAGTTCAGTCACTTGCATTTAATTTTTTTTTTCACTGATTGCTTGTTTATCTGCTCTTCCAACATTAAAACATACTAACAGTAAAAAAAAAAAAAGGCAAGACAAACAGATTTTGCCCTTATCCATTTTCTTGCATAGTATGAAGAGCAATGCACATTCATCCCTAATATATTTTTTAAATCATTCAATCACAGCCACATCTGCAAAGCTTCCCCTGATAGAACTGGAAGTCATTCTTTCATTTCTACAGCATGTTGTAAACATGCTCTAAATTAACAACACGTAGGTGAAGGCCAACAAATATCTAAAACGAATGCTATGGATTAATAATGATTTCTGGCAAAGACTTCTTTAGAGAGAAAATGATGTAGCCCCACAAAACAGGAGGATTTCTAACAAATAGGCAAAATTAGTTTCAGTTTTATGCTAACCCCAGCACCGGAAAAACAGCACACAGTGTCATCTGATTATGATTTGACATGTATTTTTGTATTACAGACAGATGCAATATTTGGTTATTTGCTTCTATGTAAAAAGTAGTCGCCATATTGTTGCTACACAGGGGCCTGTCAAGCGCTGCAGTAGCAACAGTGTAAAATACAGTAAAGGGGCCAGAAGGAGAAAATGCAAACATACAATAGCAGCAATTTCCTTATTCGCACTCCCCTCCCTCCCTCAAAACACAGTGTCAAGCCACCAAAACACAGGGGATGAGAGAGCGTACTGTGTGTTAACCTGTTTCCAACATTTAAGGAAAAATAAGTCACAAAGTGTCAATAATTCTTACTCTGAATTAAATCCATTGACATGTAGGATTCGCATTTGTTTCACAATAGTGCTTTTTCCTGACTCACCAGCCCCTAAAAGAGAAAGAAGGAAAGGGAGAACATTGTGATACACAGCTCAGGCTAGGTGGTCGGAGAGTTTTTTTGGTGTTTTTTTTTTTTTTCTCTGTGTTTTGTTTTTTTTTTGTTGTTTTTTTTTTTTTTTTTTTTTTTTTTTTGGACGCGACAGCATCTCCCACCTCGGCAGCATTTCTGTATGTGTGCATCCATGTGGCTCAGGCGCTGAGCTCGATCTGTGGACGCCTCGCTTATTGCTCAATACAGCAGCCTACATTTTCCATAGCCAAGGCGCACGCCGCATCTCCCCTCTCGGCTGCGCCCGCCGCCCCGGCGGGCTGGGGCTGCTGCCCCCTGCTCGCCCTGCTCGCCCCGGCCCCCACCTCTGCCGCTTCCTCCTTACCCAGCAGCAGCAAGCGGTGTGTCGCTTTATAAGCCAGCCTCTCTTTCTGCAACTGCTTCTCTATTTTTTTGTTGGCTTCTCGCTGCGCTTTCTCATCGATACGCTGATCCTCCGTTTTGCTGTTGCCCAAACACCCCATAGCCGCTGCTCAGGGTGGATGTCAAATCGCTGCCTTCTCAGATTTAGTATTTACAAGGGGGAGGGAGTTGGGGGGGAGGCAGAAGACAAGTCTTTATATCCGTGTGTGTCCCTGCGACGGTTTCTCTCCGCTTCTTCCCACCCGGCTCGCTCACATAAAATGGTCTCTGGCCGCTTTCCGATCGCAGCGGAGTTGGCGGCTTCGCTCCCCACCAGAGATGCGGAGAGCAGGCGGCAGAGGTAACCCTGCCCCGGCGGGGAGGGGGTGGGGGGAGAAAGCTGTGCAAAAATGCCTAACATGCAACGAGAGGGAGAAAAGGGCTCCTCCTGGAAACCAGCCGGGTGCCGCTCTCCGCTCTCCCTCCCCACCGCGCACACAATCCCTATATTTCTCTGTAAAGGTCTATTTTTGTCTTCCTAACTCAGCACTGCCTCTTTCTGCGAGACCAGGAAACAGCCCCGCTACCAGCCCTACGCGCAGGGAAGCCGAAGGAGAAAGGTAAAAGCCGGACGGATCTACCTGGATCCTGCGGGGCCGGGGCCAGACGGCGCCGCGGGGTCCGCGCCCCCCGCCCCGGGCCGCCCCCGCCCGCCCCGCTCGGCGGCCCCGGCCCCGCGCCCCGGGCGCGCTGCTGCCGCCAAAACCCGGAGCTGGCATCGCCGCCGCGGGACCTGCGGCCTCCGGACCCTCGCCCGCGGCCTGCCGCAGGGGCAGGGAGCAGCGGGACGCGGCACTCGGGGGCTTTTCCCGACCTTTCCCCGCGTTCCTCGGCGGTACTGGAAGAGCCTGGCCGCTACCAGAGCGAGGGCTGGCACTCCTGGGTCTAGAATCCCAAGCTGGCACAGGTGATGGCTACCATCGTTGACTGACCTGCGGGAGAAGCAGCAAGCTCCCTGTGGGAGCGGCCGGGGTCTGCCCGTGTGAACCCCGACACACAGAGCACGCATATGCACAAACACCCTGCCTCGACTTCTTAACCAACAAAATGTCCCTTTCCACACAAGTAGTCACGGCAGCACATGGGCCTTTTTTCCCTTTGAATATTCCAGACTGCATCGGCTGAACCAGAAAATGACGCTGTCCAAACAGCTCATGATAACGTGTAATCCGAACGTGATAATATGCATGTCTAATATCACTACAACAACAAATGTCGACAAGAAACCGTATCTCCGCTCCTTCATTTGCCTCCATTTTAGATCCTAAAATGAAACTTCAAGCTAGACAACCCTATAGGTATTCATTTTTGCTTCAAACCTCTTGCCTTGCAAACTGGCACCTCAGTGCAAAAGCAGCAGTACAGCACCTGGCTCGTCCTAAACTCCCGCTGCATAGAAACCACCTGCACTGTTCAGATGTGATGCTTGATACATTGAGACACAAGAACACTAGAAAAAGAAGGGACGTTACTCTGCAGTCCCCAAATACTTTCAGCTTTTATCTCCAAATAGTATTAGTCCCCATACTTTCAAAGATGGCTTATTGAAAAATTAGTATTTTGATAGATACTTAAGTGTGCAAAATAATCCTGGTCCCAACTAAAATCAAAGAGAGATTGCCATCAACTTCAAACAAAATAGCATTTTAATCTAAAAAATCTTGAAAAGTATGCAGCAAAAAGAAACTAGATTTTACAAGCAGAAGGATTTCGTTTAGTTGTTTTTAGTTTTTTTCAATGGCTCCCTCACTCAGGTGGGAAATGCTGAATCAAGGAAGAGAAACTGGTACTGTCTACTTTGAGCACACTTCCGAGGAAGGTGAAAAGGGCAGGACCCAGAAAATGAGCAGGTACTGCTCCACCTGCGGTTGGATATGCAGAGTTTTCAGGAGACTGTGGAATTCAAGTGCCAGATATGGGGTTTTATGGTACTGCTTGATCTTAACTCTGGAAGCTGTTTTCATCTTCTGTCTTATATAGGTGGGGGAAGCTGGGGGGAGAACACACTACAGGGCTGACAGGATCTGCCAAGCCAAAATATGCATTTTTTAAGTTACTGAGCTGCATTTTTTTAGGACAGACTTCTTTTTTTCCTATTGACATTTTTCTGTCTGGGGAGGCAAAAGGCACCTCAGATACAGATAGGTTTGGAAGTACAGCTCAGGGTGACTGCTGTTTTTGGAGGCTGTCAGACACAGGATATATGATGAATAGCTTTTGTGAAGAGCAGTCATGTTTGCTCCCTGCCACAGCACTATGAGAGCTCAAAACTGAATGGCTTGGTTAGAAATCACTAACTGGGTCTGCATTCTCATAGTCCTTCAGTGTTAGAAGCTGTAATTTATGGTGCACAAGATGTGTGTAGCCTTATTAATTACCTATGTAAATACCTCAGTTTGAGACCTGAGTCCCAAACCTGGCTAGTGTCAGTCGGTCTGCAGGAATCTGCCTTGTTTCTTCCCCTCCTCTCCCCAGCAGCTTTTCTCTTTCATGTACTAACACTGGGATTTTTGGTGCAGACTTGTTCCCAGCTTTGAAACGGCTCAGTGCCAATAAATAGAATTTTACAGGATCCTGGTATATCCTGCTTTTACCTTTCTCCAAAAGAGGGAAAGTGTTTCTCATTTCCTCTCCCCCCCTCGAAAAACCCCATGACCCTTTTGGGTCTCTTCCTCCTGAGAAAAGATCACACAGTTCAAGAATGATACGCACAAGCAACCTGTGCCCAGAAAGAACTTTTAGCTGTAATTATATTCTGAACCCTCCCTTTGCTTTTTCCAAACACAGCACTTATCCTGACATAACTGAACTACAAAATCCTAGAAGGAATAATAAACAAAAGAGAAATTTTCACCCCCTTTGGACACAGCTCTTTTTTTTTTTTTTTTTTTTCCCCAGAGAGAAACCATAGCTATCATATATGTCTCCTCTGCACACAGATAAATCTAAAACTCTATAAAAGGTTGCAGCAGTGCTGCTTCATCAAGCTAACTTCCAGTACAAATTGTACACAGGAATAAAAACAAAATCCCAGACAAAGGAAAGAGGACTCTTCCTGGTCTTCCCCCGTCTTCTGAGGCAACCAGTATGGGATCCTCCTTGAGTTCCTGAAAGATGAGGTATTTCACATTGCCTTTGTCCCTTTATATTAGGCAACATATGTATATATACATATATTTATATATGCACATTTATATATGCATACATTTATAAATATAAATACACACTGAGTGGATATCTGTGTGAAAAAATGAGATTTACCTTCTACTTCTGTGCTGAACTTGGTGCTATCCCCTCATGAAACCAGGCAATACAGCATAAGCCTTCCTGGAGGGAAACTGGAGACACCTTTACTTCCTGCTTTCCTCTTTGAGTTCCCACCTCAGGACGCACTGTTTGTGAGCCTCAGGCTGAATATTGGGGAGCACAAGCTGCTTGCTTGAGGGCATATTTGCATATGGGGGGAGGATTGACAACCCAGCTGAAGCCACACTGGGTGGACACCCCTGCACACATTTCTCATGCCTGGTCAGCTTGGAGTAAGAAGGAACAAAACCCCAGTAAGAATTAATGTGGAGCTCCCACAGATGCAGCTCAAGAGACCTGGTTGCCCCTCCAATCCAGAGCAGGACTGATGCAAAGCTTTTTCTTGCAAACACTAGGTAAAAGTGGAAAAAGTTTCTGTGTAGCAACACTGCAGACCATTTGCAGCCCATCTTCCCTTTACACAGCTTCCTTTACAGCTTTGGTTCCATTTTTTTAAAAAGAGCAAATAGAAAGATGGAGGTAATCAAAAGCATAGGAGGCACCCAAGCCACTGGTAAAGAGATTCTTCTGGCTTGCCAGTCTTCCTGCCTCAACTTTCACAGGGATCTCTGAACTCTCTGCTGACACTGACCTCAAGTATGGGCACTGCACTAGGTGAGTAAGACTGGTGACCTGATCTTTGCTTCTCCCCACTGACCTCTCTTTTTCATGTAGCCTACTGCTGCAAATCAGGATATGCAACTCACTAGTGGTTGAGTTTTTACTCCATCTCAGCATCAAACTCTGGAGGAAGAAAAAGAGAAAAAATAATTGTAACTGCATAGGTATGCAAGAAAAATAATTTTTCTCTCTAGTAATAAATTACTGGTAAGTTTCTCTCTCTGTAGATCTCAAATATTAACACAAAAGTATACACTCCATGGAAGGCTACATTTGGAGTTTTATAAGATACGTGAACCAGGAACCAAAAAAATTATGACTCTAACTGTGTTAAAAATACTGACTAAGGGTTTAGGAAAAAACCAGCATGTACTTTGCAGTGAAGTGAATATCACACTCAAAACCAAATCTAACCTTCATCCTTTCTTTTAAACCCATGACCTCAAAAAAGTAATTACAATTTTTTGAGAGGGGCTCATCTGTTTTAAGAAGCAGGATGGGAGACATGCCAGAAAATATGAGGTATGCATTTGCACAGTGACCGTGGACCTGATCCCAAATTGCCTTCATGTCCATTGATTAAGGACAAATTCACTGATGCAGAAGAGGCCAGGCAACGCTGAGTGGCCTGGCAAAGCTTTGAGTAGGTCCTTGGCTCCCTGACATGGTTTGCTGTCCCCATTCCCAAGCCATACTCCTTTACTTGGCAGCTGCCACAATGTAACTCATCTGACAAACCAACTCCTCCCATGCCTACTCCTCTCCCATCTTTGTGCAGCACAGGGAGCAAAAGAGAGAAAGCAGCAAAAGGGAGAAAGCAGCAAAAGGTAGAAAGCAGGGGACATGATGGAGTAGAAGCTTGTGGGCTTAAGATAATAGTCTGAAGTAAAGGAAAAGTTTTGCACGGAAAAACTGCAGGCAGCAGTCCACTGAAATTACAATGATAGCCTTTAGCCTTGAGAAAGCATTTGTGAAGGGGAGGATTAGATCTCGTAGGAGCAAGATGCTCCTCGGGAAGGCTGTGTAGAAAAGCATCAGGCGAAAAGCAGATTTGTAGTATGATTACACCAAAGAGAGAAGACAATCCTTTTTCATTCAAGATAGTTATTCCTCATCCAAGCTAGTTATTCCTCATCTATGTCCCACAACAAAGCAGAGGAAACAGGGAATTTCTGCTATGGCCATCCCATCAGCTCAGGGCTTCCCTTTAGACACTTACTGGTAAGATAATTCCGGTGTTTATTCTTGTCTTTTCTGACTAGAAATTCCTTATCTATGAAGAGAGACTCACATGGCATCATTCCACACACGTCCATCTGTTGATACCAGAGGCAGAAGCAGCTGATTGAAACTAACATAAATGCAGCAACGTCCTAATAGCATTTTAAAGCATAAGCAACCTCCTGTGGTTTAAATATTCTTACATATTACAATGAAATAACATTGTTAAACAAAATGACACGGATGCATTTGCAATAAGCAAAAGAGACACTCTTTTGATGAATTTGCAAGACAACAGGATTATAGGATATGTTACATTTTTGGCAAAACAGGAGGCACTTTTCTGTCAGTATCTCAGTTTATGAAGAATTTCACTTGGCTGGACACTCCAAGGGCACTTCCCCAACTTCCCCCCCACCCCTTGAACAATGTAATACATTCCCATTTTAAGGCAGCGGAAAATTAGTTCTAATCAGTTGTTTAGGGGAATCATTAGGATTAAACAGGTTAAAGCCAGGCAAAACATGCTAATATTGCCCTAATTTAGAAGTGAATTAATCAATAAATAAAGAAGTCAGCTAGAATTATAGCTGAAGTTACCACTTTCAGAAAAGGAGTAAAATCTATACAGGAGACATGTCCTGGATTCTCTGCAACATGCTGACTAACATCTTGCACAGCTGTAACAGCAAAGCCAAATCATCTGTCTGCATTTTCTAAAAGCTTTTATATGTCACGTAAAATTTTGCATTTAATAAATGTTCAGGTCAACTATCATGATCTCACTAGTTGGACAGGAACAAAAAACTGTAAGGAAAACTAATCTGGGAGACACTGAACATACATGTGATGTGCCTTAACCTCACCTTTAACTCCAAGGCACACCTCCGAGCAGGACTGTCACAGTCATAGCATGCCTGCCTCCACTCCTGGTCTTTAGACAATATTCTGCTGAGCTAGATTTTCTCTACATTTACCCCAAACACATCTGAACAGTGATCTCCTTGTATTACTGCTCTATCTTGATATAAACTTAGAGATACTTTTTAGTTTCTTCTCAGTTGTTTTAACTTCTTTGCTTGAGAAATTAAGTTTTAGCTACTCCAGGAAATGGTTGATTTTCAAAAAAAAAAAAAAAGGAAGTACATGTTTAGAAAGTTATGCTCTAATTCCTGTGACTGCCTGAATGGTTAGTGGTATCTCTCAACAGAAAATTCTTACAAATGTAGAAAATCACTGCATACAACTACCTTAGCATGAAGTTAGGAATTCTGTAACTGTTTCTTAACCCTGTTTAAGGATTCCAACATGCAATTACACACAAAAGCAATCATTAAAAATTCGCTTCAGGAAATATTGTTCCCAGTAAGTTGGTAGCCTCATGCATTCACGACCTGATTTACATCAATAATATTTACCACAGAAATACAGCTTTTGCTTGGCTGCATGACTAGCAAATCCAGATAAAATACCAAAACTTACTGAATAAACAACAACCCAGTATTTTTCTCCTTATGTATCTAATTTTTTAAACTATACATCTGCTTGTAACAAATACCTGTTGAGTCATGTTCTGCGTGGCCTTTTGTGATATTAGATCTTAAGTTTCCTATAAGTATTTCTAGAGTATATTTGTACAAAGGAGATGATCTCTGGATTAAATAGCTCTCACATATTTGCTCTTAATTGAAGAGACATGGCTTGTTGACCCATGTGGTCCCTTCCACAATAAGGTTTATGTTACAATTAAACTTCAGGCTTTCATGACATGAATTTATTTATTTCTCTGGATAGAGAAAATGGTCAATATGAAGACTAAGCAGACTAATATAGATGACTACTCCATCTGCATACCTATGTGGCAGAGAGGAAAAATACAATCTTAAAGCGTGATAATCTCCTGGAAAGTAAGTCTACTTTTTTTCTCTTTTTCTGCTGTTTACTTACTCACTTTATTCACTGCTAGTCTCAAATGCTATTCTGATAGAACAAGTTCATGAAATTCAAACCCATATGATTTTACTGATCTTATTTTTACTGTAACACAGAAGTTTTTTTCCAGTATCTACTGGGCTGCTTGTGTAACATGGATTAGATTCTTTGGAGCAAATATTTCTCACAGGATCATTTCACTTGGGGTGAAAGGTGATAAAAGCATTGGTGCACGAAGGAGAAGGGGGAAAGGTTGAAAAGTCCACAGAACTTGCAGACATTTTAGAACAAGTCATTTAATAAGTTACTGAGGAATCTGTATTTTCTCACATACTTTGGGAAAGAAGAAGTTTGTTTTTATAATAAAAGCACACAATGTGAGAAAATTTCCTAAACTATGGTAACATTTTCTCTGGGTTTAAAGTTTCAGATTTATCAACAATGGTGCCACGTTTCTGTACAATCTACATAATTGTAAACTTGGTTTTGGTTGTTTTTTTTTTTGGTCTGGGGTTTTCTGGTTTGTTTGTTTGCTTGTTTTTAAGGAGACCCATTCTAGCTTGATGCCTTGCAACCTCCTTAAAATTTTAAAACCTAATGCCCCAATGATGCAGCACAATGCTATACAGAACTATCACAGCAGTGTCTGAGGTTAGGAACAGCACAAGTGCAAAAGGGGTTCAATCCAGCAGTTTCAGTTAATGCAGCTGCTCAGACACTGCACTGTATGTTTTAAAACATTGAGAAGGTTTTAGAAAGCTTATAGCTGCTTGGAATATTTAACAACTTACAACAACACTTACATTGTCAACCAATTTGCCTACCAATCCTAAAACATTTAAAGGGCTTTAAACCTACCCATATGCAGACTCTTCCTGCTCAGAATCAGCTACACACAATCTGCCACCCACATCACTAAACACAATGACAAGATTATGCTTCCATGTCTTTGCAGCCTATTCTTCACAATATGCAAATCTTCAGCAGCTGCATTTTTGATCCTGATGCAACAGCACAAAAGCTACTGTCGTAAGAAATGGTTTAACCTGTCAGCAACACTGTGACCACAATTACTACCACTAATAAAGATATGATCATAATCTGCCACTTAAGGATCATTAGATACATTATGACTATTGTATTCTATTACATAGTTCTTTTACATGGACACTAATTGAGAACACTTGATTTAAATAAAATCAAGCACTATAAATTTTCATTGACAAATCTGTTCTTAACCTTTAGATAGTGTAGGGTGCTGCTTGCTGATGTAGGGGAAACAAGCTATTAAAAAGGCTAACCCTGCAAAATATTTATCAGAAATACAAACCACTGTAACACTGTATACAAAGAGGAGAGCTTGGAAGAAGCACACAAGGATGCTCTGTCTGAACATGCAAATGACTTACATTAAGCTAGGTTAAAACTCCTCAGTACCATTCACATGCTTGTGGTCCATGCAACAATTTACAGTGTGTTTGGAATGGACAGCTGTACATTCAGAAAGATTCAAGGTTTGTATCTGTAAAAGGCACAGAGTGCATGACAGAAGTTTGTTCAATGTAATTATTTTTATATAATTTTATTGAGGCTGCAGAAACTATGAAAAATATAGCAAATGCTACGAGTTGTATATTCATCAAAGATGCAGCTCTTCTGCATGTGTCATAGAGTCCTCCCCTCTGAAATCTTAATTTCTCAAAATATTTCATCTCAGAATGACCATGAGCTGTCAGAGTGACCATGAAAACAAATCAAAACTAAACAAGGATATGCCCTCCCCATCTCACCAATTTGGAGGCCCAGAACAATCAAACAAGGTATTCCTCACAAAATGAAAAATAGTAACATTACAGGAATCTGTGGAAAACATGATCAACATCAGTCACCTTCCTTGAAGATAAAGGAACAAAAATTGGCAGAGGTACAAAGAAGAGGAATGAAGAAGGTTAAACTGGATGGCTGGTATCAGAGACTAGGAGGAGGAGGATTTACCAGACCAAAGGATCACTGTGTTTGCCTGTGATGACCAGGTGAAGCACATAGCACACCATGGCTTGCCTTGCCATCCTGGGCACAGGGGCTGCAGCTTCCTACTACAGCAGGAACACAGCAAAGGGCTATTGCAGGCAATATGGTATCCAGAAATGTGGGTCAGGACCACTGGTTTTGCCTTACAGAAATCAAAAGGCACATTGCTGCTTTCAGACAAGTACGAGAGAGCTTTCCCATGACTAGAGAAAACAATTTAATATATTCCAAACTGAACTGTTTCACCTAATTTAATAATTCTGGCTTGAGATGCTGCAAGCCATGTGTAAATGAGACAGAAAAAGAAATTAGATTCAAGCTGCCAAAAGAGCCTGGATTTGGTAAGAGCATGACTGGAGAAAACATCACCCAATATCCATCCTGGTCCAGCTCAGAGAGTAGTGCAACTGTGTCAGGGGAGAGAGGGCACCTGGGCATCCCTTTCATCATGATCCACTTTATCATGGTGAGCTGCTGTTTCTGTTGTGGAAGTCCAATCCAGCAGAGCGAAAGGAGGCAGAAGATGGCAGGCATCCACACACCTTTTGGAGCCTGTTCCTTCTATTGTGTCAGCAAACAATAGCCTCCTGCTAATCTGTGAATCTCCTCAGGCTCCCTTCATGCCTTTACCATACTGCTTCCCCAGCCCCAGTTACCTTCTCTGCTATTTACAGCTCTCTGAACCATCAGATTATTTCTCTGTATGCCCTGCAAGAAGGTAAATTGAAAAGAGAAAAAGATGTCACTGAGTCAAGTGCCTGCATTTTCCAGTTCAACTTGGATACTTTCCATATGCTATCTCTGAAATTTTATGTGATTTGTAGCATGAGCCGATGGCTGTCTTCTGTTAACTGCACAGAGCACACAGCCAAAGATTAACAAAAAACCGGTGCTGTGGCAAAATACTTCCAGTACTGCCAAAATCTGTGTTTCTTAGTAATTTCAATTTCCTATGAAATCCTGAATTAGTGTTAGTATACAATGCACAATTTATTGTTGCCATGAACTTGTTGAATGGGTATGGAGTCATGAGCAACTTCGTCTAGTGGAAGGTGTCCCTCCTGCTGGCATGGGGGCTGGAACTAGATGGTCTTTAAGGTCCCTTCCAACCTAAACCATTCTATGATTCTTTTCTGTGCCTTTCTGGAAAACACTGAATGGATAGACTGCACTTCAAAAATTCAAAACATCAACAGACAGAAAAATATAAACAGTACATAACTATTAAGGTTTTTGTTTCTTTTTTTTTTTATAGTTATACAATCAGATTTTAAGAACTAAATCTTAGCAGATTATTGTTCTAACTGTTATTGAAACCATGATGGCAACTCACAAAGTCATGCTTTATACTGAAAAATACTCTGGAAGTATTTGGATTACTTATAAACGAAAAAAACAATGCCATATTATCTATATACAATACAAAAATAATGTTGTTTTTTGTTTTTTGTTTTTTTTTTCAGCTTCCTCTATTCCAAGTGTATGCTATGGTGGGTTTTTTTTAATTGAAATTTTTTATTTACCTGGCACATGAAAACTATGGCCCAAAATTTAAATATTTTTGTTACATATTCCAAGTTTTTGCTTGGAATCTGTTCACTTGAACATTTTGGGGTTAACAGATCAATAATAAGCAGAGAGACCTCTGCTATGGGCCACACAGAAAATTTGCTATAATCATGCACCGTGAAGACATGATGGTACATCCACTAAGAGTTAAACCTCTGCACATTATGCAAAACTCTACCATCAGTAACATTTTTAAGCAACTGCAGCACAAAAGACTGAATCTTATAGTAAGTCAAATGTAGGGTGCAATGCCACAACTAAGATAATTCTAACACAGATGTTTAAAATCTAATTACAAAAAATATTACATTATTATCTGATCAATCCCTCCCTTGAAATGCCTTTTTCTCTTCCCAAACTATAAATCGACTCAAGGTGAGTTCACCTAGAGATCTAACAATCAGTGCCCAGAAATCACTGTGAAATTCAAGTAAAGGTTACTAGCAGGAAATACAGCTGAGCAACTGCATTGCATGGCAGCAAGCCAAAATTAGTGAATTCTCATTGATGTGTAAATAACTTGGAAAGTAAAGCTGCAGAGCTGGTGACCAGGCAGTGACAGAGCTTGGTCACCAGCAAGTGACAGAGCTTTTGCATGCAGTTTAACAACTCTGCTGATGAGTCATCATTTTTAGTGGTATTAATGAATCCACTTTTTTCTTAAGAATTAATGCTAATACATTTTAATGCTTTTCTTCACTTAAAAGGAATAGTTCTTTCAATACAGTGCCATTCAGTCCAGTTCACAAGGCATCCAATGACCTCAAGCAATGAGAAAATCCATATGAGCAAGCAATGCATATCTTCAACATGTCATGAAAACAATTCCAACTTCTGTGATGCTTCTCGAAGATGGAAGAAAAAAAATGCTTCAACTGTAAACTACTCTCTATCTATTCACTACAGGGATTGTGACAATACATTATCCTTTGCATTATTTTCTTTGTATTTTAAATTCCTCCCCCTCTAAATTCTACCACAACTGCAAGCTAGGACAACTTGAATAAAGTGCCTTATGTGTACTGATGCTAGTACATCTGAAAATTAGCATTTACCTATCAAACCACTGAGGCAAGCCCACTGCATTTCCCTTAAAATAAAAATGAAAAGCAAGCAACATATCAGAGCTTTCCTTTTCTCCATGTAGAATTATGTAATTTAAAGCCTAAGGTAATATGTATGTTATTGGTTTGTATGTAAATTTTCTGTCTCTTGATCTGAAGATACCTCATACAAAAATTTTCTGTCTCTTGGTATGAAGTTACCTCTCCATTTAAAGTTAGTGATATAATCTAATTCATCAACTTTTTCATGGGCTCCCCACCATCCAGATGTAGATAGAGTGTTCACCTTTACTGGCAGAGTTTCTATGGAGTCTGATGAAACTGCCTTAAGATCCAAGACCTATAAAGACTGCCTTACTTCTGAATTTTTTTTCTCCAAATGACCAAACCTTTCATCAAAAGAGGGAATACTCGAAATCTGTGCATATTTCTATAAAGTGAACAAGATCATGCATATGCCTAAATGAAACTCTTTTAGATAAACAGTTGCTTGAAACTTTAAAAGGATCACTGTAGGGTGCTGCAATGAAGTTATAATGGACATTATGAAATTTAGCCATCATTCTGCATGTATACCCCTATTTGTGTTGCATTTTTGGTACTTTTATTTTTGAGCTCTTCTTCACTATTGATGCCAGCTTCCACAACTTGTATTAAAGAGTTGTCCATATCAACCCTCTTATGAAGCAGGCATGTTCTCAAAAATCCTGAGAGGCAGAATACAGACAGACCTTTAAATCAAGAGTAGGCAAACTTATGATAGCACACCACCTTCCAACACAAAAGTTCGCAGAATTTGCTAATATGTTCCAGTTATTGGAATCCACCTGCAAATGCTACGGGTTTTGTCATACAGTTTCAATGTGCAAGGTGGACCTTGCTCTTTGTTACTCCCTTTCTGGGGGGAAGAGGGTGACAGGAGAAGAAAGATCTTTATTTTCCACAAAAAAATGCCAGAAGACTTAGGTTCAAGCTACTCAAAGTCAACCTATGTTGAGCAAAACTGGTTACACAGCAAAATGAGAGCCCAGTGATTAGATGAGCTACATGAAGAAGCTGTGTCCTCACTGAGCTGCTTGCCAGTTTTAATCTTTAGCTCCTGACAGGTCAGACAGCACAAATAAGAATTATTCCAGGTGTTTTGAGTGCATTGCAGAGCTGGGAACACAATTTTCCTTTGAGCTTGAAAAATCTGCAGCAAACAGGATTCAGTGCCTTAGCTCACAAAACCTACACTGACACCAGTGGGGGTTCATAAAACTTTCCACAGCAGCCCAGAGAAAGTGCTGATAGGAACACAGCTTGTTTCATTTCAGACAACAGCTAGGCAAGGTCAGGCAGCTGGAGCAAACTGAATACATCCTGGTCTACCAATGACTCTGTCATACCACTGACGTTTTTATTGAGATAGCTATCTTTAGAATAGGAAGTAAGTGCATTAAGCAATACCACCTTCCTTTTCTTTCTGTGCCCTGATCTCCTTTATTTGCTTTCCAAGTCTAATTGTCAGGACTAACCTATCATTTTATGAACAATTACATTCTCTAATTCTTATAGACGCCTTCTTTGAAAAATTTCTTTCTGCCCCCTTGCCCCCCCAAACCACCCCTCTGCTCTGTACTCTCTTGTTTGGGGTCTCTTCGGTACCTGCCATTCACTGCAACAATCAATGCCAGCAGCATCAGTAGCATCAGTTTTGCAGGAAATCATACAGATGATTTTAAAAAGTTGTGTGAGAACCTAAAACCATCATAAAAGAACGATATAAACTTTAAAACCCCCTCCCTCTGACTTTTCATGCTTTTAAGAGCTGTCAGCAGTAGTCTCTTTTCCTTTTTGATACAGATGATACACATTTCAGAAGACTGCACTGAATATGTAATTACATAAAGATAGGAGCTAACCCTTTGAAACTCCCCTTCCTGATTTACAAGACATAAAAATCTCTCTCAAAAGAAGCAGTAAGACTCCTGTTTCCTGAAAAACTCCTGCTCACAGATCAGTATATAAAATTCTGAAGTCCCACCCCATTTCTCAGTGCCTCTTTTAAGAAGCAGATAAGGTTTTGAATGATCTTGAACTACAAAAAAAACAAGACACACCCTACACTCAAACATACTTTTCAAGAAAAACTTGATTAAAACTGGTGAGGGAAGAACTCAGGACATTGTGATCAGAAACAAAGGTATAAACTGTGCAGGCCTGATGTTAGTAGAACATGTTGTAAGGCATCTACTGTTCCTCAAAAATCAGATGTGAAAACATGGAAAGCTAAGCATGTTCATTTTTTTCCCCCACAAACAAATATATATGCAAATATATATGCATTGTTCAGAAACTTATCTATATCTTAGAAGCAACAATAATCAGCACATTTCAGATGAAGTACCAAATGAGTAACCTTCAACCTGAGGCTGAAAGCCACGTGACCAACCTCAGAGACATATTCACATTGTTATTTTTAAAATGCACTTTATGTCATATATTTCAGTACAAATTTTTAGATTCCAAGTGTCCAATAGGGAAATAAATTAAACATAATAAACATGACTTATGGAGATGACCTCAGAGTTAGAGCATAGGAGGGACTTGGCTGTGGAACAAACAACTTCTGGAGATGTTCCAGGACTACAAACTCCCTTTTTTTCAATTAGATGATCTAACAGACCCCGTGATGATCCAGCACAACAAACAAATTGTCTGAGGACATGCCAAGTAGTAAAGCAGTAAAACATGATTTTTGCCTCTTAGCATTAGGAATCCACTCTCATTAAAGGAGGGCTCTTCTGCCAAAAAAATCCAGTACTGTAATATACAGCACTGTGCTTCACACTTATGATTATAAGAAGATCCTCTTATTCTAGGAAAATGAAAAAGTTTGTTGCAGGACATTAAGAAGTTTACCATAGGGACTACCTGTCATCAACACAGGGTAGTGGTTAGCAGGCTTCCAAGCAGTCTCAGTTCAGAGAGTTTGAAACCAAAATCAAAGCAAAACCAACTCCTAAACAGGATTATCTAAGGACTCATCACTGTGTAAAAATAGCTCATGTGTTTGATGCTCAGTCATGAAAACACTTCACAGAAACCCGAAAAAAAAGGTGTACATATACACACGCACAAATACTTTCCTGATGGTAATCATACACATGTAGAATTTAAAACAACAAAAGATATCCAGCACAGACATAAACTAAAAGGTGAAAGGAACCCACAAGAGATTTAACTCAGAAACAACAGCAGTTTAATAGTGAGAAAGCATTAGGGTCTTAGCTGGCTGCTTGTCTCCAGGCGTGCCCCTGCCCCACTGCACAACCCATGTGTTTGGAGTTTACTTTCCCCCACTCACTTTCTCGGCTGAAAAGCTAATGAAGTATCAACAAACAGGCTTAAGTTCAAACATCATTAATTCTGCTATTAAGGTATATCACTAAGAGGTTCTCCCACTTATATAGTTTTGAAGTGCTTGGCAACAAGGACATTTATAAATAATTTCTCTAAAGAAGGAAAGGCTGGCCTGAATTTTATTGCAGATCACTACCTGTGTCACTCTTTACAGTTTCAAGGCCCAGAACAGTAGCAAGAAGATGACAGAGTCCCCCAAACTCGCGCACAAAAGGCTGCTGCCAAAATGGCATCAACTAATTTGCTACAGATTCATAACAAAAATGTCTCAATCATTCTTTTAAAGCATTACTTATAAAAATTAACAAGGGCCTTCAGACCAGAGCAACATCAGGCTCTGAAGCTGTCTTAAAAGCAAAGGTTTCAGTGAAGCCATACTAATAACTGTTTGGCTGCTGAACTGCAGGCAAAGCACATCAAGGAGGTGTCTCCTCTAAAAGCCTAGTTCAAGATATCAGATGGCACCAGCCTTGAAGCCCTCCCTTCTCTTCCCCTGCATGGGAGCAAGGAGTGAATCAGAAAGGACCTGTTCCAATCACCCCTTCTGTGCCATTCTCTCCCTCTTCCTTCACAGTGAGTCCACTACCACACATCTTATGGGTCTAAAAGTATTCCTCCTCCATATGTTTGGCATACTTTGGTTAGAAGACAGCAAGCTGTTACTCATTTCCTTCACAGTACCAAAAGCATCTAGTATGAGATGCAAGAGTCTGCATTTTGGCTAAAGAGGACATGTGCTTGGTTGTTTGATGGGAAAGGATTATACTGTCCAAGACTCTTCCACAGACACCTCGGGACATGCGGCCTGCTCCAGCGATGAGCATCACCATTCACAGCAGCGCTGTTTCTGAGGAACACATGAAAGGGGCTTCAAGCTGTAGATCACATTAAAAAAGCTGGGATCTCAAATTGCATGCAATGTTTTTGTTTTCTTGTTCAATTTTCCCCTGCTTGAAAGTAATTTTTTCAGTTATAATAGTAAAGTTGAATACCATGGAAAGAACTGAAGAGCAAGCAGCAAATCATGGTCTAAAGTGCCATTGATGTTGTCCATTGTCCTGCCAGCAATGCATCCACCTCTCCAAAATCTGCACAGTATATCTGTCATCAATGTTCCTACAAAAATGCTGCACCTCTCAGAGTTTATCCTTTATCTCCAATGTCACCCGAGTGTCTAATGATGACAGTGATTTGGCAAAATCAGAGCTGCCAGGTAGGCACAGACTTCCCTTTAAGAACATAAATGTGGTTCATGTAATTGTCTTGAATTTAGTTAGGTCCTCAGCAAAGGACCGTGGCTAAAAAAGCCCAAATACACAAAATGAACAAAGATGGCAACTTTCTCAACCAATGTTCAGCTAAAAAACAGATTATGATCCACTGCTCCTGATGACTTCCTTTCAAACAAAAGCACATCAAAAAGCATGAGAATGCTGTTTAGAAAGAACTGATAGTGATACAGGAGTTTTTCAGAGGTGAATTGAGGCATCATATGAAGAGTCTCATGCAGACTTGAGGAAGACAAGTTAATGTAAACATGGACTCATTAATACACAGATCATAGAATCATGGAATCATTAAGGTCGGAAAAGACTCCTAAGATCATCAGGCCCAATCTTTCACTAATCACCACCTTGGCAACTAGATGACAGCGCTAAGTACCGCATCCAGTTGTTTCTTGAACGCTTCCAGGGTTGGTGACTCCACAACAACCTAATCATCCTTTCTGTGAAAAAAAAAAAAAATTCCTGATTTCCAGCCTGGACCTCCCCTGGCACAGCTTGAGATTGTGTCCTCTTGCCCTTTTCCTGATGAAGCGCGTTTTTCTTTCCCATCTCTTTTTAAGACATACCTAGCCCACCTAAAATTTTATTTTGAATCTATATTTGCAGTACTTAGTAAATTATGCAATTCTGACTAAGATCTGAATTAGAAAAGATGAGAGGTAAATTAGGTCATAAGTAGACAACCAACATTACAATCAACTAAGGTTTCATAATTTAAAAAAAATGAAACCATTCATCAGCCACCAGATTTTTTTCTCAATCTCTGAAGAGTATGTGACAACCATTGAGGTTGGAGGTGGCAGAATTTTTCCTAGATGCCTCCTGATTCTATTTAATATTTTATTTCAACATTTTTTGATCCTCTCTCCCAAAATAGTCTCTACAAATACCACCTCTATGATCTACAGTGCTGACATAAAAGTCTCCAAACTTTCTCAATCTATGGATGCATCTGTATTGAATTTTAAACTACTGACCTTTTAAGAGGTATCTCTAATGTATTTACTGATTCTTTGTTTCAGCTCTCGCTTGTTACTCAAGAGCACTGCTATGAAGGTAACTGTTAAGATGCATTTAATGCAACATTTTACCAAAAAAGCTTTGGTAAGTAAGTAGATAATGGTGGGGTGGAGGGAGGTTTAATGCAACACATCAAGAAGAACAGAGACTGAAGAAATTTCACCTGCGCAGAACTCAGAACTGTATTAATTGGGGAAGATGTGCAACAAGTGAGATGCTGAACAAGCAGAAGTGGGAATACTGCTTTGAGAGAGTAGCTGAAATGCCATTTGCCACACATATTAAAGTTAAAATTCTGCAAGATAAACAAGCCTGAGATCTGCCTAAAGCAAACCTGTGAAGAACTGTAAAAAGCAAATGGAGTTCTTGAAAGAAGAATTTAATATGGGATTACAGGTATTTGAACTGCTTTTGGATACTTGAAAATCTGTTACTATTAAAAAAACAAACAAACAAACAAACCCCAACAAGCACAAGTATACCACTACATGTCTAAAAGCAAAGAAGAGAAGTCGTTATTTTCTGTAACTGTGCCAAAATATAGGCCTTCCAATGACAAAAATGTAGGAATCTTCCAGCTGATTCCCCTAGCTTGGTCCCTTTCCAAGTTCCTTAGCCTTCTCTAGATTTGTGTAGCCAAAATATCTCCTTTGCCTCCTGACAGTTATATAAAGACATAAAACTTTCTCATAAATCCATTGTTAAGACAGATAAACAGACAACACGTTAATATCATGAGAATACTCTGTCAGTCTCCCTGTGACCGTTTCAGTACTTAGTTGACCCCCCCTCAAATAAAACTTGTGCAAGGCCTTTGAAACAGAAAGAAAATTGTCTGCTGATTGTCTTTACTTCACTACTCCCTGAACACATTCAAAGAATTCTAGAAAATGAGTGAGACACTATTTCCCTTTGCAGAAACTGTGCTGCCAAGACGAGCCCTTACCTCTTCCAGAGGAGCACATCCAAGCTGGAATCTGTTTGTGTTTATTGCTTAACCAGAAAGAACAAAGCGTCATTAAGTCTATTGCACAAAGAGAAACTTTTGAGATTCTTCTTGGTTAGAACTAAGAATGTTTCTGCACACTTAGCAGCTGCCAACCCCCCTCAGAATGAAAATGCCTCCTCATTGACTCCCCAAAGTCAAATTTCCACAGTAATATGTAAACAGATAATGTTATTCTATGTAAAAGGGTACTTCAACAGATCAGAAAACAAAGCAAAATATATGGACAGTTTTGGATTGCTCTGATGATTGGCACATTTATGGGGACTGGGGCAAGGGGCAGGAGAAGAAACAGGTAACATTAATGTTCTTAATTTGAGCATCTATAAATAAATGCACATGTAAATCTGAGATACAGATAAATTTTTCTTTACTCTCACCACATTAGCTTCTCTAAATGTTGCTCTTCTTTTCCTGCAATATAAAAGTGACTGTTCAAACCATGGCTTAGACTCTGAAATTTTTCTCTGTCTCAACACTTTTCCCCTGGATTTAGAGTATAGCATTCACTGTACAGTCACAAAAGCAACACCAGATTTCAGGCCCAAATGTTAGCCCAGGCACATGTTTTATGATTAAAAGACAGTGTATCTGAAAAAAAAAAATATATATCCAAATTAATTTCTAGCTGATTAGTTTTCACTTGAGGAGAGAGGATGGAAGAGACACGCTAGGCACTGAATTTAAACTGTGCTCTAACAGGATCAGTTTATGCAACAAGACTGGCAGAAAACTGAAAAATTGTAAGAAAAATGCTACAATTGGCATTTGTATGCTTTTGTTTTGAATAAATGTTAGCAGAATTCTTAAGAATCAAGCTTCTTTTAAAAAGAGGAACTGCATACATGAATGCATGATTTAAAGAGTGAAGTAAAGAGCTAATAAGAAAAGGGGATTGAAGCTGTAGTGAAAAATGATGGGAATAAAAAGGTGCTGCTCAGTAGCAGCAAAATTTAGTGCAGGTGGAGAGAAGAAAGGAGAAGAGAGAAGATCCTTATCCAGATGCAGAGAATCCAGATGACAAAGAAAATAATATAGGTATTTGACAGAAAAGGAATATTAGTGGGAGGAATGCTTGTCAGCTCCATACTCCCTTCCCTTGAATTCCAGATCGGAGTAACCCTTTCCTTTAAGTTTCCTTTTAAGTTTCTTTAAGATCACCTCCCCTGCTCTTCAATTGTGAGTGTCATACTCTTCATGTAAAACCAGGAGAGAGAGCAGAGCTTGTGGCTGTGGTGGGGAGAGGGAATATAAGCTATTTGGCTATTCTTTAGAAAAGCCTTGACCACTATGTCGATTTAACTTCTTCCCTGACCAATGTGTTTCATGATCTAGGGCAATTCCAAAGAAAATCCTGGTGCTAGAGTCCTGGTAGTCTGGGAGTATCAATATAAATGCTGTCAATATGTACTGAGTTCTTCCCTGTAGAATGAAACGCCTGACAAATTCCACAGTTTCTTCACTCCTATGCCACTAATGATAACTGTTCACTAACGTCTCATTAAGCCTACAAACCACCATCACCTCCCCTTCACAGCTGACAGATTTATGAAATCACATCTTTCTCAAAACATATGCAGGATCTCCTGCATCACATTACAATTCCAGCTCTGCCAACACATTCCAGTTGTTCCCTACACCATTCAGTAGGGCTGGAGGGTGGCTGCAGTGTTCTCACAAAACCGACCAAACTGCTGCTGGCACTTATTAGGGACTGAGCAAAGGTGGCATGTGTATGTGTCCCACATGTTTCTCAGTGAATTTTTTAAAACTCACCACTCTGAAAAACCATGAACTATCATCACAAGTCCTCTGAATGCTCCATATCTGGACTGAAAATTCTGGGCTATGACTCCTAATGTGTAGCACATCTTTCCATTACAGCTGTCAGATCAGAAAAAGATGCCAAGTCTTGAGATCTGTCTATCTCTGTTATAGATATCTAAAATATTCTAACCAGTAATTTGCAAAGTGACCCCAAAGATGCAAGATCTGATCTGGATTGAGAACATCACACATAGTAAATGTATGAATAACAACTTGGTATGAACCAAATTAAGGATGTATCAATTCCAACTGCATATGCATGTATTCTTTCTGTCAAATTTGTTTGTTGCAGTTTAAGAGTTTTGTTATTTGAGCAAATGATGTGGTTATTTTCCTCCACATCAGCAGCCCATGAATTTCTAATACAGTAATTTGAATAGAATTCTTGTCCCCACTATTTGCCTGAATTACATAAATACAATGTATTGTACAAATTATAGAAATTGTACAAATAGAAATATGATGTATTACATAAATCAGTGAATTATCCGGCTAGGAGCACTACTGAACCAGCAAAGATGATGCTTTAGGTCACTAGTGTTTCAATGGTTCGGCAGATTACTGTGAGAACTGCCTTGTTGAAAACCTTAGCATTTTGGTGTGGGGATGGGAGGAGAAGGAGGTTAAGTTCAAGAATGAAAAGAAATAAAATAAATAATGCAAAGGCTTTGCCTATGGAAAATTCTGTGCAGGTTTTGGGAGGAAGAGGATATTTATCCCAGACAAAATCTAGCAATTATATCCTCCTTAGTTTTCACCTCTTTGAGTGAGCACTTTTTCTTCTGCTTCTGCTATCAAATATAACCCACACTAATCCTGCCACATTTCAGCAGTGAGCAATATCAATATATTTCTCTCAAAAAATTTTTGTGATCCGATATTATTGCCTTGAAACAGTATTTTAATATTTATGATAAAATCAGACATACTCTTAGAAAAGCATATGGAATAAATTATACAATGTATTCCTAAGACTAGGAAATATTGATGCTCTGCTCAATATTGCAAAATGAAGAAAATAATGCCACGATGGTGCCTTGAGTAAAAATTGGAATCACACCACTTAACTGGATGAATCAAAGCTTGGAGATGAGCTTAAATTTCTGACAAAGTTTAGTTCAATACCAGCCAGAAAAGCCTCAAGCAACTCCACTGTTCTGAATTGTTTTAGCTTTTCTAAACAAATCAGAACAGCAAGTGCTATTGGAGTCATAAACAGACTTCCTATTTAAAATGCTCAACTTTAAGGCTATTGACCACATTCCCTCCCTTCCTGTCCCAATTTAAACTTGGCTTTCACAGCTCCTGCTAAAACCTGAGGTGAGCCAACTTTGAACCAAATTTAGTTTTGTCTGCTTTTAATTTGATTGGACTGGCTTTCAAAACAAATCAAGCAAACTCTCACAACTCTGGATTTCAAGTTACTGAACTTCTTTTGAATAATCTCCCCCTTTTTATCCTAATATTACCCCTTATGCAGGGCTGATAAAATATTAAAAATATACTTTCAAATTGAGGTTTTGTGTTTTTTTTTTTTAGATGATACAAACCATTTTAAAAAATGAAGGATAACAATTGAAAATTAAATCAATGTGCTCATCCACACTTGAAGCAATGCTCAATATGTATAGGGGGTGTGCAGAAAACATGGTCCAAAGCTAGCATTACAAAAAACCTCTAAACTCATTGATACTGGAAATAACCTCAAATCAGGCAGGTTTTAAAGGTACCAGTATGCAAAAAGGTGCCTCTTACCACAGGCCAACTAAATAGCATGTTCTTACAATCTTACAGCCCTGCTCTTGGATGTCTTGCTGATTTATCCTCTACCTGCTCCTGTCAAAGTTTATTAAATCTCGTTAAAAACAGCCCAGTGTGATTACTGAGCAGAACTCAGGCAGCTGTGACTCCTACTTCTGTGACAAGCTCAAACTAATTCCTGCTGAAAGAGAGGAATGCCTTACCCACCACACAGAGTTACAAAAGATTCTCTACCATGGTATGGACTCATCACCTGAACATCAGCTTCCTGCCCTCCCTGGCAGGAAGTTGTGTAAGTCTAAAACAGAAAGAAATGAGCTACTACATCATACTTTTTACGCAGAAAAAGAATTCCTAAATCACTGAAGACTGAATTCTTACTCTTTAACTCTCAGGGAAGTTCTTCCTGACTAATGACCATGCTTTCCTAGATCACAAGATGCAAGAACAAGGAGGCTAAATACTCCTCTAAGAAAAGTTTGAAAAGGACTCTCCAGCCAGTCTTTCCCACAGCTTGCTTAGATGTATCATATGTTTAGATAAATAGGATCCATAGTCCAAGACAATAATTTCTACTGACCACAATGTGCCAAGCTTTTACTCTTAGTACTAATCTATTTAGAAAACAAGGAGAAAATAGTATGTTTTAAAAATCAAGTTTTAAATTACCAGTCTCTCAGCTGAGTATCTAAGGCAATCTAAACAAAGAAGCAGCTTTAAAGAAGCTATTACTTAAAGTGATTGGCTAATTATATAGTTTTAAAGTATTGTGTTCCACATGCAGGTAATAGAATAGTTATATGTATATATATATATATATACACCTGGGCTAGCAGTAAAAATATTATAAATATTTGCTTTGTTATATTATTCATAATATACTTCATTGCTCGGGCAGCAGTGTGTTAAAATCAGACAAACAGCAAAGCAGTTAACGATTAATCCCTGCTATTTCTACTACTGCCAATGAGCTGGCTGTGGAATACCACCAGCACTCCTCCAGAAGCAAAAAGTTAGTCCAGCTACTACTTTTACTCTTCCTACTTGCTCCAAGTGAGTTCTTTCCAAAAGTCCAGTCTTTTTAAGATTTTAGTTACTAGTCTTCTGCAAAGCTGCTGTTTGCCCTGTCGCCAGGTTTTAGTTTCCCCAGGTAAAAGTACAGGCTTAAGGTTGTTCTGTGCTACCCTCTGTGAAACAATTTTTTTTCGTTCTCCAGGTTCAGCGTACTTTTGTTATTTCTTTCCCATACACTTCACACAGGAACAGTTTCCAGCACCAAAATAGCTTGTCCACCACTGGGAAAAGAGAAAGTAGACCCATTTTCCTGTACACTTCTTGAAATGGTCTTCTTGCCAAGCATTGTTTCTCATCTGTTGTGGAACATGACACCCTATTTAAATGTCAACATGAGTTCAACTGGGGCAACCAATGTATTTTTGAAGTGACTCTACTCTGAGCTTCTTCCCTACTACCATCAGGTAACTAAGAGACCACGTTTACAGTCTCTGGATTAATAATAATCCCAGTGTTATTTTAACCTTTATATACACCAAAATTAGAGGAACTGTTAAATGAAGAATTTCTCATCTGTGCACAGCTATTGGTACTCTGCCATCTACATGTCACACTGCACCTCTAAAGCCACAATCACTGAGTAACTCAAGGGTTTGTGAGCTAAAACTGAGCCCCATGGGCATTTGTGCCAGAGCTAGTAGAGACTCACTTAATAGGTATGGGGATCTAATACAAAAGCCTGCATCTGAGCAACCAGGCTCCAGATGTGCATTATGAATGTTGAAAAATGAAAAATTTTAATTAAAATCAATACACAAAAAGTATTGTTTAGGTAGTCATTAAGGAACTACACACTTATTGATTTCACAACACAAAGTGTAAAAAAACTTCAAGCTCTTGGTTAACTTCCAAGAAAAAGGCAAAACATATAAACACTCATAACCCCCCCAAATAACATGTAGTAGTAGTTACTTAATATAGCTTCAAAAAATGCATCTATTTAAGATCCCCAGATACCTCATCTTTTTATCTGCTCTGGTTTTCTGTTTTTTTATCATAGCTGCCAAAGAGAGGACAAAAGAGAGGAAAACAAAAAAAAGTTCTTTTTGTTTATTTGTTTTAGAGTTTTTCTGCCTAAGAAAGCACTACTCTCATACACCCATGTCCTTGACGGAAAAGAACAACTGCTCGTCAACTGATAGGTGCCACAAGATAGTTGTTGGGAAGATCAAAGTAGATTCACTATTCCAAGGGTTAACTGTCACTGCCATCTCACTATCTCCAGAATATTTTGGAGGCATCTTTGAGAAGAGGATTTCCTGTTGCCCAAGCACACAGCCAAGAAGAGTCAAGCTCTAGGAAAAAGCTTCTTGGGACGTCTCAAAGTACGGTACTTGGTCACAGAGGAGACACTGAGAGTGTCAGCTGCAAGCAAGCCCAACTCCTAGAAGCCAAAACCAGAACAACATAACTGATAACTGCACACCCAGAAAATTTAATACAATACAGTAACTTGCAATTTTTGCATACTTTTCCACTTTTCCTAGGAAATGTTTACTTTGCTGTCCCAGACAAAACAGCCTTTGGTTATCACAGATGACTATTAAATTACAAGAACTATACTCAAATAAAAACTGCAAACTCTGCTAAACAAAGCAGCAACAAATAAGCATAATAAAAACAAAGAGGATGCCAGAACAATCTTATTTTGGTCCTTAGCATGGACAGGAAGATCAAAGACTGTAATTGAAGGCTGGTGTATCAACCTTTCCGTAGGCCATCTAACTCCTTCCAGTGAGCAAGCCAGCTGCTTTCAGTGTGATTCAGGGCAAAGGTAAAGACTTTTCTCAGAGTCCTGCTTCACCTTCACAGAAGCTGTGTGGAACTGCATCCATACAATACAAGGACAGCAGTAAAGAAAAGGCTACAAAGCAATTTCCTGGTCAAACAATATGAGCAGACATGTGCACAAGAGAAAGACTGTGCATGGACAAAAATAGCTTATCTTATTTCAAATATTTGAACATTGTTTTGGACAATTGGAGTCTATCCTCATCTCTAGATCCATTTGTAAGCTTGTATTTGGATGGATATTTGATCTGAGAAACAGTAACACTTGGATAAAAATAGTCTGACTGAATACCTGTTTGGTAGGTTCTGAATTTAGAGATAGCATCTAAACACTTGTTCTATTATTAAAATACTTCAAATTTGCTAACAAAATTAGCAGTCATTAATTCTTGTACTATGCAACCACCTCCTGGCTCTGTAACACCACATAGTAGAAGACTCTTCTCTGGATATTAGCTCTAATTAAACACTAAATAATTTCATTCATGAAAAAATGTTAATGCATTTAAAACCTCATGTAAGGTCGTGCACCTTACACAGTGTGATCGCCACTTCCTTTGCACTATGTATCACCAGAACACCACAGTGAGCTGAAATTGTTTTAGAAATTTCTGAGAAAAGCACAGCCAAACTTAACAAACATCTCATAAGAACACTGAAATTATCAAAATTTGAAATATATGTCAATACATTATCAAGACCCAGGAACTTTGTATTCAGCTGTCACACATATATTTCAGTCATATTTCAAGGTCTAAATTATTTCTCCCCCTCTCAGAAGCTTAAGGAAAATTTTTTAGAAAACCTGCTGTTCACTGGCCTGCATTTATAGACATAACAGTGCAAAATACCTGAACGTAAATAAATGTTAGTAGTCAGCAGAAACCAGTGCCTGTGATCCACAGGAACAGTGAGCACTCACAGCTACAAGCAAAGCCAAGGGAAGGGGAGGGGAGAGGGAAAGTTGGCTGAGGGGGAAGGGAAGGAAGCTGTGCTCTGAAGATATGGTGGAAATTTTGTAATTGTTTAAAATTTGGCAAACAACAAACATCTGGCAACCTCTGTAGCAGGAGATTCTGAGCCCTGCCTATGCTTTGGTCCCTCGTGCAGTACAGCAGGAAGACACTCAAACATTTTATACAGCCTGAAATCACAAACCATTTTAGTAGTAATAGCTATTAATAACTCCTCCTGCTTCCCAGGCAAAGAGGAACCAAGCCTAAACATACAAGAACATCAGTTTTGCTAATTTATGTGCCAACATGGAAAATCCGGGCTCAAAGAGTCTCATGAAACTTGAGAGAGCAGCGGACCTACGGGTAAACTACGTTCCACTTCTGCATATTTCATGAATCTTTGCCTTTATGGACAGAGAGTTGTAGGGTATTTTCTTCTCACTGGAATGCCATCTCCAAGGAATTCAGGTCTGCTTAAGCTTTGCTTTCCACATTTTTCTACTTATTTAGAAACTATATATATAGTTAATAAATATAACAAGTCACATAAAGAATAAGGTGTACTAAACTACCTTCTCTTTTCAGTATTTTTAGATTTGGCTTAATACATTAACATGGTTAGACCACTGTCAGGTAAGGGGAACTCTCACTGCAATAAAGAGGGCAAAGTTTAACTTAAGCTCTAGGTATCATATCTTCTATAAAAAGAAGTTACTCAATTTAGTATTTTTAAATTTAAATATGGAGTTTTAACTCTATTTTAGGGCTGTTTTTAGACTTGATCCAAGACCTTTGGTGCTTTAAAACACTTCTGAAAATAATTTTCTTTAGTGAAAAAATGTATATCTCATTTAAGAAACTATATTAAATATGTTTCTGATATTACAGCCTTCATAAAAAAAATCAAGTAAAAATACCTTTCGCATTGATCTTTACTATGAAGAGAGTTTGGTTTTGGAAATATTTCAATCAAGGTGTGTATCTCTGTCCTAAGATTATTTTCAGAAAATTTGTTCACTGTCTTCTCTTCATTTGAAGCTAATGAAGGACCTGAATGCTATTAGAGGGATGGGAAAAGAAAATATTGGGAAGTGGCAGAAGATAAGGCAAAAATTGCCACTCAGCACTTCCATGAGAATGTGACAGACTGCAGAGTGACCCAGGAACAGTTTTGCCATGTTAAAATTGCATTCTATTATTTGCTTAATTTAATTATATTCTATTGACAAAAAAAATGTTTGAGAGCTCTCATCCTTTTAACTTTTTTTAAAGATGAAGAAGCAAAAAGTTTGCTTCTTGTCATGGTTAGAGCAGACCTGGCAATCTTCAAACCCACGCCTCAACAAATCAGCTTGCTGAGAGTTTCCCCACTTGCCAAAATCAATCTAATTCCAGGTAAATGCCTGGCACCTGTTTCCATGGTATATTTCAAATGTCCATTTTCATTTTTTTTAAAGTCTCTTTCCTTGAACAGGAATAATTTCATGGATCACTTCAGGCCAATGAACAAGACACAGTGACAAAGTGATGTCTTGTGATATGTGTTAGCCAAAAATTGTTTGTAAAACACAGGGAAACAAAAGCTGCAAGAATACAAAAAATGGAGCGTATACAGCAAATCCACTGTTCTTTCCCCACTTTCTAAAAAGAAAAAGAAACCTATTCCCCTACAATTTCAACAATTTAGCAGGTGAAATAACAACAGCTTAGTATAGTCCTTTCCCAGCTCGTGCCATATACCAAAATCTACCACTATGTGATTTTAGGACCTCATCAACCCAGTGCCCTGTGCTTGCACTACCTGTCCCGTGTCTGCAGTAAGGGCACAGAGCCATGCAGTGCCTCCCGGGCTCAGCCTTCTGCAGGAGCAGCAAGATAAAGATCATTATTTAGCCAACCAAAACTTCCTGCTCTGAGAAGCTGCCCCAAGCCCCAGGTGCCTGCAGCCACCCGGCCAGGCCAAACCAGCCTGCCTGGGATCCACACTAGTGACTCGGCAGAGGGGAGGAGGCTCTGTCCTGGGACATGGGCAGTGCTACAGGGCACAGGGCTGTGCCACCGCTGAGGGCAGGAATTGTGCTGGGACCTCGTGTTTGCATGTCGGTACGGACGAGCAGCACAGGAGAGCAGACAGGGCATGTGCTGGGCAGGCACGAATTAGATGGGAGTGGGAAAGGGAAGGAAGAGCACAGGATTGTGTTTTGCTTTGGAGAGAGCTCCTTTTGCAGTGGGAAGGGAGGGAGCATAAGGTTAGACTGACATGTGTGACAGAGCACATTTGAAGAGGGTTCAAATTTGGAGAAGCCAGAGGTAGTAAAGCATGGGGCTTAGGATATTGGCATGGGCATTCTGGATGAGGGAGATGAATGGGATCCTGAGGAGGGTCGATTTCTGCTTTGGAAAAGAGATGTTGCATCAGTATGCTGGGCTCCTATCCTTGTGTGGGATTTCCCGGACAGAAATAAATGCACATGGCTTTTCCTCCTCTGCTGGTCTTACTGCAGCTGTACTGTACAGCTGATTCACACCCATGCACAGAAATGCCTGGAATTTTTCAGCTTATGGCAGCTCATTTAGACTACTGTATCATAGCTTGAACAAGCTTCCAAAAGTTTGGAAGTCCCTAAGGAAAACATTCTCAAAGTCAGGCACAAATGCATAGTTATTGCTGCTGACAGCAGCAGCTAAGCAAACTTGGGTCTGGAAATTCCACATCCATCCTTTAGCCCAAAGGCATAATTTCCACATGGGGAGGAGTTAAAGACAAGAATACCAGGCATGTTAATATAATTACACAACAAAGCCTACAACCTCCAAAATAGCAGTTGCTCTCCAACCATCCAGCCCCAGAACACACGCAGAGGACAGATGAAATGTCTGCTACAGAGAACAGGGCTTCACACTGTCCCTGAAGTGATTTTGATCCCCTCAGAGGATCAGCAGCTGCCAAAATCTATTCTTAGATATTTGAAAAAAATTAGAGCAGGTTTGCAGATGGGATACATTTCTCTTTCATAAATATGATTTTTATTTTGTAGGAAAGTTACATAAAGTGCATTATTATAAGCCATATTTAGTAAACCTCTAAGTAAGAGGTGCTAATCCATTCCACACTATACCAAAATGTTTCTAATAAAACAAGTTTAGAAGACAAAGCTTACACTTAACGGACCAGCCCATACAAATTTCAACCCTCTGCCTAAAATGAATAAAGAACATTTCCCATTATACATAGGGAAAAAAAAAAAAAAGATGGGGGGAACATTTAAAGGATTCTGCTATGGTACCCACATATAAAAGCAGGTACAGCCATCAGTTTTGTTAGGCATATCCCAATAATGCGAGTTAAGATCCTTATTTGAAACTTTCAGGCAGTAACACAAACAACTGAGATTCATAAAGAGACACCAAGTGAAATCTAGGAAAAAATGCATGCCAGTGACAGTAATGCAAAAAGTCATCTTAAGCTTCAGACAGGCTGTTTCCTCAAGTAAGGAAACATGATGCCTTGTACACATAAAAGTAGCACAGTAAACAATTTGCCAAATATAAACAATATTAGTTCACAATATTGGTTCACAGAGTTTAATGGAAGGTACTGCCACACATCTCATAAAATTGAAGCCATCTGTTCAAAACATCTACAATGGGTAAACACAGATGAGAAAGAAAACCCCAACATCAAAATGTTTCATTCATGGGTAGAAGTGAGAGCAGAATTTGTTAAAGAGCACTTTCTTTTTGGAGCCAACAGTCATAATATCATAGACTATCCTGAAGGACCTAGAGGGATCATCGAACACCAAATCCTGGCTCTGCAGAGGACACCTCAAGAGTCACATCATTTGCCTGAGACCATTGTCCAAACATTTCTCGAACTCTAAAAAGTTTGGTGCTGTGACCAGAGCCTGTTCCAGTCCCCAGACACCCTCTGGGTAAAGAATCTTTTCCAAATATCCTGCCTAAACTTCCTCTGACACACTTTCATGCAATTTTCTCTGGCCCTGTCACCAGTCACCACTCACAGGACTCACAGTGAGGCTGCACCAGCACAGAGCAGAAGGGGTAAATCCCTCCCCTTGTCCAGCTGGCAATGCTGTGCCTCGTGCCCCCCCAGGACAGTAATGAGGGCGACTTTGCTTGTGTTGCAACACAGACAGCACAGGTTAGAGAACACACTGTAAGAAAAATGATCACACATCTATGGATTAGTAACAGGAAATTAAATGATATACACAGTTTGGCTGAGGAAAGGTCCTAACTTCAGGCCAGTTGGCAGGACTGTTCTGGCACATAGTGATGTGGCAATTCTCCCTGTGTTCCTTCTATTGCTGACAAAGACCGAAATTTCTCCTGAGGTATTGCAGAATGGGAAAGAGTGACATTGGAAAATTAAACTTATATTACTGCTTTGAAGCATCCATTTAAGCTGCTTCATAAAAGCTGTTGTTTCATGGTTGAGAAAGTTATATTGCAGGAGTCTAAAATTGGGCACTGTGAAGACCTTTAATCTATGATTTTATCACTAATTATGTAAAGCTGGTTCTGTTAATTTAATACATTTACAGTAGCTTTTCTGGAGACAGGTATCGTGGCAGTGTTTTACTAATTTCTTTTTCTTGTCACCTGTGGTGTTCTTCAGCAGAAATTTCACTGCATTTAGTATTCAAGTTCTTTCTTTTCTAGACACTTTTTTATTATTAAAATATCTGTACAACTTGACATGAGTACACTTTGAAGATTAAGTCTGTCTTGAATACTAGAAATCCTTCAAGTTTGCTAGATTGTGATGCTGTTATGGATACTGACTTGTCTTTTAATAATGCATTTTAAAAGAGCTTAAACTTGTTTGACCTCACAAGTTCAAAATTCTTAGAAAGCAGAATTAATTTTCCTTATTCTAGCATAGTTTATTATTCATTATTTATAATTCTCCTTATATATCAATCTGGTTTTGATTATTAATTTCTTAGATTTTAAGTATTTGGTATAATGATAATCCTGTATTTCAAAATTAAAACTGTGAAACCCTTTAAATGGACTCCCAATTTTAATTCCCTCTTAGAATAACTCTGTTCCACTGAAACGTAATTTTAATGGGCAGAAAAGCAGACAAATGGCTATTTTCTAATAATCCAAACATTATAGTCACACATTTTACCATACATGCCCTGATATTTCAATTGTTTTAACGCTGTGAATTTTAAAGTGTTATAGGAACAAGTGAGTTACATGATGACCAAGAAGCCTGTACTTACTGGGCTGGCTGAGGAACTCATCCTCTAGAGTTTTGGCATACTTATTTCACTTCAGAGTGCTTTTGTGCAAGCAAAATATGTTTTTTCCCAAGTACTCATTATGGTTTGGAAAAATATAGAAAGGACTTCTAATGTTATCCATTTTAAGGAGTTTAGCATGTTTCTGTACTAATTTAATATGTCCCCGTACAAATCTTTTCAGGCTCCATTTTTACCATATGCTAAATACATTAGAAACCCATTATACATACTCAATATTTCCTCATTGTGATATTTTTGACATAATTATAGCTTCTTTTAAAAATAGCCAAAAATATGTTTAGCGTTTTCCCCCAAATTAAAAGCAAACAAAAAAAAAACAACTTTTCTAAAGCCACGTGATCTTCCAAATTAATTAGAGTGAGGAAGGACAGAAGTGTTTTAAAGTCTGCTAAGCATTTCAAGACAGACATTAACAATGTAAATGCAGTCTGAACCAAAATAAATTTCAAAGGTATAGCTAAGAACAGCCTATTCTGGATTTGAGTTCATTTTAAAATTGATTTCAGCCTAAAACTGCAGTGCTACAGTATTTTGTACAGATCCATATATTACATCTTACCAGGAAGTACAGTTCATACTACTCTTAGGAATCCAAATACTAATGTTACTTTTTAAACTTAGATTCAGTATTCACTTTGAACGTGGGTGACATTGCAGGAAATGAAAAAAACCTCCACAAAATTTAAATTAGATTATACTTCTGGACAATGTTAAGGATGCCCACTTCCCATTTCACAGTGGCTAAGACTGGAGCAGTACATATATGTAGACCTAGAGGTTTAATTACTTCTGTATTGGGTTTGTTTTTTTTTTTGGCAACTCAATAAAACCTTCCACATAATTTCAAAAATATGCTTTCTAAAAGTGTGCTGTGTAAATAAAGTCTAATCATACAAGGCTGAAAAAGTAAGATCCTACAATGGGTATGCACAGTCTTCTGCATAAAATGTCTAAATCTACAACACGTACACATGACCATTTCTGATACTCAGAATATGAAGATCTGGCCCTACTGTAGAGGGACAATGCTATGTTTTTATGATCTAAGTTGGTATCTAAAGTAGACTCTGGACTTCAGTCTGCTGAATGGCATTTCACTGCTCTGCATCATCAGTTGGAGACAAAAAGGTTTGCAAGGAATATGAATAAGAAGGGAACAATGCCCAATTCCTAAGAATTTTCAAACAGCATCTATAGCTAGGCTCCTGAATGTTTTTATGTGAAACAAGTCCATCCATAAAGGATGTCACGGCTTGGTTAAAGAAAATTACTTCAAAGCTTGCTTTTTTAAAAAATGTGGTGGACTATTTCCAGTTAGAACATGAAAGGAACGTTGGAAGTTTCAGATTCTTATAGGTTGGTTTTTTTTTTTTTTTTTTTGGGTGTTTATTTACTTTTCTTTGCACTGGCATGAAATTATAGCATATCAAAAATGTTCTGAATAAGAAAATTTTCAAGATATGGACAGAGGGTCAATGAAGAAAGAAGTGCCCCTAGGGAAAAAAAAAAACAAACCATAACTCTAAAAGAAAACAGGAATCAGATAAAACCACCTGCAGGGATGATTAATGAAGGGTGGTTATATAGAATCTCATGGTGCCTAAAGGAGATGCAAGAATAACGTTACAAGCTCATGTAATCACAGACAATCATTCAAGGCAATTAGCTCAGGAGAGTCCAGAGTGCACTTCTAGTGCTCACTCTGCTCCACAGGCAATAAACATGACATGCTGATCTATGAGAGCATGTCAGAAAAGAGCAGAAGTTCTAACTCTAAGTTGTTCCGGGAACAACAGCAAGGTCAAGGGTATCACCAGTGCCTGAGGTTCCTGCCAAGGCAGGAAATGTGTTAATGAACTTGAAAGCAGCACATACCAGCTGGGTACCTCGAATAAGGCAAGAACCCACAAACAATAGCATGTAAGACAATTATATTTTGTCTCTAACCAAATCTTCTGCATAATTACAAAGACTTCGTTAAAAGACAAAATTACATGCCTGAACTCCAATTATGCAGTAAGTGTAATTAAAAAAAGGAAGGAGAAATTCCCCTCCACAGTCCCCCTGTGCAATCCCCTCCACAGTCAAGAATACTGAAACTGAACTAATGTCAGATAAAGGTAAGGACTATAGAGTAAACAAATAAACAGTCTTGCTATCTTTCAAAACTCACTGAATATATCAACACAGATAAGGATCCATCTCACAGATAAGTGTTTTTTTTCCTCCTAGGAATTTCCTAATCCATCATACAGGGTTTTGTGCAAGCTTGATAATATAAAGCAATTCAAACTCACTGTGATCTAGACTGCTGTCCCAATCAACAGTGTTCAAGTGGGGAAGAAGCTTTCAGTTCGTATTCTGCACTTAGTTTGATCAGCCCACTTACAATTTCTCTAACATGCCAGTCAAAAATTAGGAGTCATAGGAGCCAAGAGGTCAAACTGCTGTTTACATAGCATTTGGATAATCTAAGTAATACTGGAGTGGTTGTGTAGTAACCACACTTTGGGATAGGGCCCAAAGTTTAATCCTTATTTTTAAATATAGATTTTTAACAGAAAGAAGGATATTCCAGGAGTAGGTAGAGGATATAGTTCTTTAATACACTTTAAAGGAATTAGTAACATGAGCTGATGTTCATGTTTGAACTTGACTTTCTTAAATCAGTTCTGCAGAACAGTGTCCAAAAAGTGTAGCAGGTACAAAGTACCTTACCAGTAAAGAAAGACTGAACAAACTGTGTTTAACATAGAAGAGATTAACCTGAAACAAATACAAAATACTTTTTAAAATGAAGGAGACTATTGCAAAGAAGATACTGATCAGTTAGAGAGAACAGGAAATATTTACCTTAATTTGTAGCCAGAGAGAGTTCAGCTTGATACCAGGAAAAGGCTTACTTAGAAGAATCACATAAGCACTGCAACAGGTTAATTCAGAAGATCAACAACTGGAGGTTTATCAAGAACAAGCTGGAAAAATGTTTGTCAGGTAGAGCTTAAATATAGCTCTTTATCAGGAAGGTCCATCTGAAAGGTCTTCTCTAACCCTGTATTTTTATTATTTTAAGGGACACCTTATTTTACTCTAAGTCCAACCATGGCAATTCAAATGTCTTTGCAGAGCATACTCTGAATTTCATAATAGTGTATGGAATATGTCAAGCAAATGGAACTTTTCAACAGTTAATCAAGAAAGCCCATCATCACAAGCCTAATCTGCACTGCTCCAACAAAATCCCTGATCTTTCTTTTACTTTGATGGATGTAGGCACAGGTTCAAGTTTATTATGAAGATAATTATTTCAAACTGACAAACACCTGAAATTTTCCAAGACTGAACTGCCCTACAGACAGGAAGTTGTGTCCTGGCTTAAAACAGTTCAGACTGTGGTTCCTAGACTAAGGGGGATATGCAGGCTGTCATCATTATTGACAAGTTACAGCTGACATCTCAATCCAAACAGCATATCTCCTTTTTAATGCAGACTTCCTAACAGTACTGCATGAAACATATTCATCACCAAACTACAAAAAACAACTCGAAAATTTCAGTGAACTGCCTAACAGCAGACATTTAAAAGTAGCTCCTAAACTTTTTATGGTCCTTAGTCTGACAATAAAACCTTACCAATGCTGAGGCTTTAAAAATTAGACAGATACCTGCATTACAAATCCATACTGCTGCATAAGCAATGTAACTGTGGAGTTTAGTGACTGTCATCAATGACTGGCTACCTGTAAGTTTTATAGAAAATATACATATTGCAGTAAAAAACACCTAGAGCACCTCAAGTTAAGGAGCTCTTGAGATGAACCAGCAGCAATGCTTCCAAGCTTGCCTATTAATAAGATTGTCCGACAACTTCCATTAGAAGACCCTGCTATCAACTGCTTGGGACTTCACCAAATGTTAGCTGCTGTGCAGAAGTGTTCCATGCTGAGAGTCATGTCAGACTGAACCTTTTGGAAAATTTAGCCAAAACAGATCACTTCTGTGAACACAGAGAAAACGGTTTTCTTTGCCTGGTTTAACATACTCTGATAACATGCTACAATCAAACGAAAAGCTCACGAACACAATATAATCAAGTTTGAGCATCCATATGCTTTAAGTCAAGATTTGGAAGTCTGCAGGGCAATGTAAACTTTAAGATAATAGGACCCATCTGCTATCCATGTGAAAATCTTTCAAAATTAGTCAATTTTCCATGCCTTTTCTTTTTGAAGTGGTGTCAAGAAGGAGAAGAATTTTGCACCTGCTTGGTACATACTTGCTTTCCCTATGAGAAATGCTTCAACCCATGAGAAATTCTGTATTCCCAAAACTGCAGATGATTTGGGAACAGGAAAGTCTGGAAAAAAAACATATGCTCCCCATGTCTTCTGTGCAAGGTTCAAATGTCACGGACTTAGAAGTGGTATCATCAAAAGGCAGAACAGGGACTGCTAAAAGAAAAAAAAAAAAAAAAACCTGGGAATGCAGATTAGTTGAAAAAGGTAAGAGAAAACTTAGAACTGGTAACTGTGGAGGACAGATTGGGCAGAAGTGATGTCAGCCAGAACTTGGTCAAAAAAAAAGACAGGCTATTTCTGGAAGGAGAGACTAACAGAAAAGAGAATGGAACTGAATTTGATAAACTATGGACCTGAGACTGACAAGTACCTTGTTAAGCAGTGAACATCAGCTCAGAGAGGTCCTGTGAGATGGAATTTATTTGTGGCAGCCACAGACACCACAGTGCAGGAGGTGGTTAGAGGAGTGGAAACAGAAAGCATTTTGGTCACACTGACATGACTGTGCTATACATCAAGAATGTTTCTGGTGGCTCATGTCAAGGTGATGTAAGATCTAGCATGTCTCATAAGTTTATTTTAATACAAATACAAGCACTAGTAAGACACAGACTCTTCTAAACTAGGAATACCTGTGTGACTCTTAATTCCCTCCACACCGTTCTCCCTGATGAATCTGTTTTATGATGCAATGTCCAATTAAATGACAATGTCTTATTCTTCCCAGCAGAATTCCTTCCTCATGTTAAGCACAAAACTGACTTCCTCTGGGAATGAACAAGTGTTATGCTGTAAGGGATACTTGCTTTATGACTCTTGACTCCTCTATTGCAAAGCTGTCATGAATGAGTTTATGAACTGCAAAAGTCATTAAAGCAATTGAACATTTCTTCAAAACAAAACAGAACATGAAAAATACTCTCTCTTCTAATTTCACAGAATTTCAGTGTGAATTTAAGCAGTAATTTTAAATGAAGCCTTCATCTCAACATTTTGGGATGCGGGTGTTTTTTGGTTATTTTTGGTGGTTTTTTTTTTCTTTTTGTTTTTTTGTTTTTTTTATGTAATTCAAAGTGCTTACCAGAAAGCATGGGAAAGTCTTAGGAGCCCTAAACTAGATAAATATAACCCATCTTGAAAAACCCCCGAATAATCCATACCACAGTTTAACAAACAGTTGATCATTAGAGTCTATGAGATTCAGTTTCCAGGTGCCTATGCTACTAAAATCTCCTCTCAAGTTAGCTGCTATGCACATCAGTTTATTGGTATTTGTGAAATCCACATACATGGTGGGGGCAAGTGTTCTGAGAAGCCTCAGAACTATCAATCACTCTCCAGAGCACTGTTAAAATGGTTCCCAGCCTTCCAATCATGCAGGCCATGTGCCACCTTTCCTCACTGTGTAAGTAGGATTACTGTACATGTTCATCACCTTCCACCTGGGAAATCTGTGTAAATCGTGGTGTGCAAAGTCAGACAGGAGCTTATCCTAACCAAGTCAGCCCTGGCTCCTGCCAAAGATCCCCTACAAAGACACCTGAGGATCAGACTGCCAGAACTAGAGCAATACAGGGAGCTTGTAAGGAGCTTCCTATTCAAAGGGCAGCCAAGAGAGGATTCAGCAGTCGGCCTGCAGGCCACAGGCTGCTTATGCCAATGCATAAAAACAAGTGTCCTTGCAGGCATCAACCAGGAACACATGAAGGACAGTCCTCACGTGTTTTAAGTGAGCACTAGCTCCGTGCTCACAACATTAACAGTTATGAGTGACCTACCACTTTCCTTTAAAAAGAAAGTGAGAAAATGTCATTAACTTCAATTTATGAATGGGAAAATGAGTTAGGAAGAGTTTATCACTGCCCTGAGTATTCACAGCAGAGTACTGGCACTCTTCTGTTAGAGATGTGCTGCCTCTCAGGGAGTTGTTTCTCATGCTTATGTTCTCTTGACTTTTCAGATGAGAACAATTGTACGTATTTCTGTTCATAAAGTTAAGTTTTTCACGCAAAACTTATTAAAGAAAGACTTCAAGGATGTTAAGTTGTTAACTGACATGTGAGTTATGACAGCCTATTTAAGCTTCTTCCAAAGCAGTCTTTGGGAATTGTTAAAACACATTTCCAACATTTGACAAAAATAGCTTTCAGACCAGTGATATTTGCTAAAATACATGCAGATCTACTGCATTAATGTTATGAAACAAAGAATCCAAACACAAGAATTCTTTGCTATCTTAGACACAAAAATATCACATTCCCAGTCCACAGCAAAAATCCAATAGTCTGCCCTTGCAAACCCTATCTGCAATCTAATCGATGGAACTACCAGTTGGTCACATCAGGTCAGATCCTAGGATCTGACCATTTTATTTCCTCTTCTCTCTTCACTTATTTTCCTGCAGAGATTTCCGCAGCTCTGTAAAGCAAATGCATGCAATGCTTTGTGAATTCTAAACACTTAATGAAACATTACACAAGCATTCAGAATGACAAGTTAAGTAACCCTAACTTAAAGCAGACCTTGAGCTACAGCACACCAAAAAATATATTTGGCTTTTACAACAGCATGATTTATCATTTGAAAAACAAGATTTAAAAATTGGGTGCTTTGCTAGGTCAGGAGTTAATTTTCAGTGATACTAACGTGTATTGCTCTAGCACTCATTTCCATTTGCCTTCTTCCATCCTCATGTGAGTTCACATGTTACGAAAGAAGCTCTGAACCCTGAGACCTACAAATAAGTTCTCTAAAGAGGGGACTAATTTGTAGTTGCATAAACATATCTGCACTGCTTTTCCTACACTTCATAGAAATTTTCTGGGTTTCAACTAATAAAGACAAACATGGTACTGTACATGGAAATAGCCCTGTTCAAATAGCCCTGATATTCAAAAATGGCTAGCAGAAAGACACTAAGGAAAATAAAACATGAATCTAATTTTTCTCTGTTTTTTGGTAAAAGAGAAGATACGTTAGAAATAAAGACAAGACCTACATTTCATAGGAAATCTGGTAAAAATTGGTGGTGTGTTTGGATGGTTTGAAATACCTGTAGAAGATGGGTTAATGCAGCCACTGTCTAACGCTTGCACTGAGCCTTTACAGTGCTCTTCACAGAAGCCAAGTCATAACAGTGATGTAAATATATTATTTATTAGGTAACATTCTAATATACTTGGCCATTAGCTCTCAGTGTACCACTGTCAAGGTTCAGTGTGCCCTGTAAAACAACAACCAATTCTCTCTAAAAACTCCTTTTTTTTTTGTTAGAAACTGGCTATGCAAAAAAACTTGGACTAAAAATTAAAAGATCTAGTATTTTTTAATCCAGAGTTATTTTCTTTAAACACGTTCTAAGAGTAAAGAATGCTAGCATTCATTCCAAGTCACATTAATAAAAACATAAAAGTAGAACAGATTTCCCTCACCCGGTATAAGTAATTGAGGATCACAAGGTCAGGAGTTCATGACTTAAATCCTCTTTTGGATGCAAAGACCAACATTTCATCATGTTTCCTTCTTAACTCCTTTTAACTCCTTAGTATTCCATTATAGAATTCGCAGTCTAAGCAAGAAAGAACTTTGGCTCTCATGAAAATAAATCTGTCCCATTAAAAAATACACATTAACCCCAGCTATTAACTTGGAGGACTATTAGCAACTTCTCCGTTGCAAAATATGACCATAAGGTTTGTAATTATTCAGTCTTTTTATAAATTATTGCTTTTCTAAGTGACATTCTGTAACACTATGAAGATGAATCTATCAAAGTAGAAATGTCTACTAAAGATGATTTTATTTCCTATTGAACAGGAGTATTAGCTGCAACTGATACCATACTTTTAAAAACCAACAAAACACAGCACTTGACATATCACATATTTATGCAGGGCCTGCAAACACACACCATTTCCCAAAAAAACAAACCCTAGCTTTAATAATACTAATTTTCATATTACTTCCATGAGACATTTTCAGCCACTTTCTCAAAATTTTATAAAGGACTGGTACCTGAGAAGAATCCTTCATAAACAGAAAATGTAGCATCATTCTGCTAACTGGATATGGCTCCTAGATTTGTTTTCAAAACTCAAAGTCAGTAACTGTAACAATAATATCTTTCTCATGGAATTCATGGAAAGATACCACCCCAGTTTCACATACTGTGCAAATGCACAGCCATCCATTAAAAGTTACAATAATAATTTGTGGCAGAACTGAACCTTCTCAGGTGGTCAGAAAGTATTTTTTCAGTGAAACATTAAAGCTTGACCACAGACCAGTACTCCCAAATCACAGCGCGTGTCATGTAGCACAATGTAAGGCCGTTTTCAGCTGGTACATGGCACACCACAGGCCAGTGCCTTTCTTAAGGGGCAGTTTGGATGGCCAGCCCTCCCCAGAGTGGACGACTTCACAAAAAAACAGTTATGAAATCCTGATACAGATGGCCTACTGCCATTTTTGGTTGTTAACCCCACACCCCAGACACATGCATACAAGAGTTATTATCAAAGCATGGGAATAACTTTATTGCTAACAGCCCATCTTGAGCTGTCTCAGGGAACTTGGGGTAGAAGGCAGAGCAGTTGAGAAAAACCATTTAAGGCATGAGTTTCATAGAGGGGTTCTCAGCAGTCCTTAGTCACTGCTGTTTGATGGACTGCCTTGGTTTCCCATGACCTTTTAAAAATCCTCTTACTACTTACTCATACACATACACCATTCCCTCCAAGGCTGTTGCAATCCTTAAGCCTTTAGTTTTGCATCACTAGTGCCGAGCTCTCAGGAACATAAAACAATTTCAGGGCCTTTTTGCAGTATTTAAGCTATTATTGCAACAGACTTCTTTCCCTTCAGCTCCAAGACTATCTTTAAGCTCCCTAAGAATCAATCATGGCACTTCTCTTGCAGCAGTGAATGCCAGAAGATCCTCGAGACAGAAAACCTGGTTCTGGAAATCCCTTTTTAAAACCCTGAGGTGGGCTGTAATAGTGGAGAAAGTGAAGTAAAATGGTATGGGAGTGTATTTAAAAGAAGGGGGTGTACACACACACACACAAAAAAAAAAAAAAAAAAGGAAAAGGAAAAAAAAAGAACAACAACCTACAGCTTTGCTAAGACGCTGCTAAGATTTCAGGAAAGTACATTTGTCTGTTATTTAGGCTGGAAGGGAAAACTGATTCACAGTCTGAATTCCCACAGTGATGGTTAGAGTGCTACCCTTGTTGCTAAAAACCACACTGCTCAGTTGCATATGACAGGAGGAAGAAGCTGGGTGACACCACCTGCATTCACTGGCATGGGTTGTGATGAAGAAAAGCATATAAACTGCACCCTTCTGCACGTTCACAAACACGCTTCAGCACATGCTACTCTCCCAAGGGTCCTAAGTAGTCAGGATTTCATCTGACTGGTTGATTAAAGAGATTAGTTCACTTAGTCATTACAATGAGTGTCACATTTATAGCGAGTGAGAAAAGGCCCAGGTTGCAGTAGAAAAAAGACCTCACTTTACCAATACCAGTGAAGGTGATTTTCTCTCAACTGCAATGAATGCAAGGGTTGCAAACCAGGATTTTTAAAATATCATTTTTAGGCAGAAGATACTTTTCTGCTTACAGTTCACCTCCTTCTCATTACGTGAAGAAATAGGAACAAAGCACATAGCAATATCCTGTGAAAAAGGCAAGACTGTCTTTTTCTGGTTTTAATATTACCTACGTGGCTCTCATTTCACTCCTCTACTATCATTTTTTTTACTGTGAATTTTTTGCCTTTTCAAGACCAAAAAAAGAAGCATGCCCTCAACCAAATGAAGAAGCACTGCTGTCTCCTACAACCCCAGGTGCTCCTTGGACATCTTCCTTTCCCTCACTTCCCCTAGTCCCAGCCACCCGTGCTAAATATAGACTTGGGGATACTGCTAGAGCTGCATGATGAAAAATCAGTAAGTGGGAACTATTTCACTGCTGCTACCCCAGTGAAGCTGAAGACAGCTATAACAAATAATTGTAAAGGGGATTTTATGTTTTAAATTGTATAATATCTACCTTATGAAGGCGTTTTTACTGGAGATTGACAAGTGTGGGAAGTGTGAATAGTGCAAGTGTTCACAAATTATAAGGATCCAAAAAAAGTTGAAATGCATGTGTTATAATATTGGGGAGAGGGGAAGAAAGTGGAGGTGTCATAAAAAAGGAAAAAAAAGAAAGGCATTTTGTGAATAATTTACCTAGAAGAATTAAAATGGTACCATTTCTTCATCGACTTTCACATTTTGCTGAACCGCACCTGCAGTGTTCATCTTGTATTTATTTGAATGATCATTCTACAGAAATTAAGTCTTTAAAAATACCTTTTTTTGTAACAAGCACTAATAGCAACTTCATGATTACATAAGACAATTAGAGCACTCTCGTAACACGCACAGTTTATCTAACAAATTTATCTGAGGTTTATAGCCACATAATCAAATTAAAGATTAATTCGCCTACCTCACTCTTACTTTAGAAAGTACAAAATCCTAGGAAATTCTAAACATACAGCTATTATTAAAATGTATGACTCAAAATTAATGAGAAATACAACCAGTCTGACTGCTTTAGTACTGTCATAACTGAAAAACACAAAACCACAACATTTTTAGGAACACTGCATATAATCCCCTAAAAGGTAAAGGTTCTGTAAATTTTGATGGATTACCCAAATCATCCTGTGTAGCTAATTCTTACAGCCTCTTATGCTCTAATGCTCTAGCCTGCTCACATGACTACCAAAATGGTTTACAAAATACAAATATTCAAAGACAGCCAAAGGAGTGCCAAGGAAGCTGTAGAGCTCAGTAAACCCTTGCTCTACTTCCAGCAAAGGGCAATGTGGATTTGCAAAAGGCATTCTTCCAAAAAAAATATTTGAAAGCAGAGTCTGGAGCTGAGAAGTTCCTCTGCAAGAAAACTGAAATAAAATAAAATAAAAAAAAAAGAAAACAGGATGATTTCTGATTGTGAAAAACCCAACAGATTTATCATAGAAGAAGAGGGCTGCAAAGGAAAGCAGAAGAGAGACAAGCAGACTCGTAGGTTTGTTCACGGTTTTAAAAAGACATTCTCCAGGATTTTTTTTTCTTTGTAACAGACAATGCTGTGCCTTACAAAGACTCTTCAGTCAGGAGTTAGGAATCCTTCCTTCTTCTACAAGGAATATAGTCTCAAAAATCTGGACACAAGACAGACGTTAAGAGTTGCAGTTTATAGATCCCGCATTTTAATTCAGGGAGAATTGACCGATCCCTCCTGGAACCAAATGGATGACTGGAGTTCATGAGGGAATGATTAACAAAAGGAAGGGGAAAGGACATGAGCTCAGTGACTGTGACACAGATAACCTAAACCAGATTTCTTAATGTTAGTCACTATTTTTTTTGTCCTTCAAAAATGATGCAGCTAGATGGCCTTTTAAGGATTTCATTACATTTTTAAACAGAAATTAGTTTACTATATCCAATACACTTCCACATATATATCTTTTACAGACATACAAACTGAATTTATTTGTACATAGGCAAAAGAATACTCCAACTCTAAATCAAGACCACTCCCACCTAATAAAAATATTTTCACTTCTTACACTAAAGTCCTGACTCATGCCTAAAAGAATCTTAAAGACACAGAAGACTATATGTTTATACAGAGATCTCAAAATAGGCCAAAGTCTTTGTTTATTTACTCCAACTCATCCTCTCCAAAGGAATAGCCTAAGAAAGTGATGGAGATCTTAATAGATGCTGTCAAATGGCTGTATATAAAAGCATTTTCTACTTAGTGACAGACATGCTGCAGAAGGATGCAGCTTAGACCTTTATTCCCCAAAGCTCTCAACAGCTGACAAGATTTCCTCAGCATGCAACACCATACAAGAAAGAATAATATGTTCAAAAACTTATTTTTCGGCACAGCAAGACCCCACAAAGTAAAAAGTGTCCATATTCACTTTATTGTACAGTAACAAAGTGGGGAATCATTGTATTTGCCCTTAACTCTTTGGTAACACTCTGTAAGCGATGAAAGACATATATGACATTATATGCCAATTAAAATGGGTTTGCTTACTTAGTCTGGAAAGTGAATCATGCCAGACTCAGCTGCCAATATTTTGTACAGAAATCTTTTTGACTCCACCCCTAAGCAATATCAGTCTTTGAATGTTGCTAACACCACTGAAACACTGTGGTTTGAAAACCACGAAGTTTTAAATGCAAAATATGTAACAGATGAAGCAACAAGCCTGCTTCTTAAGCAATTACTCTTTGTATAGCATATACCTACTGTACTTGGGAATTGTTTCTTATCTGAGTCATGTTACAAATACTAGGAATTGGTGCTGTTCAACAATTGTAACATACATTGCACAGTCTTAAAATAACAGCATCACAGGGCAATAAAGTCATATTTTGATGCTAGTAAATGAAACTATGCAATTTCATACAAAAGGCTGAAATGCTATGGCACATCTACAGAAACCATACAGCCTCCAAAGACCATATAGACAGAAGTACCTGTAAGTGACTGCAGCAATTATGTCTTATTTTCTACACCTTTCAATTTTGCATGCAACACCAAAGATTCATGAAAACCCCCACTATTCAATAAATGCACCTGCTGGCCTAGTTTTACTGCATCCACAAGTGCCCACCATTCCCTTTCCCCCCCTCACAAGTACAAAACAGCAGCCCCTTCTACAAAATAAGTAGCCCAGTGTGTGTACCAAGGTGCTTCACAGAGAAATCAATTCTCCCAAAATTCATGTTACAAATTACTTTTTTGAACTCCTACATCTTGTCATTTTCCCTCTGAATTTTCAGTCTAGGACACTGCATGTCAGACTGTCCTCGGACAGGGCATTTTCTATTACCATATCTGTTCTTGAATGCAGTCTTAGGTTTTTGAAAAACCTTCAAAGGTTTTTCAAAACTCTCAGCTAAAAAAGCAAACCAAACAACATGCTCAATGAAAAAAAATCCCAGTATCAAGTCATTCTCCCTTTTCTGATCATACAGAAAAAAAACCAACCACACTTCTGCATTCCTTCAAAGGTGGTTCAGCTTTTGCAATACATTGGGTTGTAGAATAAAAGCAATGCTCTGACCATAAAACACACAAATCCTTATGTACACAACAGTTTGCCCACTTCCAACTATCCCAATTGGTCTAATGTAAGTTCTCTTCCCACAAACTTGCTTTACACTGTGTAATTAACTGCATGAACAAAGGAAAAGAATATCCATCTCAGTCACCAAGAAAGAAAGTGTACTTTATTTGTACTCTGCTCCATAACCACACTGCATCAAATAGTGCTTTTTCAGCAGTGAAGGTCAGTAGACTGTATTATATTTACATTTACATGAAAGGGCAATCCCATCATTAACACTTACAATACAAGTAGTGATTTGGGTAATGGAAGTTCATACATCTACCACATTTAACAACATAAAGCAAAGCTATTGAACTTCAAAAATTTCCTTGAATGAGACAGTGGCAAGAAGGCAAAATAAGTATTACGAAAAAGGTAAGGTGATCTGCCAGTTGTTGAGTTACACTGTAGTTATAAGATCTAACACTGTGATTTTCTGGATAATTTCTGGTATAGCTCTTAAACTTGCATGACTGAAAATGAAAAGCTGCACACATGAGCTTGTCCTCTTCCGGATGCAGCTTAGGCTCATATACAAGTTCTCATATTAGAAAGTATGCTTCTGTTTTAGTTGTGTTGGGCTTGATGCATGCTCCCTGTAAAACCAATATGAATACAGAGAACATATAGTTCTTCCTGGTAGTATTTAATGCCCTTTATGGAATGAGAAGCAAAAAATCTTCTGGTCCTATTACTAGTTCTGTAGAGACTTCTGCCTTGAGCTCTCAAATTTATTAGAAAAAAGACTTCAAATAACTAAAATAAAGATGCAAAGATAAAGAAGATATCTATAGGCACAATGGTCTATCCCTTCAATTTGTATTTCTTTTAAAATTCTTTATATCCTAAACAGCTCAGGAAGGTAGAGCCATTAAATTGGCCTTTTAGCCCACTCCTGAGATACTGAAAATGCCCTCACTTAAATATTTATTACCCATTTTCCAGTTCTTGAATCTTCTAACTAGAATACAGTGCAGACAGAGCATATTTTCATCCTTACTTGAGTAAGGAACACATAAAGTGTTCCTAAAGTTAAACAATTTCAGGTCAGATACCAGAAGTAGTACTGCAAAAAGTATAGACTACCTGTTTTCCATATAAACTGCTGTTTGTTTTCCTACCTTATTTTCTTCTTCTAGGTACTTTATGAATTTCAGTAATACTGGTGTCAGTTCCAGAAGATTGATATATTATGATGAGAGCTTCACAGAATGGCAAGGAAACACTGAAAGCAGAACAAATACCTGACACTTTTGGTCAGGTGAAAAAAGATCTCAAGAAATGGATGTGTGATTCTGAGGTCAGGCAGATGACATGAAATGAACCCATCCCTGTGCTGGTTTACAAACCAACACTTCTACCCTGAAATAACTGTTCACTCACATTATCAAGTCAGTCTACAGTAAAAATTTTGCCTATGATGCTATTTTGGAAAAGGCTGTTTCAGATAGCAAAAGTTGGCTCTATCTACCTTCTTTAATTAGCACAGTGTTAAATCTGCAGCCAACTTTCCAGTGTATTAGTGACTTTTCAGTTATTTGGTTACCAGTACCTCATAACTAACATTTGGTATTTCTTTCTTTGCCTTGTGTTGATAGGTTTCATTGTATGCCTGACACTGTCTCTCTGTTTCCAACTGGAATCCATCAGACAGACCTTGACTTTGTGTGCAAATTTAGGAAAGACTACAGCAAGGTAGTGCCTTTAACAAGACTCCTGGCACTAGTGCTGGGGTTAACAAAAACCCTCACCATTCAAAAACTGCAATAGTCTTTGGATAACATTTTGGACAACTGAAACTTCAACCCTGCCAGGTAAGTTTTCTCAGCAGCTCACGATCTTCACAAATGCTGCCTTTACCTGCTGGTGTGGGGATGGAGAGAAGAGGAAATATATTTCTTCCAGCTAAATGTCTCTCAGAAGTTCATAGAAACTGACACCGCAGGTGATGAAGTTTTGACTCTCTGTTTTTGAGCTGCCTCACTGGAAACAAAAGCTAAAAGTGTAAGTGTGAGCACCCTCATTTTAACCGTAATTAAACCGCAGGTCAGCAGCAATCGGCTCGCTCCCTTTCTCTTGGCGTCTGCTGCCACCACGAGGATTAAAGACAAAATGCAAAGAATGCAAAAATTCCTCAAGAACACCTGACGAGCAACACTCAACTGCAAACCCTTCTCCAGTCAGTCTCACTTCTGGCTATTTTATCCCATTCCAGCCTATCACTCTTAACTTCCTCTGAAAGCCATGAAAGGGTGAAAGTAAGGAGAATTCAAGGACATATCAAGCAGGGAAACTCTCCAAACTGGCTAAGATGTCCTAAACTGAGAGTCTGCAGCTGAGAATTCACACCAATCTCACTCCTCCTGCCATGTTTACACACAATTTATGCATCCAAGTTTTACTGAAAGAGAAGGCCTCCCCCTAATCATCAATTTTGGAAGAGAGTCCAGTATTCCTACCGACAGTAGCACTGCTTCATTAACATCACCATTAAAATGCCATGCATGCTGTATTGATAAACAAATCTGTTCACAAATTTACAATAACAAAGTCTCAAGCAGTCAATTAGTCATAAGTTTTCTCAAAATCTAACAGGACAAGCGTATCTTTCTTCTTTTAAATCAGAAGAACAAAGCACTGGTAATTTTACAGATTATCAGGGCGGACAGACTTTTCTTAAAGTCTTCAGCTACATCTTTTGGTAGCAGAATAAGCATGCATCAGAACATTTATATTTATAGTGCTGGTAAATTGATATACACAAAACTGTAGTAGTCAAGGATGTGTGATCCCCTGAGAAGACAAGAACTTGTAATGACAATATTCATAATACCAAGGCAGACTGCTGCTTTCCAACATCTTTAAGGAAACAAGACATCCCCTTAAATACTTGTATTTAAGCTTTCCTAATCCAGGTATCAGTTATAATATGCTATCCCTTCTGCATCAGAAAATTGAAAGGTTTCTCAGCTTTGCTGTTTCTCTCAAAACTCAACATCCCTTTTTGAGTTTGAATCAGTTCTATCTCAAAATTCAAGGCAAAACAGCATTTAATGAAAACAATTTAGGGAGATTTCATGAAGTTAGGAACACACACCCAAAGACCTGCAACTTTATTATTTGTTCATTATGAATGAGTTTCAAATGACTGATGTCTGCAGTTAATATGCACACCAGTAAATGTACACATCACATTGCTCAAAAAGAAAGAGGATGAACCTATGGGAACACTTTATACTCAAGCTTTCCTCAAGCTCAACGCACTGGTGTATACAGAAGAGTAAAGCCACGTGTCTTGAAAAGTGATGTGATTTTAGAATCACATCTACCACATCATGGCTAAGATTTATTGCCACACAAAGTTTAACAGATAAGAATCTATCTCTAAATTCCTTCCGTGAATTCCATTACTTGTATGAGGTTCAAATCAGGATATCAGACACCAGTCAGGAGGAGGGTCTGTTTGTTTAAGCAACTAAGTTTCTGGATGAGTAAAGGTGATCTCGCCTATGTCTGATGCATTTGGCAACCCAAAAATAGGAGGAAAGCTCAAGAGATGAAAGGCAAACAGCTGGCAAAAGAAAAATCAGATGCACCTTGAATAAATATCTTGCCAGTCTTGCCTAAGACTAAGTGGGTGAGACTTACTAGTTTACAAGAAATAGGGTGAGGCTGACCTAATAGAGTAACCCTGAGTAACACTGGATACCATTTACACTCAGTCAAGGATAGTCACCAATCAGCCTTCCTTCAGGGCTTCAGGAACAGCAGTTGTAGAAAACATGAAGGGTACATGAACTGGTTTTAAAGCTCTCAATGTCTTCAGTGTTTACCTTCAACCAGAGAAGATTCTCCTTAAAAGAGGTTCCAATAAAATGACCAAGTTGGAGAAACTGTGAGACAGGAAGAAAATAATTGAATTGCACGTCTGTTATCTGCTACCCAAGCACCAACATGGAAATGTATGCATTGCATCCCAAATGTGGAGTAAACTGGAGCAGGGCATGGTGGGAGTGGGAAACAGAAGAAAAGTAAAGCACAAATTTTAATAAACTTTCACAAATATCTTCAGAGTTGCTGTTGTCATGTCTACAGTTAACCAGTTATCGCTCTTTATCTACAAAGCCTGAATGCAGCCTGTAGAATACATATCCACTAAGACTATTTACAGTGACCTTTCCAATTACTGTTTTGGTGGCAATGGGTTTATCTGCGACTTAAGATGCAAGAAAGTCTTCCTCATATAATGTCACAAAATAGCTTAAGAAATATTTAAAGGAGTTAACAGTCTTATGAGTATTACACTTATGAGTATAATAAGTATTACACAGTGAGACACCATCTAACATAAGGTCCTCGGCATTTGCCTTCACATCCCTTTATCTATGAAAACTGCACCTGCCTTTCTGGGGCAAAGCCACAGTGTTCCATCATCTGCATCTACTGTTAACACAGTGTGATGAGTGCCAATCCAGTGCACCTCGCTCCATCCAAGTGCTCCTAAAGACCATCTGGCTTTCCAAAAGGACCTATTTCCTACCATTAGTGGGGAGAACATCTTGCAGAAGTTTTAACTTACATCTGGCAGAAGGTGACTGAAAATATATGGGCCTGAAAAATAAACAACCATAAACAAAATCTGACTTTTGCATATTCTCATTCATAGGCAAGATGTGGAAACTGATAAAGAACATGTACTAAGGCATGTGAAGTTTGCAACTCTTTACTAAAGAGCCATCTGAGAATTTACTTCAGTCTGCAATAAAAACAATGGTTACCATTATAAAAATGCTAGGCCAGCCTCTGTCTTGTACAGAAGCTTCATCAGAATATGGTATTTCATGAGCTGATCTTGAAATTAACCATTATGTACCCCTAAGTTTAAAAAATTTAAAATCCATGCTGTCTTCATAATGAAATTACCTCAAGTTTTCTTTCCAGTTTACTCCCAATTTTCCAAATTGCAAAGACAGCATTAACAGTTCTAATCATGCTGTGGGATAAGCCATGGTAGTTTAGCTACAGAATCCTGCTTCATTCAGGGCAAAGCAAATGGTGAGTAAAGAGCAAACAGAGGTGATACAATGGTACCTATAGACTGGGGAAACTAGTGTAAGAAGACATTTGGCTGAGCCAAGAGGCTGCTACAGTTTTATTTGAGAAACAAGAACTGTATGCCTCTTTTTGCCACAGAGGAGTTTGCTTCGCTGCACGGCAGGTCACACACACAAGTCCCTTCCTATGCAGCAGCACTGTTCTTCACACCTGAATCAGCAGGTAACTGGGAACACAAGTGGAGACAGCTTTGAGTATCACAGCTTCATTTTGAGTACACAGTATCTCTTTAGATAGTCATTCAAATCTAAATTTAAAATTACTACTTTAGTCCACATCTGTAAACAAGTTATTGAACTTTCTTTACAATTTCACTGGCTTTTTTAGAGCAATCAGCAACAGCTGGAAGCTACTGTTACCCTGTTACTCTGTGACTCAGTTTTTTGCTGAATTACTGACATGGTTTATCCAACACTGACCTCAGCTCAGATAAGATCCCAAAGAATTCATTAGTTCTGGCATAGTACACCAGGTAGAAGACAAGCACTGAGGAACAGAGCAGTTGTGTGATCTAAAATAATAACAAAAAATTGCATCATATTTTGAATAGTATTTGGATCCCATTTTTTCCAATAAAGGAATACAGAATTTCCAATCTACACTGTTATCAAGCCCACTGATGACATGTCCAATAACTTGTACTGCACACAGAAATATTTGTGAAGTGTTACTTTTACAGTCACACACATTTTCTAAGGAAAAAAGGTAGATCTAATAATTATACAGAAACTTTGTAATAACATTTTTACCACTACATAAGCACTTCTATGACTAGAGAGGGTAAACTTAAGTCATGAGCATGATGCAGGAACTTGACCATACCAAGAAAATCCTGGTAACCTCCAATTCATTAACTAAGAATCTGCTTCATCTTGGGATAAATCAGATTACTGACTGCAACAACGAGCTGCTGCCTAATTTTTTTTTCCATGCACTCTTGTCATGCATTAGCAGCAAGGGGCAGGGACAAAGTTTTCCCTCACAGGAGTGTAGCTGTCCATCTGTCTAGGCTCAGAGACCTTTGCTTGGTGCAGTAAGGAACTCATTCTTTGCTTAGCCTCTGGCACCCAAAGCTGGTCAGAGGGAGAGTTTTCAGTTATAAAAATCTGCAGCAGCAATACAGTCTGATAATCTTTGCAACATGGGGCAGTTACTCCAACCTGGCATGCTGCTGCCAGGACATCCTCCACTATGCTGCCTCTCATGCTTATCTGAAGTGAGACAAGAAGATACCAACAGTTGCTACCAGTCAGCATTTTCCACTGGACTAGAAGTGGAGATTGCACACAGGAAAGCTAGGAACACTGTACTTTTAAGACTTGAGACATTCTCACGCTGTCAAGACAGTGAACCTGTCTGATGAGTATCTGAGAGGCCCAGACCATTATGGTGGCATGGGGACATAAAAACAGTACCAGAAAGTTCAGTTTCTTCACAGCTGAGCTTTCACACCTTGGATGTACAACCATCAGAGGAGGTCATGCAGCTGCAGCATTACTGCTGTGTTTCTCCACTCTCAAAATGTAATATTTTTAATCTGAGAAGCAGTTGTCAGAAATTAGAGTAAATATCAACATAATAATTTGGACACCAAAGGTAGCACCTTATTTTAACAGCTCTCTAAAATAGTTTTAGAAGTAGGCCAGGCTGTAGACATCTAAACTAATAGTTGAAAATTAGATCATATGTAAATTTGAACATGATCCACTTCTACTTTGATTTTCCATCTGAACAAGAGGAAACATAGCAATGGTCCACTCCTTGGAAAAATCCGCACTAGACACTAAAGACTTCTGTATACCGTGCAAGAATTATTCCACATAGAAAAAGAAAAGATCACATACAGGCAACATGTCACATTTGCTATTATTTACTCTAAGCTGTATATGCTGTAAGGAATGAGAACACAATGAGGAACACAGAAAGAAAGCAGCCATTTAATCCAAGACAACATAACACATGTTGAAATAAAACACACGTACCAAAATCTGGACAGATATCCTTCATGCTGGAACGCCCAACTTGTGCATGCATATTTGAGAGCTTGACTACAGTTAAAACCAAACCCAACTGATCCTTATAGCTGAGTCTTCCTAATGATATTCATTATATGACACTATCCAGCTGATTCTAGTATGCTTTAAACTCTCAGCTTAAAGTTTTCTATCATGAATACTAATGGATACTTATGACCAGTATGGAAAATTAGGAAAACAAGCAAAGAAGCAAACAAGCAAAGTTTTTCCAATATTTTAATAAATCTGTTGTTCTGAAATCTGGTCTAGTTTTTTCAGCACCCTGGTGTTGAGCCAGAAGTTACATGCTGCATTCTATAGGCTTCATGAAAGATACTGCATTTTCAGTTTTAGGGCTAAGAATAAGAGTACCTTTAAAAACTAGAAATGGTACTCAAAATAATTATCAGCATCACTTAAATACATATTCAAAGACTGAGCCAAGTACAAAGTGTCAAAAATACCACTAAAACAAAAACTAAGAATATTCTCCTTGAAGGAATTGATACATTCAGACTGTGAAACAAAACACTTTCATGGGTCTTCATCAGTGCTGACCCTCTGACTCCAAGTGAAGCTGGTAGAAGACAAAACCACTCAGTATTTCTGAAGCACTTTTGATGACGTGCCAAAAATCAAACTGAGAAATCAGGCACTCAGGAAAATTTTCTGCCATACTTCTGGATCTCAGCTTCCTCTTCCAAATTAAGCAGTAAATTCCAGACTGATGACACCACAAAATTAAGTTCACATTTGGGATTCCTGCAGTCACAGCAAGACTCACTATGCTTTAGTGTAAAAGCATGTGTTTTACGTACTTTCATATTACACTGACTTAAAATTTCAGATCTTTATATACTACAGCAAAATCGGAAACACAACCGCTCCTATACTTGCAAGTAAATTTTCCTCCTCCACAGTTTATGCTCACAATCTATTCTGGAAATTCTTTTAAAAGAAAATGCATGTTTTCTCCACAGGAAGGGCCCCTGTGTGGAGAGTTAATTAAAATGCTAGAAGACCAGGCTCCAGTTAGAGTCAGATTTATCAGAATGCCCACAGAGGAAGAGCTACCCTTTGAAATGTTAAATACATTGTCAATCAGGGATGGGGGGTCAAGAAAGATTTTCAAGCCATCTGATGCTCTGAAAAAGATGTGTACGCCCCAGAATCAAAACCCATACTGTCTATGATGGGATGACAGACTTGATCAGGTATTTTATGAACAGAGATAATTGTTAGTGCACGTTTAGGATGAATTAAAAAACAAGACTACCCCAGTGCGTTCAGAGAGACTTAATTCATCAGTCAAATACCTATTAATAAAGAGAAGGACTAGGAAGGTAAGAGTGATTCCTTTATTTAGTAAAAGGTTAGAGTAAGAATTGATTTCCAATGTGTATCACAGACAAGAAATCTGGCAATAAGCAGTTTTTGTAACAGATGTTACCTTTCCTAACTACTATAAAAAAAAAAAAATGCCACCAAAAACCTGACCTAAAATGAAAGTGTTAGTTTACTAAATGCTTGAATTTAAGAGCTTTACATTTTCACTTGGCCTCCTTTATGGTGATGATTATTTCAAAATGTAAGTAATTTTTCAACCATAAACAAAGAAAGCAAAAAGTAACAAGAGTCAGCTGATTTGAAAGACAGCATTCATAAAAGGTCCAAGCAATTGTCTGCAAGATCTAACATAGTACAGAAGATGCTTCTGGACCACACCCAATAACAAATAAAAGAAAACAAAAACCACAGCATCATGAGATTATCTTTTTTCTCCTGTGCGGGTCTGTAGTAGCAATAAGTGTTTAACTGGCCTAGTACTTCATCTTGATAAAGCATTTTCAGATTGTTGGAAATATCAATTTAAATAAGTAGCTGGTTTCTTTTTTAAGAAAAGGACACAGAACAGTTTCACACACCCTAAAACCAGACTATATAACAGAGATTAAAAGGTCCGAGCAAAGTATTGTGGTTTCCAAAGTATCTCAAGTTAACAAAATTATTTGTTTTACAAGAAATCATAATAGCAGCACCCTCTTCTGCACCGTGCTACACCAGGATGCAGTTAATCAGCTTCATTGTTTAACAAAAAAATTCATATTCAGTCAGAAATGTCAAGTTAGGTTCTTTCCCTTAAAACAGTAACAGCAAATTGCCCTGTGTGTCAACACAATTAATTCTTTTAACAGAGATTCTTGCCCTCTGTCTTCACAATGTGACCTAAACAGTTATTTTCTTAATATTTACAGGATAACTTTCTACAAGAAGGATCTGAGCATGCCCTGCAAATAACAACAGATAACGGTGTAAGGAATGTCAATCACATTTACTGCTACTCTATGAGATAACCTGAAGGTATCAGAAAATCAAGGTTTTTTTTTTAGGTACGAGATCCTATTATTTAGATTACATGCAGTTTGAGAAAAATCACATTCCATCAAGCATAGGACTGGTATCTACTATCCAATGCCAACGAATCAGTAATAAGTCATTTGCCTAATTAATAATAAATATCTGAGAGATATTGATAACAAACACAGTTGATTAAGTTGAAGGCTTATGTCAATATAATTTGATATTATAAATAAGCAGCACGTGTATGCCTGACGTTATTCTGCAAGCAACCGATACAACACATTTTAAGTTGAATCGGGAATCAGATAATATATGGATTTCAAGAATGAAGTGTGAACCATCAACTAGCTACAGTAAACTTTTACCCACTGATTAAAGATATCACTGTGAATAATGCTAGCTTATCAAAAGACTCAAGTGCGGACAAGCAGCAACACTGGAGAACAGCAACTATGATAAACCTGGTACAGTCAAGTAATATTCTTCCATGAGCCACTGCAAGGTCATATCTCTAGAAGCAGCAGAAGCAGAGTAGAAAGACTTTTATAGGCCAATTTCAGAAACACTTCAATATATACTAATTATTAATTGTCAGATAAACAAATTCAAAAAATAAAACCAATGCTTCCTGCAGAAAAGAAATGCAAACACCATTAAAGCAGGCACTGCCCACTTCTGACACACTGGAAAAAACAGTCAGACAAGTGCAATACGTGATGAGCACATTTGGCTTTTAAAGAATATAGTCCAGACTGTTTTCTTTCAAGGAATGGAGTTATGGAGTTGACTATGTGAGTTACAGATACAAAACAAGATGGAGAAAGCAAGTGTAGTATGAATTCCAACCCAGTAGAAGCTGAAGTGGAAGAGTAGAATCTGGGTGGAACAGTGTGTCCTATTCTGAACTAGGGTTCAAAACAATAACACTGCTTGAACACTTTGCATGAAGTAATAGTGTAATACTCATGATAAAATTCAAGCATCTTATGAGTTTACAGCATAGAGACTATGAGGAAATGAAATTATGTCTTGGTTACATATATAGTCAAATGGAAAAAATCTTACTAGTCACTTTTGGACTTTAGTCTAATTATTCATAAACTCCTAAAGTCTGATCCACTGTCTGACTGCGTACCTCAAGCTGATTAAGGAGCTACCAATACCAAAGTCTTTATCAGTCTAACTTCAGAGAGAGAACTGTGCTGGGAATAAAGGACTAAACTCAAAAGGTGCTATCTATTTATTTATGTGGGACTCAGTAATATCTTCAAACTATTTTTGTCTGACACAAGATTAAGAGAGATTAATCCAACATTTTATTGCACATCATGTCAACAGCCAATTAATTCAAGTTTCTAATTACCCTTTTATTAGATTATCTAATTATCTTTTATCAGGGTATCAGTGTACAGAATACATATTAAAAAAAGCCCCCACCAACAACTGCAAAACAGCAGAAGTTCTTACTTTTAAGAGTAAGAACTTTCTTTATAATTTCTTTATAAGCAAAAAGAAAAGCAAAAAGAAAACTTTTGCTTCCATACTTGTCCAGCCATCTTCATCTTAAGAGAAATCCTGTTACTAAGAACAGGTTACATTTCAGTGGCAGCCAGCACAGCAGGATGCAATGATGCTATGCTGTTTCAGCTTGAGAAGGTTATGTATTTATTTTGTCCTGCACACAGTCTACATGTACTAGAACAGGAGATGCTGCAGAACCCTGGCAGACTGTGACACTGCTCACACAACCAATGCACAGAAACTCAGAGAAACTGTGGTATTAGGATGAATGGCCTCCCTACAGCAGAACAAGATATTAACATGTACCTGCTCTTCAGCATTGTATAGGGAATCAGACCAAGTGTGGAACAACTGCTCATTCTGTTTCAGAGCATCAGAGCCCCTATCTGTTTTTACTGAAACAGCTGGACCAGGAGCACAAGCCGTGGTATTGTTGACAGCATGAAGCAGCATGAAAAGATAGTCCCATCTTCCCTGCCCACCCTCCAAATACCTCTCCAGCATATCTGAAAGGCTGTTTGACCTTTCACTGCATTGCTTTAGCTTTTCCTGACATATTAGGAAGCATTAATTCAGTCTCTGGCAGATAGACCACATATCTGTGAATCTGCTTTAATTACACAAGGACTACTGCCAAATGGCAGTTGATAGGGAGTCGAGTGCTCTTCAGGTGATCCTTTCTGCATTAAATTATGAGCAACTTCAAGTATCAAAAAACTGCTCCCTCCATTTCAGCTTTTCCATGAAACAGTTTTTCTTCTACCTCTGGTAGTTCAAAGACATAGCTGATATACGCCTGGAGCCAGGATCAGTTTCTTGTTCTTTTCCCCCCACCTCTACTGAGCAAGTATTTTCACCTCTATACACAGAGTTAAGAAGTAGAAGGCCCTCGGAGTGAGTATGTAGCCCCTAAAATATTATTGTAGTTTCCCCATTTAAAAAAACCCCAAAATCTAAAATGAACAAGACAACAACTGTACTGCTTCAATAGTAACCAAGTTGGAAAGACACTACTGAACAAACAAGCTCATGAACTCAGATGTCACACTGAACAGAATTAGAAAACCTGAGGGAGCAGCAATAGAATTTGGAATAACAGATTTATGCACTTGGAGTGCACAAGGAACTTCAAGGAAGAGGGACTGATATGGCTCCTGATCGGGAAGCAAGATGTCCGGAAGCATGACATCAAACTCAACTCTAGTATTTCTCTACTGGTCTTCCATTAAGGCAAAATAAATGCTTTACAACACTGAAGAATCACAGAAAGTGTAAAAATATTTCCAAAATTAAGAAGAAAAATGTATTTCCAAAAGGAACATGGCAGTTATTTAAATATAGCTTGTTATCCAGTCTAAGTGTCAAAAGCTTGTGTTCACCTCTCAGCTATTTCATCTGCAGGGACAGTCCAGATTAATATGAATTTGAAGTACAGCTTTGTTAAACAAAACAAAGCCATCAGAATTTACATGACAGATGGGTGGTTTCTTGGTTCGTTGGGTATTTTTTTTCCCCCTCACCCCATCCCAAGCGGGAGAAAATACCCTAAAGAATTTGAGATTTCTGTTCTTCTTTCAAAATGTTAAATCAAAAGAAGATCAACTACTCAATCGAAACCAGAATTATTGTCCTGTAGTTTCCATCTGTTTTCATTCATGGAAATATTTAAAAGGGATAAAAGCAAAACAGTTGAACAGTTACTCTTCTGTCTTCAGCCACGCTCATAAGTTAGTAGACCAAATGAATAAAAGGACACCTAACAGTACCTGACTGACAATTTACTATGAGGTTCTTAAGCACAGCTGAAGCAGAAGAATGTCTCATACACATCAAGGAATTTTTAAATTTATTCTGTTTTTTGAATTAGGTGATGAAATTACTAAATTAAATTAAAGTAGACACATTATGAGATGCAAATACCTTCCACAGCATCTTGCCACTTAGACAGTCCTTTTGCCTATCTAAAAATTAGATTAAAAAAAAGAGGCACACAACCCTACCAAAACCTTAGAAAAATAAAAAAAACCCAAAACATCCCTTAACTCTTTCTTTAACCATATCTTTTCAAATTATGAAGTGGTTAATTCTGTGTATGTCCTTTATACAAATTATTATATTCTTCTGCATTTTAGGTTTATACTTTATAAAAGAACATAAAAATTAAATACATTTTTGCAACGGCTGACATGTTCAAAGCGCTTACTATCATGCTCCTATCTCTGCTAGACAGTGAATTAGACAAACACAAGAAGCTCAGAACAGGCAGAAGATAACACCGTAAGTCTGTTTTGTAATTCAGACATCCAGTGAACCAAAGGATGAAAAAAAAGTAATCTTGTTACAGAATGCATTACACTTGCCCTATGCTTATGAAGATTTAAGGCTATGAGATATGCCAGGCCATAATCCAACCACATGCTCTTGAAGGTTGGTTTATCTCACCTGGACTCCCCAGAGCAATCTCCTCCGTTTTACAAGAGCTTCAGTGGCCATGTGTGCACGCACAGACAAACGTGTGCGCCTCTAACTGAAAAAATATCATCTGGAATAGAAACTGATTCTACAATCAACACAAAAAATCAATTCAAACATGAACCTGGAAAGACTGCTTTCACTTAAGGAAAAAAAACAACTTGCTTTTGCTGTAGTTTCGTCCTCCACATCCGAGGCATTTGGGAAAATAAAGATGATTCTGAAGAAGGCACTGCCTAACACCATGAAGTGCATTCTGCATTTGCTCCAAGATACAGAATGATTAATTCCCTGTAGTTCAGAGAGTTGCAGCATAGCAGAGTTGGCAATGCCTCAGCAACATTCACAACAGTTTTCAATGAAAGATTAAGTTGCTCAATATAAATTACACTTGCACACAATACTAAGAATCTGTGTACACCCACACTTTTGGCAGGTTAACATAGCCTTCATTCTTCATGATGGAAAAATACTACTCTTCCTTATCCATTTTAATCCACAGATGGCAAATTAAACACAGAGTATATTACATGTATCAAAAAGTATAGATTTTCAAATTAAAAAAGAGAGGCTGGGGGTGAGGAAATGATACCCATGAAGAACGGGGACTCAACTTATTGTTGGGTTTTTATTACAGGTGTTTTTCAGCCTGCTACTTATCTCCACTGCATGCACTAACCCAAATCGCAGAAGGAATGGTCTCATTTTCTGAAGACCAACTAGATAATTTGCTTGAATTGACTGCTGAGAAGAAATTTCTTTTCGCCCTTTAAAGGAATGAAGTCCTCTTAAAATAAACTGTTATAAGTGTATTGTGTATCATAGAAAAAGTGCAAAACTTTTAAAATAAAAAGAAATAAAATTGAAAAAAGACTTTCTGCTTTTAAATAGCTTTAAGCTGAAAAATGTATGTTGTTCCCACAGGATGTAAATCCTCTAAAATAAAGATAATAGCATAGAATTTATAATTCTACCTGGAGCTGACTTACTACAGAAAAGGTATTTTCGAAAGGATGAATTTATTATTCTTGAAGCCTAACATTACCTTAAACATAAGTGGAATTTATAATTCTTCAAATTTAAGTTTAAAACCAAACAAACATAAAATACCAGATTCTGAGGACGCAATTCAAGTTTTACTTCAAAGACATCTTATCAGCTAAGATGTTCCACTACAGGTGATTGATGTTATGTCTTATGTTACAGACTTAATTGGCAGCTTTTTTCTCAGATTTTTTGATCTTCTGCACAAGAACACAGAAAAAGAAAATAAATCCTTTCTTAAGGAGTTTTTACCTATTCTGGTCAACGTAACAACACACATTTCCTTCTTTGTACAGCTTATTCCACAAGACTTTAAGTTATTAAACTTTAATTTAATATTCATGTGCAAAGAAATCACAAGACACAGGAGTTTCACACATACATTCATACAGTGCTACAGGGATAATATGAAATATACTAGTCAGTGTACTTAACATGCTCATCCACTCTTGGAAAAAGCATAAATATGATGTGCACAAGCCAGATACAAGGCTGCATTTCCTCCAGATCCTGCATAAGATTAATAAGATTCTATCACTTTTACATGAGAATAAGCAATACCTCTATTATCCTATTTACACCATTTTGTTTCTCTACTGCTATTCAAAAATCCACAGAGGAGAACCATTTCCACATCACTCAGCAAAGGCAAAATGTTTCTAGAACAGGCATAACTATCAAAAAAGTTAAACTTGGTAAACAGAAGGCAGCCCAGGTTTCTGCCACAGCTTGGACAGACTGTTGGATTAAAAAAAAATTCAAAAAAAATTTAAAAAATAAATTCAACTTTATAAGCTCAAATGGTACCCGACTTGAAAAAGTAAGCCACGACTGTACGAAAGCCTCCCACCATTAAGTATTTCCCCAAATTTGTAGTCGCACTGTGTCAAAAACCATAAAATGAAAGAAAAATAAATTGGATGGGTGGGTTGGGCAGTGAAAAGGAATAAACATAGTAACAATGTTTCAAATTCTATTTATTCTAAACTGTTGGGGCAGGGGGAAAGGGAAAGCAAGTATTCAAATCTAGGAGTTTTACATACTCTTCAAAATTTCAGCAGTCAAAAAGTTACAGTGGTAATAGGACATTAACATGACATAACATACCTGCAAAGTTTGCTTAGTTAAGACACTGCATTCCAAGAAGCATTCATGGAATACACACTGATACACAAAACTTGCCTAATAACTAAAAGTTCTAGTTTACAGCTGCAGAACCCATCCTTCCACAGCACTTACAGCCTCCCAGTATTACTACACTTAACACAGGGAAAAATAATTTAGTTTTTTTTTTTTCTTAAATATCAAGTGATTCAAGATATGCAAAACCAATCAAAGAATGGAAATAAGTTAAAACACCTAAATATGGACTAAATCTAATTAGCTTTTAAATTTACAGATAAAGAAAACCTAAGTATCGTAAGTCAGGGATTGTTTTCAGTACACTTAAAACTCCTCCAAAGTTAAGCACTGACCCCAAATGCCTTGATGACTTCTGCCTACTGGTTTCCTCCTGTGCAAGGAGTGAATATCACACTTCCTGTGAAGTTACAACAAAAGCAGAAGAGCTTTTGAAAAGACATTTCAAGTATTGGGGATTATAAAATGCTTTTGCTTTATTACATTGATCAGTATTTGCAGCCCAGGATTTCAAAGTCTTGAAGATCTCTGTTCCTACCAATTATCTGTGCATTATCTCCATATTAGAAGTAGCTGGCTGTAAGGATCCTAAATACATCAAGCTTCCTTACATACCAGGGAAGGAGTCCTCTCTGGTGGTAGCAGAAGAACACCTCAAGCATTCAACCTTATGCAGACACAAGAAAAGTATCACCACATCAAGCTAAACTATATTCAGGTATTTATCAAAAAGCATGAGTTGACATCATATAAAAGTTAAAATTATTTTCAAAATAAAGTTCATTAGGTTTAAGATTTAAAATTGGCTTGAGGATGTATGATGAACTTCAGGATTTGTGATGCAGAACATGTATGAGACAAATGCAATTTCAGTCTAAAAGCCACTGTCAGACCAGAAACTCTCTTTGCACAAGAAGTTCATTTCTGACAGCAGTCATTTGGTGCATAGTTAAGAAAAGAAAAAAACCCATTACTCTAGTTATACACCTCTGAACTTTCTGGGATCTCCTGTGTAGGAGTTTCCCAAGCTTGACAAGGCATCTTTGTGTTTGATTTCCATCAATTCAGAGGAACTACATTTTCTGGAATGTTTTCTATACTTTTGTACATGAACATCACCAAACATATCTAAATTTCACTATCAGGTCAGTACTTAAATATCACGTAAGTAGTTCCAGTAGCTTTTAAGTGAAGAAAATTACTATCTCAGTTTCCCCTCCCTTAATCTCTATATCATTACTTTCAGTTTCTGTTGAACAGAAAAGCTTTTACTCAGAACACTTTCAGTTTCAATTTAGCAGGGAAGTGTAAAAGAATGTGTTCTGCTGGAGAAAGTCATCCAAAGTTAGGATAGCAACCAGGAGTCAGGGTAAATGGGAAAAGGATGAGTTAAAGGTTAGAAGACAACAGCTATCTAGGAAAAAAAAAAATCAATTTATAGCTTACTTCAACATTACATGAGCCTTAATTATACCACAATGGTTAACACTGTTTAAAGCCAATTCCCCTTCACCCCACTTACTCACAAAATAGTTTAAAATATGAGACTGCAAATGAGAATGTAAATTGCTTCTATAAAGTGATTTGTAATGTTTCTACAGTTTCTAGGAAATCAGGAGCTAAAACAATCTTGCAGAAGAGGGTGACTGCAGTTCTGTGGAATAAAAAGACCAAACAGAAAACAAGACAGAAACCAAAGCTACGCAACTCTGATCAAGCCCTGCAAATATGTTCAATAAATACATATGCTTAAAAAAAACCCACCACCTCATCTCAGGGTTAGTAAAAGCATCCTAAGAATTCTGCAAAGATGAACATTTCACTTATAAAAAGAAAAGGAAATAAACCCCCCTGCAAATAATACTGCACCCAAGAATAAATGCAACAATCAATCAATTTATTGTATTTTTAAAGTGGATGTTAAGCAAGAAACAGCCAACTGTGGTGGAAAGCCAGTTTCCATTTTATGTGGGTTCTTCTTTCAGAAGAAGAAAAACAAACAGACCCAAACCGTGTCTGCTGCTACTCCAGTGCACTACTAAAGCCTCAGCATCACAGCTACAGCCACCTGATACTTAAACACCTTTTTATGTGGGAGGCGCAGACTGAGAGCTGATCCTGAGCACTTACTGCACACCCTCCCTTTCACAATCACTGGTTATGACAAAACACATGAAGTGCTTCCGAATGTAGGTTAGGGGAGAGTGTCAAAACATCACATGCACCACGAGACATTAGCTGGGGGTAAGCTGTGACAGGCAAGAACAGGCTCTTTGAGAGATATTTACCAACATACACAATGAAAAGCCTTTGAGACTTCATAATATCTTGGTAACTGATATGCACAGCTCTTCACAAAACTGATTGTTTTCATTTGACATAATAAAAGAGTAAGTGTGCTTTTAAGGAAAGGTCATTTTCAAACACGTATAAGCTTCTCTTCTAATATACTACTTATTTAGACTCTAAGGATTCTTAGTATCCTTACATTAGTGCATTTATTTGCATACCCTTTTGATATCTAATAGTAGCTCCTTAAAATATACACTGTATTTTTCTCTAAAATTTCAATAATATCCTCTAAACTTGTCCCAGTAAATGTACGACATATACAAGGACAAGCCCAAATGAGGCTATTATTTACAAACTTGTGTTTAAAACAAGAAACACAAAGCCCATGCCAATGCTGTTGCTCAACTTTGTTTGTTCTGTGATAGTGCTCTGCTGTCAGTGCATTCACCATTTCGCCTCTGCTCTGCATTTCCTCCATGTTGATGTACAAAAATATTCCTCTTCTCTCTAGCAAAGGTACGCTTTTCAGGTTCACTCTGCCAGGAGGACCTTAGGGGCAGGGATCCAGTTATTTGCAACTTGAAATGCTATAAAATATCAAACTGGTAATATTCTTTATTCTAAAAGACCTTTGCGTACATTTTAAGTCTTTTCCTCTGTGCAAGACTGAAACCTATTACCTTGTGCAATGCAATTTTGGTTTACCCCTTCTCTGACAAATAAACCCTTCCCCATTCTAAATAATTTCCTCTTCTCTACAGCAGCATTTCCACTACTTTCAAAAACAATACAGAGCACCTGCAGCCCTCCCTACATCCAAATGAAACGATCTAAGTCAGGCCCTGATCTGCAAGGCCTGAAACAATAATCCAACATTTCCTCCCAGCAATACGGAGATCAAGAGAATCTTTTTTTATTATAACATGGATTTTAAACAAAATTCAATACAGGGAGTCTTAGGAGTGTTGAATTTCTTTTAGGGTGCCAAAGGTCAGATGATTTATTTTTCAAATGGCATTCTTTCTGAACAGGTGTTTACTGCTCTGGTTTACTATGACAACCACCCATGTTATAGACTACACACAGTATCTATTTGTTAGAATTCTTTTGTTCAATGACAGTGCTCTCTAGAAGAAGGCCACCAAATGGGAACTCTGCCTTCTTGCAGCCATACTAGTTAAAATACATGTTCAGATGCTTCAGGAGGAAAAAACATAATTTTTAATATTTCATTTAAAAAGGCATATTGAAGAGTTAATTACTGCAACAGTTCAAGAATCAGAACAGATATTTTACCACTACTACTAATAATAATAATTCCATAGAGTACGAATTACATCTTCTTCCTCCTTCCTTTCTACCAGCTGCACTAGTATTCTACAAGCTGGTATTTTATGGGTAATAATAAAGTCCATTATTTGTTTTTTGGAAATCGAGCCCAACAGTTCTAACATACCTTTTGTCCACTGCTGTATTTCATATTTTCTCCTCCCCATACCCACCAACAGGAATGAAGGAATCCAGTAAAACAGAAACAGTTTTATAAAGAAGGCTGTAAAGACTACTCCAAATCTGGAATGCACTTAGATAAGCACCAAGACTCTGTACCATGCAACTTTATGAGAACAGGCAAAGAAGCTAATGCAAAAGCAAATCAGTATTTTCATGCTAACAGAAAACAGATATTTATGACCACAGCTAAGAGGCCAAATAAGCCCTCTGCTCAGACCATAAAAAAAACGCCCTGCAGTATGACTGTTCTGTTTCCTGCAGGAAATGAGATACTTGTATTAGATACCCCTGTGGTTTTCATACTGTAAATGTATCAGCTGGTACAAATCCTCCGGAGAGGACTATTAACTAATGCTTAGAAAGAGCAGTGGCAACAGCAGACCGCACGTAGCACCTCAGAGAAGAGGGGACAAAAGCTGGCAAGTCGTCCCTAAAAAATCTGAGAGCCTGCAGCTGAAGAACACATCTTGTAGTAGAGGCGATGTCTGAGGAATGTACATATCTACACCCTCTTATTTCCCCTTACTCCGCTTACTGCTTCTTTAAATAAGGAGCCTATTGCTCATCACCACTCCTCTCATTTAGGAGCCTCAAGCCGCTCCTCATTAAACCAACCCTGGTTACACGCGGCACAGGAGGACCATGCACAGGCTACACACATCTCATGCATGCATGGCCATTTTTCCTCCTTTCTACCGTGATTTAAAAAAAAAAAAAAAGGTTATTATTTTTATTTTTTTCCGTTAATGTTTCCGAGTTGCGAGGGCGCCGAGCGAAGTTCCCGCCGCGGGCGATGGGGCAGCCCCCGCCCGGGCAGGGCTCCTCCACCCGGGAAGACCCCGCTGCTCCCCCATCCGCATCGCTCCCGCCCGCCCGCCTGGGTGGAGCCGCTCGCCCTCGCCCGACAAGAGCCGATCGTGTTCTCCATTGCAAAACCACTGCCAGGGCCAGAAGCGGGAAGGAGAGACCAGGGGGAGGAGGAAGGGAAAAGAAGGTGTAAACCTGTCTGGGGGAGAGCCCGGGGACGGACACGGCCGGGGGGCGGGAGGGCAGGCCCAGGGGGGCCAGCGGGGAGACAAAGGAGGGATGGAGGATGCCCAAGGAAAACAGGGGAAGCCGGGGAGGGGGCGCTGCCGGGGAGTCCCGTGGGGCACCTGCCCCGGCACACCCCCGCACAGACAGACGGACAGAAACACACACACGTACCGAGCAGCAGCAGGCGGTGCGTCTGCTTGTACTCCCTCTTCTGCTCCTTGAGCGCCCGGTCGATGCTCTTACTGACTTTCCTCGCCTCCTTCTCCGCCTCCCGCTCCTCCAGGCGCAGCTTCTCCCAGGTCCTCTGGAGCGCCGGCGGCTGGTGCAGCGCCTGCTGCCGCGCCGCCTTCCCACCGCCGCCAAGGCCGCCGGCCTTGGGCAGCGCCGGCTGCCGCTCGGGGGCCGCCCCATTGCCGCCGCCGCCGTTCTGCAGCAGCAGCAGCGGCGGCCCGTCCGCCTCCCCGCCGGGCTTACCGCCGGGCCGGAGCGGGACGCCGAGAGGCTGCGGCTGCGGGGCGGCGTGAGGCTCCGCCGGCGCTTCGGGCTCCGAGGCGGCGCCGGCGCTGGAGATGGAGCCGCCGCCGCCGGCGTCGCCGAAGAGCCGCGGGCGCAGGCTGTAGCAGAGCCCCATGGCTCGGTGCCCCCGCCGGGGACGGGCTGTGGCGCGGCGGCGCTGGCCTCAGCGCTTCCCGCCGGCCGGGCAGGCGGCGGCGGGCGGGGAAGGGGCGCCGCGGAGCCCCTCACGGCCCCGCTGGGCCATCTTGCATCTTCCTCCCGGGCTGTGGCGGCGGCTCCTCGGCGCCGATCACCTGACACCGACCGAGCTGCCACCGCCGGGTCCACGTTACCGTAAATACCCCAGCGCCAGCCCACCGCGCAGCGCCGCCGGGGGAAGGGCGGGGGCGCCGCGCCGGCACACAGGCGCACACGGAGCGCAGCCCCCCGCCCCCCGCCCAAGGGGGCCGGGGTCTCCCGGAACTCCCCCTCCGCGCCCTGCCCGGGAGACCCTCGCCCCCCACGCCACCTGCCCTCCTTTGCTTCCTCTCCCACTCCTTGCTTCCTCCCTGCCTGGAAGGGCCGCCGTGCCGCCTGTGCGAGCCCCGAGAGCTGCACACACCCCTACCCCTCCAGGGCTGTGCCCCTGACAGACAACGTCTCCCCCGGCAGCCCAGGGGGAGAAGGCGAGGCGGAGGCCTCTCACTGAGAGGGACCCCGCACGGTGACAGCGGCCGCGGAGAGGCCGAGGCAGCCCCCGCCAGCCTGGCATCCTCACAGCTACAACACGGTTCTGAGCCCTGTGCACACACATGCGGCGCCTCGCCCACGCGCTGACTAAGGATGCCGTGGGAGGAAGGCTTTGGGTGCGACGGTAGGAGAAAATAATAGGCAATGTTGGGGTTTGTTCGCTGTCTCAGTCAGTGTTGGCAGCAGTAGTACTCCAGCAGCGTGCTGCTGTGGGCTGTGGAGGAAAGGCTGGTGCTAGAAAGCCAGTTCCAAGGCGGTGGCAGGCCTCCTCCAGAGAAGACCTGGAAAAATTCAAGTTATTTGGAATGTATCTCAAATAGGTTCTCCTTCTGCCTCATGCATCTCCATGTTCTTCATAATCTCAGCAGTCCTTTTTCAGGGGTATGTGGCTACTGGATGAAACTGGGTCTCTGAATCTTAGAGCAGAGGTCATGTCACGTGTTCAGTATTATGACTGACGTGTACCTTAGCATAATTTAGAGACTCTAGCATCAGTAACCTTGACTGTGTTCATGAACGTCTTTATTAATGTGGCATCTCTTTGGATTCTGTAATGACCTGTTGTATTAGGTCATTGGTTTTGTCTCCTATATTTTTGCAGTGACCAATATTCTGTTAATTGATGCCACTGTTTATATAATGTGGCATCAAGAAATGGAGGGAGGTAAAATTCCCATACTTCTTTACAATTAATGAATTAGAGCAAATTGGGCACAGTTTTTCATTTCTGGATATGGGAAACAGAATTGGTTTTGTGACAGATCTATTTGTGTCAAATGGTTTAACAAACATCTTATAAAATAAGTATTTACCAAGCAGTGAGTTGTGTGTTAACATTCACTGGAAAAAAAATCCCCAACACCCTACACAGGCATAAAATAAATAGATTCCTTTTAACTGAAAATATCAACTCTCTGTGATTTCACCACACAAAGGAAATTTTGCCACTGAAAATATTAGGAGGATCCAGCACACTCTAGATGTTGTTTTCTTATACCCTTCAAAATGCTCACCAACTATTTAGATGCTTTAGATCCAAGAAACCACCCCATAGCTTTTACTTCTATTGTATGTTTTAATACCTGACCTTACAGTGTCCTCGTTGCAATCTTCTTGCAAAACCTGTAAGCAGTTACATCACAGCAGAGGATATTTCACCACTTTTGCAGAACTGCTCTGCCTTGGCTCAAAATCTTTATGGACCATAAGGATACAATATTTTTTAGGTTGGGAGTGAAAGATTTCAGCTTTTGGCTGAAAACAAACAGGAATTTGGATAAGAGGAATCTCAATGGACTGGGTAGCTGGGATCCTGGGATTAGTAGCTGTATACTTTCTGGTGTAGTTGGATCACATTGGAGAATTTGCTACTCATCCGACACTATAATAAAACCATGAAAAAACCCAACAACAAGCAAAAGCCAAAGTAATGGTGAAAGGGATTTAATATTAGGGATTTAATATTTGGGGTCCAAATGTTGATGGACATACTCAGTTTTGTGAAGGTGATCCTTAGAGCTCGATGCATACAACAGCATTTGCAGAACCATGAACTGCTTTCCAGATAGTAGAAGAAATGCCATAACCTGGCCAAATAAGTTCAGATCAGCACCTGCTAAAGTGCTCCTGGGCATGTACAGTGTGTACTCAGTGAGTAGCAGGGAAGGTGAATGATATATTCACAATTAGAGAAGAGACCTGGCAGAAAAAAAATGGCACTGTAAAATCACATGCTTTGTAAGTAATTTTGAAATAGCAGTCCATGTATTAACAACTATGTATAGTTAGGATCCTTAAAAGAACTGACTGCTCTCCCAAACACTGAAATGCTCTACCTTATAAAGTGTCACATAAAATATGTTCAGTGAAAGATCCTATAAGAGCAAACTGTGTCTTGAGAAAGAAGTCTTACATAATTCTTTTCTTATAACTTCTAATCAAGAACAATAAGCAGCCTGTCTTCTCTCTTCCCCAGAGGAATAGTGATCATCACTACTTCCGGATTACCATGGACTGAGATTTTCAAGAATTTAAAGCGAAAAAGTCAGTATGTTGCAGTTTTCTGATCTCAATACCCTTTGAAGAATCTTTCATAGAATTTTTGAAGAGTAGTCATCCAAACCAGAACTTAATGACTGGCTCAGTTTCTCAGCACTAATTAGCCACAAGTCTCATTGTGTTAACTGAAATTAGAATCATGGGATCATAGAACAGCCCAGGACTCTTCTCTGGGGAAGGGATCTTCAGAATTTCATCTGGTCTGACCTTTCATGGGAACGGCAGCCTAGATGAGATCATCTAGTACCTTGTCTAGCTGCATCTTGAAAACCTCCAGCAATGGGGATTCTACCATGCTCCTGGCTAGGTTGTTTTAGTGAATGGTTGCTCCCACTGTAAAAACTTCTTTCTTGCATTGAAATGAAACATTTCCTGGTGCAACTTGCACTCATGACCTCTTGTCTTCTCCATATAGCTTCTTATAACATTTTTGTCTTTGTGACCACCCTTTAAATACAGGGATACTGTGATAAGGTTTCTCTTGAGCGTTCCCTTTTCCAAGGAGAAAAGAAGGTCACTCCTGAGCCTTCTCCACAAAGATCTTACTCTCAATCTGCTCACAGGGTATGTTCTGCAGCCCTTGGATTTTCTTTTTGGCCTTTCTTGGGACCTTTTCCAGTCCATCCACATTTCTTTTTTTATAATTGTGGGGATGGTTAATAAATAAGTACCTTTGGTTATGAACTTCTGGTTCATAACTTTAAAACTTTAAACTGTTTCTTCTTTTTTTTTTTTTTTTTTTTTTGCTTTCAATGTATAGTTCTGCCTAAGAAATAACTAATTAGAGGTGGTATCCAGTCATATGGGTATGTCCATGAGATGGCTTTATTTAGTCCAAGGAGTAAATAGTAAGTCTAGTAAGAAAATCTATAAATATTATTCTTAAGATGTGTCTTTACTGTTTCTTAAAAAGAAGTGCAAGTTATTAATTTCTTAAACACTCATATGAAAATAATTTGCGTCCTTTTCCTAGTTTTATAATAATTTCGATTTAACAATATTTATTGACACGATATAACTTTTTGGGATTTATACAATGTTCCAAGTTTTAACCAAGAAATGAGTGCTTGTCATCAAACCAAAATAAATACAGTAAATGCAGTTGCCTAGAAAATATAACTGTGTGGTGATTGAAGGGACTCCAGCTAAATGGATCTGTAAGAATTTTGATAAGGCAAGGAGAAGCTGTTCTGGGGCTGGAGATTTTTTTATGTTCTTTTTCCTCTGATAAGTCGCTGTAGCGGTGAATGAGTTTACCCATATTCTGACTACAGTTTTGCCATATTGTTTTTCTGCATCTTAGTCGGAATACTGCTATGAATTCAGAAACTATAAATTCAGAACCTGCAGTAGAATATTATTTCTAAACGGTTTTGACATATTTTCCTTGAGATTTTTCAGAGCCTCAGCGATGATTAGTGAAAAATGCTGCAAGACTTCTGGGTTTATTAAAGATGAAAGCAATGTGCTAGAAGGAAAAAAAAAAAAAGTAGAAAGTCATGTGTGATGACAACCACTAGATATTTGCAAAACTCCTGTTGAGATTCATTTTCCTCATGGATAAAGGGTCTAGGATTTACCCAACTGCCATAAGATAATGAACATCTCTTATCTTCCTTGATAGACACTTGTCAAAAATCTACTTGCTTCTTGTGGAATAAGTACTATTATCCTTGTTCTTAGAGTTTACAATAAACACTAGTGTGCCTGTGCTGCCCTACTGTATCATTGCAGGTGTACAGTAAGAGGAAAATACTCCTCCTTGATATATGCTTTTCTCTTTAAAGGTTGAAACCTATGCTGCTGATAGAAAACTTGCTAGTAAGCACAGTTACAATAACAAATCTCTATGTGAAATGTCCAGAGATTAGATGAGTCTCCTGATCTCCTCCCAGCCTCCATTTGTCCAAAGACAGAAGACCACTGAAGAGACAGAAAACTGTGTATTTTCCCTTGGTCTTCTTCACAGGACATTACAGGATTTATAACTCATCCATCCTACACACAGAGACACACGTAGACAAAGATACAAACACTCTCCCCATCCCCACGCCTCACTCTCTTTTCACAGAATTTTAACCTTCACCACAAATTTTACATACGACTTTTACTGGTTGCTTGAAGATTTTTAAAGGGGGAAAAAACAAGCCTTATAGTGGGAATTCAGCTACAACTGTAATAGTTGTAGAGCAACAGTGATTCAAACCTAATTTTATCAAATCATCTCTCACTCATCACCATGGTATTTTTTGCACCTTGTCATATCTGAGCATGATAGCAGTAAAACCATCCACCACTTCTCTTTGGAAAGCTCCTTCCATGTAAATACTGTAAACAATTTAGCAGCTCTTAAAGCATCCTCCCTAAAATATCCTGCTGAAAAAACTGAGACAAGCATATTAAAAGTCAGGCCATTAGTGACACCAGTAGTAAAGTTGCCTTGTATCTCCCATTATTAGACATTATTTTTCCTTGCTTAAAACTGGATAAAAATGGGATTTCAGCTAAATTGCAGCACCTGCTGAAATCTGTCCCAGGATGAATATTTTTGTTTGGTTTACCTTTCAAAATACCTCAGCCATTTCCACAAAGAGTTTAATGAGAAAAACACTGTTGCAATGTAAAAATATCTTACTGGGTTACAGAAGGGCCCACAGATTATCATTCTTGTATCAGTCATGGTAGATCTTTTCGCTTTAAGAGAAGTGATTACCAGGACATTTTAAGCAATGTCGGAGTAGACAAGTTTAAGGGAATTTACTGCAAGTACCAAAATAAGATAAAGTAGGTCAGCTTGCTGGAAAACTAGGTTCTGAGCAAATGAAGTAAGAAAACAGTTAGAAAGAGATTTATAATGCAAATGGTGGGATAAGATAATTTTCTGTGCTACTGCATAAAGTAGGGAAGGAAAGAGTGATAGGAAAACAAATAAAATTGAAGTTTTTCTATGCCTAGCAGTTTTACCAGATAACACAATGCTCTGTTGTGGAGGCATAACTACTGGTGTCTCTGTAGCATTTAGTTTCTTGCTACTTCTAAAGGAATTTGAATAATAAACTTACAAGGCTCCTAATGATCTCTTTAAAATATCTTTGTAGAGATTTCTTTAAAAACTGCTGGCCCATGCGTCGAATCAGGGATTTATAACATTTTTTGTGCTCTGAACCAGGGTTTTTGCTTTGAGAAAATCTGATAGAATCTGAAAAAATTGTGGCACTTTTAAAATGTGGCTTGCACAATCTGAAATACAGAGCAAAAAGCCATCGCAGCTTGTTTTTACAGCGAGGAACAGTCCTATTTGCTACAGACCTGATCTAGGCAGAGGGAGAGGACATGGCTTCGGGAACACTTCTATTAAAAGATTCTGTTCCTATTTTGTGTGTGAATAATGTATGTATCAATCACATACCGAATTTCTTTTAAGTCAGGGAAGCATGCTTTATCTGTGCAACCTCAATTCATTTCCATATAAATATTCATCATGATGCAGTCTTCAACTTCACACAAACAACTTCTCCAGACTAAGCTGTTTGTTTTGGGGACTCTCTGCTCTTGATGTGAACAGCCAGCAGATCTGTAAAAAAAGTCTTAGCAAGCAATAGGGACTTCTAGAACCTTCTGAATAATTGGAAAATTTATTTTATTTTAGAAGATCCTTTTAGATTATTGCTTAAATGCAAAAACTAAATTAAGGCTAGAGAACAGAAAACATGAACTGAGGCCCACACATAGGTCATCATACAAACTTTGACTTTCATTTTAATAGTAAGCAAATTATTCTTTCCATTTCAACTGAGAATCCATGTAAAAATATACTGAATAATAAAATAATGGAAAAGTGCTGTAACTCTGGGTATTGTAGTTCAAATGTGAATTTTGGAAGCTAATACAAAGAGAGGACAACAATATAAGCAGGAATCGATTACAACATTTGGCTCATAAAATAATTATTTTCTGCAGTGCATTTTTTGGTGAAAATTGACAGAATTGTTAAAATCAGAATACTCAATCAAGAAATTAAATTAGGCTACATCAGGACTGACAGTTCCTTCCAAGACTAGCCACTTAACAGGTCTGAAATAGCTTACACTCGGGAAAGCAATGAAAATAGGAAAGAATTAATCAGTGCTTATTGTAGAAATCAAAGAGAAAAAGCAGGAAAGAGTATTAAATTAAGAGCAGACTTTATAAAAATATGTTGACATGATGTTTGTCTTAGGTTAAAAATATTGAAGTAGTGTTAACAGAAGATGAGAAAAATATGCTTGCATTTTTATGACTAGTGAAATTAATTTTTATTTCTTTTTACTGAGAAATCCATTCAGTAGTGGAAACCCCAGAGCAATTTTTATAATTATAACAGTGTTTTCTTAGTCCTGTGTTTTCTAGATCCCCAAGACTAATTTAATTTAATTAACATGGAAGAAACTTTCTCATTCATTTCTTCCCTTGTCTTACTCTTACTCATTTTTTTGATTCATTATCATGGAAATAAATTTGGAACCTGAATTCTCAGCAGCCTTCCCACACTTCTCAGCACTGACACAGCAGAGTTTAAATACCTAGAGATTTCTCTTTGCTAGAGAGAAACTGTCCCTTTCAAGCAGCTTTATGCCAATCCCAAAATCTAGAGTGACACAAGCTTTCCTCTCCTCACAAAATGTAAACGATAGGATCATCTGCTTTCTTCATCTTCTGCTTTTCTCTTCTTTCAGCCTTCATTCTCTTCTTTGGGTAGAAATACCAGGCAGATTTCAAGAACACAAAAGTTATACCTGAATTTCACTCTGCTTTACTTGACAGTGTCAGGTAACTGCCATCTGATTTAATTTAAGGTATATTGAAAAACAGTGCAGTGACAGAGCCTCTCAATTGTATAGCAATGGACTTCTGCTTTCGGTATATTAGTTTTCCTCTAGTGGCCGTTATGAGAAACTTCAGGTCCAACTTGAGAAAGATTTAATTAATCATTATTTAGGCTGGGTCTTGCAGTAGTAACCTGCAAAAACTTATTCCATTATTCACACATAAATGGCCTTAGTGATGGCCTTAATGTTATTTAAACACAAATGTAGAATTCAGCTGTTCTTCTCTAAAAGGAACCATTTTTTTGTTCTTAGGGCAGAGTGCACAGCTTTCAGCACCTTTCTCTTGTTCAGGATCATGCAGGTCATGAGGCTGTCAACACCCTGAAATCAGGGTGTGCAGGGAGGAAAAGGTGGGTGAAAATTGTGGTACTTGCATGGGCAGGACTCACCATTTTATTTCTTGCATTGTGGCTCTCACAGCCATAGTATGCTATCACAATAATTTTCTTTTCTGTAATAATCATGAGTGGCCAAGCCAGCATTCAACTGTGAACACTACAAAAAAACCCAAGAGAGTTTCCTGAGATGTTAGTGGAGGTATTGCATGTATCAGTTTCTGGTAGAAAGTATTCTACTTGTCAAACTCATTTATTTTCTTTATTAGTTATTAATATGGGTTGAAAAAATAGGTTATGATTATTCCCTTATTTTTCCTGGTAGCAAGGTAAAATCTGACTGTGAAAAACACAATTAGGGAGTAAAGGGTCCACCATCTGCTGATCTGCTGCCTGGATTATGTAGGCAGAAATGGGCCCTAGGGCTTTTCTGCCACTCCTGCCTCTAGGATACGTTTCTGAAGCTGCCCAGCTGCTTGAATGGATAGCGTGGATTGGCCAGGCTTGTTTGATGGCTTGTTTGATGGCTGTGCTTGGGCATGACGGCAAGATCTGAAGTCCAAACAAGTTTGTAACTCTTCACAGAGCCCTCAGGGGTATGAGACCCTTGGGGTAGGGTTTCATATCTGTGACTGTGGCAGGTGCACCCCCTGCTCCCCCATTTGCCTCCAGCCAATATGTGGTGGCTGCCAGTCTTTGGTGCTGGTATTTCTCCCCATACAGCACCACTCCATGGCTGTGGCACACACACCAGAACCTCCACTTCCTTGCCCTGTCACCACCCAGCAGCAGGAATGGAGACGGCAGGACCTCTTGGTAGACAGACAGGGTCCCCATGAGAAGCCTTAGTCCAGAGATATTTCTGGACCATTACTAGATATGACCATGAGCCTTGACACAACCAGGTTATGGAATTATAGAATCATTAAGTTTGGAAGAGACTTCTAAGGACATCAAATCCAACCATTAACCCAACACTCTCTTGTTCACCACTAAGCCTTGTCCTCACATGCTACATCTACATATTTTTTTAACACTTCCAAGATTGGTGACGCAACTACTTCCTTGGGAAGCCTATTTCAAAGCCTGACCATCCTTTCAGTGAAGGATCTAATTCTCTCCTGGTGCAACTTGAGTCCATACCCTCTTGTCCTATAACTTGTTACATGGGACAAGGAATTCTTCCCCCAGCTTGCTACAACCTTTTGGGTAACTGTGGAGGGCAATAAGGTCTTCCCTGAGCCTGCTTTTTTTCCAGGTTAAAATCCCCCAACTCCCTCAGCTGCTCCTTGTAAGACTTGTGCTCCAGACACTTCACCAGCTTCACAGCCCTTCTCTGGACATGCAAATAGGGCCCTGCCAGAAATGCCCTGGATGTGGTTTTCATTGAAACAGTGGGTCTGTGAGGGGAAGCTTTCCCCTTGGGATGAGATGCTACCCAAGGAAATTTCCTGGGATTGAGTGCCCTCACCCATACTGTGCCTCTCCTTCCTGAGTGTCTGTTTTACTGCTGGATACCCCTGAGTGATTCCTTAACCCTCTGGGTGAAGCAAGCTGAACTTCTGGATACCCTGGAGTGAGAGGCACTCCCTTGTGTGTGAGTGACTGTGCATGTGCTTTGGATCATCTTTTTTGTGTCCGTGTAGTGATAATATTCCCAACTGTCATACCAAACTGGTAACTTGCTATATGTAATTGGCATCCCTCTTGTTTGTTTTGGCATTGGTTTTGATTGCAAATTGAAGTTTGTCTGAGTTATCTGAGGGAAGTTGTTTTTCTGTGCCTCCATGGCAGGGATAGACTTCTTTTTGCAGCTGAAGACACTGGGCATTTGCCAATCACTGTAGTCAACTTTGATTAGAATTATGTTGGTCTCTTTGGAACTTGAAACTACAGGCATGAAGAGTTTTAGAAGTTGTCGTGGTTTGACATGGAAGTGAATTTTTTCCAGGAAGTTGGGTCAAACCAATCAGTGGTCAGGTTTGGATATTGGCACCTGGAGTGACCACTGAAAGTATGGACACACCTCTGAGAACACAGGGGGTTAAAAGCAAGAACTCCCAGGGGAACTGTCTTTTTTGGTTCCGGTCGTCAGAGAGTGCAGACTCTCCCCTGCCCAGCCTTAGGCTGGGTGGGGGAGGGGAAGCCACGTGGCCTTGTCCAGGTAGGCCGAGGGGCTGAAGGTCTGTAACTGAGCCAGCTCCTGGACGGAAGGGTGGAGAGAAGCGGAGATGCCTTTGTCCCCCCCCCCCCCCCCCCCCCCCCCCCAGCGGGAAAGTGACAGAGAGCCTGGCGGCACCTGGAGATTTGCCAGCAGAGGAGAAGGAGAAAGAGGGGGGGGATGGTGCCCAGCGTCCGGAACGCCGGACCGAGATATCAGCCGTCCAGGGAGTCTGAACTTTTAACCCTTTCCGGGAAATGAGGGCTTTGTAAAATATTACTCCTCCTTGATTTGTAGTGGAAGAGAGATAGTCCGGGACCTCAGATGTTAGAAGAAGAAATATTTAGGTGGGAGGAGATGATGAAGTAGCTTTTGGCTGGACTTTTCTTTTTAGCCATGGACTGAACCAAAATCTCCTGCAATAGAGATTGCATTTTAGGGGGATGCAGTGGTGACCCAAGGAGACCTGCTTCAGCTTCAAACAGCACAGGAATGGCAAGAACCGAAGAAAGCTGAGGAGGGAATGGTGATGCCCTCTGTCTTCGGGAAGAAGATGATTCCTGTTCTTGGACCCTCGTCCCCAGGGGAAAATGGGGGGGACTGTAGTCCCAGGATGAGAAGCTGAACTGTTGTATCTTTGGGTCCATGGCAAAGCATCCTTAAAGGAGCCCTATGAGCAGTCTGTCCATGCACGGTGGTGAGAGCACTGTGACATGGAAAGGAGAGTGTCACACTGGCAGATCTTTCCGGGTGGTTGCCATGTGTGACAGGGAAACACAGGGTGTGGCAACTGTGTTTCCTGGGGGGTCTGTGGTGCAAGAGAGACTTCTCTCTCCCTGGATAGCTTGAGTATTGATTATCTGAAGGGTGGTAATTTGATCAGGAATCCTGGGTGATGTTTCATGGTGGGTGTTTTTGGAAATTGGGAGGAGGAGGGGTGTTTTAAAGGGTCTTCATCCTGGATTTAGTTTATGTGTTTTCTGTAGTAGTAGTAGTAGTTTAAAAAAGTTTTTTTTCCTTTTGTTATTAAGCTTGGGCCTGCACTGCTCTGTTCCTGATAACATCTCACAGCATTTATTTAGGGAAGGTGCATTTTCATGGGGGCGCTGGCATTGCGCCAGTGTCAAACCATGACAGAAGTGTTGATGCTGGAAAAGCACTCTAATTCACTATCTCTCCTGCTTCTGGGAAAAACAGGTGGTCATAGACTCCGAAGGAGGTAGTCAGAGATCTTTTGCTTTCTTTCTCCATCATTTTGGGAACCTGGTGATGCTTGTAGGAAGAGAGCAGCTGATACTATTTCTGTGAGGTTCCAGAGCTGTAAGGAAAACTCAATAGCATTGGAAAACTGATTTTCCTTTCTTTTTTATGAAAGACAAACTTATTATTTTCCCAGTTGTTACATGATATAGTTTCTCTAGGCTTCATTGAATTATCCATTTTCTTGATCCTGCAAAGAGTTGGGCCTTTGATGAAACAGAAATATATACAAGTTCTCAGTACAGGGAACCGAGTGCTGTTCGGTTGGATTTTGGATACTGAATGAAGGAGGATACTATCAGAGTTCTTGTCTCCAAACACAGGGCCAAAGGAAGAGGAAGGAAAATAGTACGTGGAAAGCAAAGGTGTTCTGGAAGGTTGTGTGGGTACAGTGATTTGAGAAGCTGGAATAGATGTGAAGGCTTTGAAAGCCATAAAACTAGACTAAGTCTCAAGACTAAAGTTACATTCCTTACCATAAACTTGCAGTGCTTTCATACCTATGGATTGTTTCCATAGTGGGAATTAGGAGAGAGCTCAAAATCAGAACTCTAAAAAAATCCGGGTTTTTTTTTTCCCTTTATATTGGGCTATTGTAAAGGTTGTTGGATATCATTTGAATCCTGATTGTCAAAGCCAGAATCTTCCATTACACCATATCATGTGAGATTTTTTTTGTTGGGAAAAAAACCCCAAACAAACCAACCAACAAACAAACCCTCTAAAACTGCATCATCCTAACTGACAGTGGCAACTTTCTATACTGTTAGTGGTGTATTCTTCTTCTAAATAATGCCAGTTTTGAGAAAGGCCTGTGTAGAATGAAGGATGTAGGATTATACACGTGCATTTTTCTACAGTGGGGTGGTGACTAAAGCTAGCCGAGTGCCAGTCAATGCAATCTGTGAATGGCAAGGAAAGTAATTTCTTTAGAAGGGCCGCTATGCTCCTACTTGAAATGGCTAGATGGACTGTACTCTTAACTGGAGATTATTCTTTGTCAGAGGCAATGAGTCCCTTTACTTCTAAACTACCAAGCTGTCCTTATCTCTCATTTCTTTTGATGCATAAAAAATTACATTATGGAGTGAAAGTGCCATCTGTGAGATAATTTTCAAAAACATCTACAGAATGGCCCTTCATGTTCACACTTTTCTCTCGTTTTGATCACATATTTTATGCAGCATGTTGCACAACACAAATACACGGCCTTTTCCAGAAATATGCCTATGCACACTATGTAAATGTAATGTCATATTGCACTTTTCAGTTGCGCTAGTTAGAATTTAGTCTGTTTAGATGGATTAACAGGCTGCTTAATTTCTCAGCAAGTATCTCTTCTTGACAAGTGCATTTACAAGGTAAGTCCTGGGGTAACAGGAGATTCTGAATAGGATGTTTCTGAAGCATTATTGAGATATAAGAAAAGAGAAACAGTTTCTTTGAATCTATCACAATATCTCTAAAATAAGGGGGAAGAGGTCAGTTTATCCAGAATCCACTGTTGCTCTGAAATGACTGCTTGTTGTCAGAAATCTGATATATGTTAATCCTATTCATATATCTGTGTAATGTAGCATTGTTGTACTGTGTCCTTTCATCCATGTTTATATGAAATGCAGGAAGTCCACAACAAAGTGTGAATATTTCTCAAGTTCAAGTCTAAAAGCACCATGCCACTTGAGGACTTAATATTATTTCATACTGGTTAAATCCACTACAGAAAATTATGTTCCTGTTTGCTAACTGTCATTCTTGAACAAGGCCAAGTGAATTTTAACATCTCCAGAACAGGAGCTGAACCAATGGGTTAGGTTAAATGTAATAAGGAGGGAGCTGAACCTGAATGACTGCTGAAGGGTTGATCTGGACAACGAAATCAAGAAGGAGCATTTAGTGCTGGCTTTCCTTTTATGAAGGCTAGCTAATGGTGTAGAAGCAGGGTCCAACAGCCAGGCAGAAGCAGCCAGTGGCAGCTGAATTTGAAGGACAAGAAAAAGCTGACAGTGATTGGTGGAGGGGCAAGTGTTGCAGGTTTTTTCTGACAAGCTCTCTTATTGTAAACCTTCTGAATCACGCCATTTACTTCGTATTGAAAAGCCTCCTCAGGGAAAGGGATGTCTCTGTTAAAGCTCTGGGGGTCATTTTGTATTGGTGACATAAAAGAACACTGTATGATACCTCTGGAGGCACCTTGTGTGGGCAGCAGAATGAGGAGTACAACTAAACATTCCAAGTACAGAGAAAGCTTGTGAGAGAACCTAGTTAGACAAGACAAAAGCCATCACCCATATCTCATTAGACACAATATGTTATTTTTTGGATGCAGCCTCTGATAAATAAAACTCTACCATCTACCTCTACCAAGGCAGAGTACACAAGACAGTTTTTTCTTCTGTTCTTGTGGATTAAGTTGTTGTGGGGCACAAGGCTGCCACAGGGAGCTGTAGAATGTATGTCCGTGTTCCCGTGTCAGCAAGGTGGCTACTTGGCCACTGATCACTGCTCTAGAACAAATCTTTTCTCTGGATGTTCACTCTGCAGCTGTGCCATGGGTGTGAGTGACCACAGCCTCTGAGGTGCCAAATTCTCCTGGAATGATTAGAGACCTCTGCTTTGCAGCAGTGCCAGATTAAAAACCTCTGCTAATGAGTGGTGTTATAACAAGGATGGGATTGCTTTTGGCCGTTCCTGTACTCAAATAAGACAAAGGAAACATGCTCTATATTCTCTGGGCGGTCTTTGATCAGCTTCAGGGAAACTTATTATAGCTCGTAATTTATGCAAAGCTTCTGGAGACAATTTCAATGAAGAATAGAAAGCCTTCTAAGAACAAATGTCATTTTGTATACAGTGTATTTGTGATAAAAATATGTATATGGCACCTGGGAACACTATGAGGAATTTGGGCCCAATTCTCAATTCATCCTGTTTGGCGTACCACAAAATGAAAATAGGGATAGTACTCTTTTTCACCCATTTCTGTTGTTTGCAGCAACTTGGCTCATCTATTTGGACATTGTCAGGACACAGTACCATAACAGTGTTTTTGTTATGGTGTGCAAGAAGCAACCATTAACCTGTGATTTAATTTCTTCAAATTCAAACAGATGTGCAAGGACAAGGCACACCAAATATATTGCAAAAGGAACCAGAATTGGATAGCTGCAAGTTTTCAAACCTTGTACATGCTGAAAGCTGGTGTCAGAAAGTGTGTTTATTTTTATTTCAGAGAGGAATTTTAAAAAAAAACCAAAGAGGCTCCCTGTTGTGCTTTGGCACTTTGCCTGTCTCAGCTTTGATGGAGCGGCAAGCACCCTGCAGTCTTCCGGGAGCAGCAGTAGGGTTCCAAAGTCGGGGGTATGATCCTACATGGAAAATAACTACTGGAATTCTGCTGGGGATTGTTTTAGTCTTGCTCTCTTGCCTCTCTGTTCCACCCAGAATGGGAGGTTTGAGTCAGAGAGGCCAAAAAATCTGGTTTTGGGGTGTGCTGTTTGGCCACCACCCCCATGGCTGGCTGTGAGTACTGTTCAGGACATTTCTCTATCCCATCTTTCTTCCAGCTTGGATTATATCATCTTTGTTGAATTGTCAACTTACTGGTGCAGGTCTCTCCACCTCAGCTATTGAGGTGCACTACTTAGTGTTGTCACAGGGCTAAACTGAGGGATTGTGTTGTAACATAATATGCCATATCACAGCATCTTATCTTAGTAATCACTCTGTTACTGCAGTGAAAGAACAGGGTTAAGCTTGTACGTCATTACCCCTGTTGCTTCTTAATTGGCTGAAAGAATCAATTTCCATTTTTCACATGCGTTTATGTTTTACAGCTCATTGATTACATCACGCTCAGCATTTTGATCTGCTTCTGTTTTAAAAGGATGTCTTTTACTTGGTGCTTTGTAGCTTCAGTGATATGGTTATTTACAAGGAACGTAGCTGATACTCTGACCTAACCCCAGATCTAAGAATAGAATGTGCAAATTTACAAAACACTGGGCTTTGTTAACTTAGTGCTCTAAGCTGCGCTCAGGTAAGAAACATTCATCTCCAGTATATTGGTGTTCCTCACTCTCTGATAAGGTATGCTAAAAAATAGCAATCATGCTGGAGCAAGCTATGTGAGTGAGAACCAACAGAACCTACTAGAAACACATACAAAATTTAGAACCCACATTTAAAATTAGGTGATTAGCTAATTTGTTTGGTTATGGAATACCCAGTTTAGCTTGAATTTCATGCTCATGTAAATGTCAGGTTCGTGATGGCAGTCTTCTGTATGAGCTAATTGCAAGGTTTTCAGAGTTTCTTGGTGACGTCCAAATGATTTAAAAATAGCCTTTGAGATCCAATATCTGCCTTTAGAGGCTTCAATAATGCTATGGGGGATCTAAACAGCAAAAGAGGAGAAACTAAACAGGAACAATATTGGTAGAGTGGACTGGCAGCTGTTATTATTAAAGAACTAATGGGGAGAAGTAATTATTCAGATGTACTTGTCTAGTGGTATGGCTCAGGCAACAGGACTAAACCATACTCCCAAAAGTTTGGTTATTGTATACTTAAATTATTGTATAATTATTCACTGGATCAACTTTATCCATCCAAATTGTCAATATTAATATGCTGAGAATGTTACATGTCTTTGAGGATGACCAAATATAGACAAGGAAAAGAAAATATCAGTACATTTGCGGTAAAAGCAAATTCAACCCTTCCTTTCCCTTTGTGGATTAAGGAAAAATATTTGCTATTGAACTCTAGGTGAGTTGCTAGATTTTTTTATTTACAAAAGTGACTGCAAGTCAACTTCATCTTTGTACACCTAGGAGAATGCCCCAGTTATTATAATATAATATTATTTATATATTATATTACATTACATTACATTACATTACATTACATTACATTACATTATATGATATGATATGAATACTATAATATAAAATTCTGTCTGGGTTTGGGCTGTGCAAAACATTTTGATCCTAGATTTCCTACTTATGCAGATGAGAATTCACCAGTAATTGCAACAACTGAAAATATCTGAGATAGAGAAGGTTTAAAACAATTATGATCACACCTGGAAAAGCCTACTGTTGCTAGCTAAATTAAATACACACAAGCAGGATGATCAAGTTTTATTAAAAATAAGTCAACACTGGGTTGATGACTCCATCAGCTTCTTAGAAGAAAGAAAATGGCTTTCTATGGTTCATAGAATTTTCACTCTTTTAATTTGCCTTTGCAGTCTAGTTAATCTAGAGGAACCTTAGGCTTTCTGCATTTTATTTCTAGTGTTGAGAAAGATAGGGTCCCTTTCTTAGGAAGTTTGTGGACAGATTTCCTGGCATCTGTAGGAAGAAAATGGAGAAAAGTGGTCAGGAAAGTTGACATTTAATAGCTATTATTATTAAGAGTAGCTCCAGCTACATTTTTAAAAATTATTTTGAAATATTTATAGATTTTTCCAGTGGAATGATACTTGATATTGGAGAGCTTGAGCCCAGCCCAATTCCTTAATTTGTTAAACTGAAAGAGGCACAACATCAAGATTTCTCTTTTAAGCAGTAGCATAGTTTTAGCTGTTATTGTCCAATATCAAAATATTATTTCTAAAATATTCAGCCCTTACTTTTTCAACTGTGAAATCTCAAAAAGTTTTATGAGTACTTTTCTTTTCACTTTCATATAAAATCTTTGTGAATTTCCACTGTTGTTTCTCCAGTATCTTTACAGTGGTCATTTAATAGTGGACCTTAGAGATATATAGAAATGCGTAGGCGGAGAAAACGTTTTCTGTACAAGTAGTCTCTGAAGACAGAGAATATAAGGGATCTGGAAAGGGAATAAATGTTTATGAGAAGGAAATTCGGTTCTAAAATTTCTAAATGGGAAATTCAAAGAATGCAAAAAAAATTACTAAAATTAACTACATCTTAGTGTGTGGATAAGCCAAACCCCTTCCAAACGTCTGAATAAGAAAGTTACGTGTCTTGGCCCCTGTATAGCACAAGGGGGCAATGTTGGCCTTAGAAAGAGAATTTTTCTCTTGCCTCCAGTCTGAATGCCATACCTAAGCTAGAAATAACAATGATTTCATATAGAGCGGAGATCTACTTTTTCATACAGCTGTCTCACAGGACTGGTGACTTTTCATCAATTTACTTAACTAAAGATGTGAGATTATCAGGTGATGTCTTATGAATTTTTGATCCTGATTCCAGCCCAAGGAATGTCATAACTTTTATGTCATATACAAAGGCTATAGCTTTTATAAAATCCTCAATTATATCAGAAATACGAAGTCATCTAGGAAGAGATTTTTGAGATTTATAGCAGCTATTAGATCACACTTTCCATGCATTATAATTTCCAATTCAATCCAGGATTCAATGAGATATAAACATTTTCACTATGAATTGCTAGCATTCCTTCTAAGAAAACAAACAAACAAACAAACAATCAATCTTTATTTTTTCTTTTCTTCCACACTGTTATGCGGATAAAGCAAACATTTGGATGAAGTTCCTACAGTTCTTTAACAAAAATTCCCTGTGTTTGACTGTATTAAAAACTTTTCAGTTCTCAAGAAACATTTTCTTTCATTAAACTAAAATAATGCTACCAAAGTGATTGAAAATAGCTGAGAAAATAAAATATAAGTATAGATAATAAATAAGTAGTAACAATAAAGGAATAACAATGAGGAAATAGTGTTTGTTATACCTGTTTTGTACTACAGAAATTACAAAAATAGGCAGGGCTAGCCAAAACTTCTTGAGATTAATAGACAGAAATATTTTTCCTTATTGCTTAATGTGTGTTGAACTAAGGATGCTGAAAGGCTGCATATCATTAAAACAAAGCTTTATTGGTGTGAAAGTAATTTCATGGTGTAATTATAATTTTTTTAATGGAAGTAGGCCTCTTACTGAATTTTTATTCTGACAATATTCTGAATAATGTGTAAAAAATTCAGTGCTATGAAAACAAAGGGTCCTGTAGATGAGTAGTTAATGGAATTATTTTCTCTATTAAAAGAATTATTTCCTCCATACATAATGAAAAATATTTCTTTAATTATCTAATTTGTGGATAAATTTGACATATTTATACCTAATTTCATA